>NC_054755.1:5365000-5692500 GCF_018143015.1 Lytechinus variegatus | reverse complement strand
GTTTAAAATGCTGATATGCAGACCATAATGCGGTTATTTTACAGAGCACTTAAATTTGTAAATTACACAAAATAGTGAAAGCTCGATGTTCGAGTTTAAATATGTTTTGGATATTGACTTCAAAACTTGCTCCATATCAGCATATTGAGCAAGATATTAATCTCATCGAACAGGCAAATTTTATGAAGTAACATGAAAGATTTTAGTTGCACATCTACCCCTCACATTATTTCATTCACTCGTCTTCCCCCTCTTATTTTCCTCTTCTTTTTTCTTCTGTCTTTCTTTCTTCTTTTCCTTTTTTTTCTTTTCTTCTTTCCCTTTTTTTTGCTCTGCCAATTTTTTTCTGGGGGAGGGGCACGTGCCCCCACAGGCCCCCCGTAGCTACGCCACTGCCAATTATTACACATCACTGACAATACAGATATCATACAGCTCATTTGGCTCTCAAATCATTCATGATTGTCTAGGAAATCAAAATAGATGATTCGCTTCACCATCAAATAATCAGGAAAGGGAACAGGAAATATAAGAAACATACATACAACTTAATACAAATTTTGTCATTTTTGGCTTGCCATAATTTATCACAGAATTGGACCATGGTCTTAGTTAAACCCCACTTTAGAATACGGGCCGATGTTCCATAAGCAAAGTACCCTTACCATGCAGGACATTCATTACCTTCAAATGACTCTTTTTATGTTACCGTGTGAGTAAAAGAAAAAATAACTTGACAACCTCACATATTCCCAATTCAAGGGAAAAATATGTAATGAACGCATAATCATTATATATGGCTGGAAAGGATTTTTCTCCCAAATAATTTGAAATCGTATTTATGCTGTCTGTCTTTACGCTTGGATAATTAATAGATATTCTTTGCGGTGGTGTATACATTTTGATTTGAGCCAAAGTAAGATGCCAATGATGTCATAATCCTTTTCAAGGGTTGCATTAAAATCCATTTCGAATCACTTACATTATAATTGTTTCATAAACAGTCAATGGTATGAATTCTGAAATAAATTTAACTTAAGAGTGACGTGCTATGTTTATTCACTCATGTAGGATTATGACATCATTAGCAAAATTAATATTAGTCCTATCTTGACCTTTCTTTCTCTCTCTCTCTTCAGTTCTATCACCCCTCTCACTCTATCTCTATCTTTTTCTCTGTCCTTTAGTTGATGTTCGGATCATTGATGGTATTCTGTTAGCCACTGTTTTATATTTGTATGTACAGTATGTACATGTAGACCTATATATTTTGGACATCGCTCAAGCTTTTAGAGGTTATGTTAATCCATTCATGTACCAATGATTATACCCATGCTAGTGGCATGCAATGTTTATAATGATGTACATTTATGAATAAAAATTAAACAATAAAGAAAAAATACGTTTCTATAGTTGCATTGTTAAGAACTTAACACTTTATGAAAGTCAAAGGGAATCACAAGAGGGGGGGGGGGGCGTATAGGCGGATCCAGGGGGCCGAGGGGCCCGGCCACCACCCCCCTATAATCAGAACAAAAAAAGGGGGTAAAAAAAAGAAAAGAGAGGGGAAAGGAGGGGAAACATAAGAGGAGAAGACGAGTGAATACAATAAGATGAGGGGAAGATTTTGAAAATAATAATGATAAATCTTTCATGTCGGGAAATGAAATCAAAGTCAATATACAAAAATATTTCAGCTTGGAAATTGAACTTTCAATATTTTGTTGCATTTACAAATTGATTTTTTAAAAATTGCTCTGTAAAAATTTATGTTTTATGGTCTGAATATTAACATTTTCTGCTTCCGCTGCGCGCTCGCAAAATTGAATTTGTCAGGTACCTATTATTTTCGTGTATTCCATAAAGTTATCAAAATATCCCTGTTAAGGTCAGATTGTCAAAACGAACCAGCTAGCGCTGCACGCTCTCATTTTTTTGTTTTATTGGTGAGTTATGTATATCTCAATATTGATTCTAAAACAACTACTTAAAATCCCCATTCGATGACAGTTTATAAAAAATTCTGCTCGCGATTTCTGCTCGCATTGATTTTTGAAAGATATTAACTCGTGGTATTTTATCTTATTCATAATTACAAATGTGCTTTAAATGTTCAGCCTTCAGGCCACAATACTAACATATTTCGCGCTCTCAAGCTTAGGAAGAGATATAGGAAGATAGTCATCACTTTCAAATGATGTCCTGATAGAATGTCCTGGTCCAACGTCAAAACTCAAAGCAATGATAATGAAATATTTCAGCTCTTTTAAGTGTGATCCATATCCACCTCACAATTTTCCCACTAAGCGCTTGAAATACAGAGCTTAAATTGACTTTTTTCAGATAGGAATGTCATATATATTTATCTCGCGATTTGCGGTCACTTTATTGATTTTCATGATAAGAAAATTATTTAGAATACCCAAATTCTAGGTCGAAATCTGAAACACGCGTTTATTCAGATACGCTGCTTGTTCTCTCTTTATATCATTATCCAGTTTCAGATCACAATATCAAAAATTGTCTGCTCGCGCTTCGCACCTTGCATTATTAATGTAGGAAAAAAATCCAATTATTCATCCTTTTCATGATTTACATAAAAATGATAGAGTGTCCATAATTTTTTTCGCTATCGCTTCGCGTTCACATCAATTGTTTAGTTATATATATTATACTTATACAGTTTACTTTTCTTTTCACGATTCCAAAAAAAAATCTTAGGATTTCAATTTTTCAGTTGGAAACCTCAGAATTTCCAGCTCGCACTTCGCGCTCGCATTATATGATAGTTAAAATATGTAACGTCTTCATGGCTTACAAGCAGCCGTTAACAGATGCTTTTTTGATGAGATCAAAATGTATTATTATAATAAAAAATATTATTAATGTATGAAGATTTCCAATTACTTATCCCATTCAAGATTTACAAAATATGAATAGAGTGTCCCATTTTTAGGTCTAAATTTCGAATTTTCAGCTCGCACTTTTTAAAATAAGGCTTATGATTTCATATAACACACACACACACACACACACATATATATATATAGCTTTGGAAACTCTTTTCATTTAAATATTGTGTGACAGAAATGGATGAAGAGAACAAAGGTAAGCGTAGCTTAAATCAAGGTTCCGAAAAAATATCTCTGCCTCTGTTCTGCCTTTGTTCTCTTCATCCATTTCTGTCACACACTAGGACTATCCCTTCAAAGAAACAAACAAAAATTAACTTCGAGCGGCCGATCGGGGAAAATGTGGCTGAAAAAAAATCCGACCCACCCCCCTATTGGCGAAGGCTGGATCCGCCCCTGGAGGTGTTCACATCGTGTTCTTAGCCTCGGTCTCGTATTACCTGGGGAGCCCTCCATGGAAGGGCTTGTCGGACCTTTTATCCGACAAGAACGTGGGGAATGTAGTAGCTTAAGTATCAGTGTGCATGCACTTTTCATGATTACGTCAAATTTCATCTATAATATGCCCTTTTTGCCCTGTAACTTCGCAAAGGTCTATGGTTCTATTTACAATAACTCAAACTTGTACCAATATAAAAATGGAAAAACTTCCAGTCAAAACATTACAAACATTTTATTTTTTTCAGTGTTGCCTTTTATTTCAAGCATCGTCGAAGTGTGCTCTTCTTTTTTTTTGCTTTCAATAGCCGGAGTGTCGATACGTTTATAATTACGTAACTATTATCTTCATTGTCCATAACACGAACAATTTTTAATTTACCCTATTTATGTTTATGTATAATCACAATTGTTTTAGTAAATGATCGTTACGGCACACACCTACACATACACACATTGTGAGATAGGCCTACTTATAAATCAGACGCGTATTCTAGAACTACAAAATAAATATACTGATCTTAAACATTTATTTTGAAAACGGACATGTTATTTGCAGTTTCTCATGAAAGGACATATATCCCACCTCAGTCAAATAAACGCGAGTTTTATTTTTCTTGGATATTTGCTCCTGAAACTGGACATTCTATGCTCTTTTGAAACCATGATGAACAATTAGAGATCGCGAAGTGCACTTCGATCCGACCCGAGAACTAAGCATTTAAGCACTACTTTTATTAGAAAAACAAACTAAAAATAAAATAAACCATTGTTGAAAATGCGATTTTTCAGCTCTTTGTAGACATGAACATTGTGCACATTTCGCCAAAAAATAAAATATTGAAATGAATATATTGTGCAAATTGATTTAATCGAGACATTTCAGACCCAAAGACATGCTCATCAGATTATTATTTTACTCAACATGAAGTAAGAGTACGAAGCGTCAGCAGAATTTGTATTTTCATGTAATGACCAGGAAGTTTCTGTTTTCAAATAGTGATAAAAATATTTATTATCATTAATAGACAGTAAAAATATTGATAATTGTAATTGGAACTCTATCAATAAAACTTATATTGCATTTTCTCATCGTCTTTGGTTCTAACTTTAATTCTATATTTCATTACACTCCTATAAGAAAGACGAAGGGAATGTCGAAAATTTGGGTAACTTTGAATAAACATTTTGATTGGCAAAAGTCTATGTATGAAACAAATTCAGCTACAACAACCGCCACAAGCACTGCTTCTACTAGTACTAGTACTACTACTACGACTATATACTTCTACTACGACGACGACTACTACTATTACTACTACTACTACTGCTACTACTACAATGACTACTATTACTTCTACTACTACTACTACTACTACTTCTACTACGAATACTACTACTACGACTACTACTACTACGACTACTACTACTACTGTGACTACTACTACTACTTCTTCTACTACTACTTCTTGTTCTACTACTACTTCTACTACTACTACTACTACTACCACTAGTACCACCACTACTACTACTGCTACTACTACTACTGCTACTGCTGCTGCTGCTACTTACTACTACTTTAGCTACTTCTACTACTACTACTACTACTACTGCTACTTCTACTACCACTACTACTGCTGCTTCTACTAGTACCGTGTGAGTAAAACATCTTGACACCTCACAAATCCCTAATTGAAGTAAATGTGTCATGAACACATCATTATTATACAGTATGGCTTAAAAGAGTACATGCATGTTCTCTCAAATCATTTGATACCATATTTAAGTAGGAAGGAGAAGAAATCATGTTATATTGTTTGTATAAAACATACAACTTAAATCATGTCAAGGGATACAAAGAATCGTTTTGAAAACCCGTACAAGCCTGTATCCCATTAACTTATAATTGACAATAAAGTAGCATCAAAATAAAAACACAAGTTAGAAAATTGAAAAATAAAATAAAATGAATTATCACTAGAATAGGACCTAGATTAATTTACATTTATATATTTATTTCATGTAATATATTATATAACATAAATATTTTTTTCATAATTTTATTAACCAAGAATTGATGAGGGCCTATTTGTTCATCAATTCTGCTGTTCGCATTATCCCTTTCAATGAGATTAACATCCCGTTTTCCGTCAATATACACCAAATATAATTCCTCTTACTTCAGCTTTTATCATTCTGTGTATTATGCTTCTTTTTCATGACTACTTGAAGTGATTGCCCAATTTTAGGTATGAATATGAAACATTTCCAGTTTGTGCCTTTGTTTGCATTAGTGGAATGGTGAGATATGTCTGCCCTTCATGAATTCCAAAAGACAGTCCTAATTTTTTCCACTTTTTCTGGTCTGAATATAAAGCGTTCATTCAATTGGTTGGTGAAATATGCATCGTATTTCTACAATCAAGCCTTGAAATGCCCTCTTCCGGTTTATTTTATTTTTTTTAGCTCGCGCTTCGCACTTGCAATGTTTGATTAATGAAATTTCTATCATGCTGTTGATTACAATTCATACATAAAAGGGCTTCATGCGTTTAGGTCCTAATACTAATGAGGACGTGCTTGGCACTCGCGTTAGATGACTACGGTAAGGTATGTATGCTCTTCATTAATTCTTTTAAAAGTCATTAAAATATCCCTGTTTGGGGTCGATATATACTCAAATTTCAGCTTGTGCTTCGCCCTCGTTTTGTTTGTTTAATGAGACAGGTACATTATCATGATTAAAAAAAATGCATATGTCCCCTTTTTAGGTCTGAATATAAAAAATCAGCTCGCGCTTCGCGCTCGACTTATTCGATCACTGAGAAACATATCATTTTAATGGCCCAGTCCTGTTAGATCACTATACCTTCGCACACCCGCTAAGTGACTCAAAATTGTCGCTGGTCCCCCCCCCCCCCCACCACCACATGCCGTGACCCACGATACACCACTGGCCTAGATTATAGGTTATTATAGGTTAGAGGCAGAGAGATATATACTAATAAGTGTACATCTCTATGGTTAGAGGTTACTTTAAATTCACTTTTTCTTCATCTCTGTTGCACCCCTTCTTCGCCTTCTTATCTCATCAATTATTGGTAAATACAAACGCGTTCAAAACATGAAAATGATTATGTGTTGAATCTTAACTTACTTTTAGATTGAATCTCCAATGCAGCTTAACGTTCTCAAACCTGAAAAAGAAAAAGAAAAGCTATGCATTTTTATATGAAATTAGCATGTACTATTTTCCTTAACATTTGAAACCATTCTCGTTTTAACAAAACACGAACAAGTTTAGTTTTTCAGTTTGGGTGATTTGGGCACTTTCATTGCAAAAGGCGTAACAAATACAAATATCAAGATGGGACATACTTTCATAGCCTTGATTGACATAAAGAAAAATACAATCTGTATACTGGAATTAGAATTATATTCTATTAACTATCTCTCTCTCTCTTCCTTTCTTTCTCTTCCTCTCTCTCTGTATATATGCTTGTGTATGTATATGTGTGAGGGTGTATGTGTGGAAATCTCTCTGTTTTTATTATAACAGTAATGATAATAATAATAGTAATACTAATAATATAATATATATATTACTACCACTGTTACTACTACCACTACTACTACTACACTGCTACTTTTACTACTACTACTGCTGCTACTTTTACGACTACTTTTATACTACTACTACTACTTTTACTACTACTTTTACTACTACTACTACTTCTACCACTCCTACAACTACGACTACTACTACTTCTACTATTACTACCACTACCACCACCACCACTACTACCACTACTGCTACTTTTACTACTACTACTACTACTTTTACTACTACTACTACTTCTACTACTACTACTACCACTACGACTACTACTACTTCTACTATTACTACGAATATTACTACTACCACCACCACTACTACTACAGCTGCTACTTTTACAACACTTGCTAAACTACTACAACTACTTTTATTACTACTAACTACTACTACTACTTCTACTATTACTACCACTACCACCATCACCACTACTACAGCTGCTACTTTTACGACTACTGCTAAACTACTACTACTACTACTTTTACTACTACTACTACTACTTTTACTACTACTACTACTATAACTACTTTTACTACTACTACTACTACTTCTACTATTACTACCACTACCACCACCACCACTACTACCACTACTGCTACTTTTACTACTACTACTACTTCTACTACTAATACCACTACGACTACTACTACTTCTACTATTACTACCACTACCACCACCACCACCACTACTACTACTGCTACTTTTACTACTACTACTGCTGCTACTTTTACGACTACTGCTATACTACTACTACTACTTTTACTACTGCTACTACTACTAATACTACTTTTACTACTACTACTACTACTACTACTACTACTACTACCACTACTACTACTTCCACTACGACTACTACTACATCTACTATTACTACCACTATTACTACTACCACTACTACTACTACACTGCTACTTTTACTACTACTACTGCTGCTACTTTTACGACTACTTTTATACTACTACTACTACTTTTACTACTACTTTTACTACTACTACTACTTCTACCACTCCTACAACTACGACTACTACTACTTCTACTATTACTACCACTACCACCACCACCACTACTACCACTACTGCTACTTTTACTACTACTACTACTACTTTTACTACTACTACTACTTCTACTACTACTACTACCACTACGACTACTACTACTTCTACTATTACTACGAATATTACTACTACCACCACCACTACTACTACAGCTGCTACTTTTACAACACTTGCTAAACTACTACAACTACTTTTATTACTACTTACTACTACTACTACTTCTACTATTACTACCACTACCACCATCACCACTACTACAGCTGCTACTTTTACGACTACTGCTAAACTACTACTACTACTACTACTTTTACTACTACTACTACTACTTTTACTACTACTACTACTATAACTACTTTTACTACTACTACTACTACTACTACTACTACTTCTACTATTACTACCACTACCACCACCACCACTACTACCACTACTGCTACTTTTACTACTACTACTTCTACTACTAATACCACTACGACTACTACTACTTCTACTATTACTACCACTACCACCACCACCACCACTACTACTACTGCTACTTTTACGACTCCTGCTATACTACTACTACTACTTTTACAACTACTACTACTACTACTTTTACTACTACTACTACTACTACCACTACGACTACCACTACTTCTACTATTACTACCAATATTTCTACTACCACCACTACTACTACAGCTGCTACTTTTACGACTGCTGCTAAACTACTACTACTACTACTAGTACCACTTTTACTACTACTACTTTTACTACTACTTTTACTACTACTACTACTACTACTACTACTTCTACTACTACTTCTACTACTACTACTACTACTACCACTACCTCTACCACTACTACTACTACTACTTTTACTACTACTTCTACTACCACCATATTTCTACTACTACTACTTCTACCACTCCTACCACTACGACTACTACTACTTCGACTATTACTACCAATATTACTACTTCCACCAATACTACTACTACTAGTACTTCTACTTCTTCTACTACTACTACCACTACTACCACTACTACTTCTACTACTGCTACTTTTACTACTACTACTACTAGTAGTCGTAGTACAACTACCACTACTTCTACCACACAACTACTCCTACTACTACCATTACTATTACTACTACTACAACTACTACTTCTAGTACAACTACTTCTACTTCTACTACACAACTCATACTACTACAATTACTACTACTACTAACACCACTACTACTACTACTACTACCACTACTGCCACTTTTACTACTACTACTTCTTCTACTTCTACTACTACTACTTCTAATATTACTACCAATATTACTACTACCACCACCACTACTACTACTGCTGCTACTTTTACCACTACAGCTATACTACTTCTACTACTACTACTAATACTTTTACAATTACTACTACTAATACTACTACTATTTTTATTACTACTACTACTTTTACTACTACTACTACTACTACTACTACAACTACTTCTACTACTACTTCTACTACTACTTCTTCTACTACTACTACTACTACTACTACCACAACCACTACTACTACTACTAGGACTACTACTACTACTACTACTTCTTCTACTACTACTTGTACTACTACTACCACTACCACTACTACCACTACTATCACTACTACTACTACTACTACTACTGCTACTTTTACTACTACTACTACTACTAGTAGTACAACTACCACTACTTCTACCACACAACTAATCCTACTACTACCATTACTATTACTACTACTACTACTACTACTACTACTACTACTACTACTTCTTCTATTACTACTACTACCACTACGACTACTACTACTTCTACCATTACTACCAATATTAATACTACTAATACTACCACCAATACTACTAGTACAACTACCACTACTTCTACAACTACTTCTACTACCACTACCACTACCACCACCACTACTACTAATACTACTGCTACTTTTACTACTACTACTACTACTACTACTACTACTACTACTAGCAGTAGTACAACTACTACGACTTCTACTTCACAACTACTCCTACTACTACAATTACATCTACTACCACCACCACTACTACTACTACCACTACTGCTACTTTTAGTACTACTACTACTTCTACTACTACTACTTCTACTACTACTACTACCACTACAACTACTACTACTTCTACTATTACTACCAATATTACTACTACCACCACCACCACTACTACTACTGCTGCTACTTTTACGACTACTCCTATACTACTACTACTTTTACTACTACTACTACTTCTACCACTCCTACAACTACGACTACTACTACTTCTACTATTACTACCACTACCACCACCACCACTACTACCACTACTGCTACTTTTACTACTACTACTACTACTTTTACTACTACTACTACTTCTACTACTACTACTACCACTACGACTACTACTACTTCTACTATTACTACGAATATTACTACTACCACCACCACTACTACTACAGCTGCTACTTTTACAACACTTGCTAAACTACTACAACTACTTTTATTACTACTTACTACTACTACTACTTCTACTATTACTACCACTACCACCATCACCACTACTACAGCTGCTACTTTTACGACTACTGCTAAACTACTACTACTACTACTACTTTTACTACTACTACTACTACTACTTTTACTACTACTACTACTATAACTACTTTTACTACTACTACTACTACTACTACTACTACTACTACTTCTACTATTACTACCACTACCACCACCACCACTACTACCACTACTGCTACTTTTACTACTACTACTTCTACTACTAATACCACTACGACTACTACTACTTCTACTATTACTACCACTACCACCACCACCACCACTACTACTACTGCTACTTTTACGACTCCTGCTATACTACTACTACTACTTTTACAACTACTACTACTACTACTTTTACTACTACTACTACTACTACCACTACGACTACCACTACTTCTACTATTACTACCAATATTTCTACTACCACCACTACTACTACAGCTGCTACTTTTACGACTGCTGCTAAACTACTACTACTACTACTAGTACCACTTTTACTACTACTACTTTTACTACTACTTTTACTACTACTACTACTACTACTACTACTTCTACTACTACTTCTACTACTACTACTACTACTACCACTACCTCTACCACTACTACTACTACTACTTTTACTACTACTTCTACTACCACCATATTTCTACTACTACTACTTCTACCACTCCTACCACTACGACTACTACTACTTCGACTATTACTACCAATATTACTACTTCCACCAATACTACTACTACTAGTACTTCTACTTCTTCTACTACTACTACCACTACTACCACTACTACTTCTACTACTGCTACTTTTACTACTACTACTACTAGTAGTCGTAGTACAACTACCACTACTTCTACCACACAACTACTCCTACTACTACCATTACTATTACTACTACTACAACTACTACTTCTAGTACAACTACTTCTACTTCTACTACACAACTCATACTACTACAATTACTACTACTACTAACACCACTACTACTACTACTACTACCACTACTGCCACTTTTACTACTACTACTTCTTCTACTTCTACTACTACTACTTCTAATATTACTACCAATATTACTACTACCACCACCACTACTACTACTGCTGCTACTTTTACCACTACAGCTATACTACTTCTACTACTACTACTAATACTTTTACAATTACTACTACTAATACTACTACTATTTTTATTACTACTACTACTTTTACTACTACTACTACTACTACTACAACTACTTCTACTACTACTTCTACTACTACTTCTTCTACTACTACTACTACTACTACTACCACAACCACTACTACTACTACTAGGACTACTACTACTACTACTACTTCTTCTACTACTACTTGTACTACTACTACCACTACCACTACTACCACTACTACCACTACTATCACTACTACTACTACTACTACTACTGCTACTTTTACTACTACTACTACTACTAGTAGTACAACTACCACTACTTCTACCACACAACTAATCCTACTACTACCATTACTATTACTACTACTACTACTACTACTACTACTACTACTACTACTTCTTCTATTACTACTACTACCACTACGACTACTACTACTTCTACCATTACTACCAATATTAATACTACTAATACTACCACCAATACTACTAGTACAACTACCACTACTTCTACAACTACTTCTACTACCACTACCACTACCACCACCACTACTACTAATACTACTGCTACTTTTACTACTACTACTACTACTACTACTACTACTACTACTACTACTAGCAGAAGTACAACTACTACGACTTCTACTTCACAACTACTCCTACTACTACAATTACATCTACTACCACCACCACTACTACTACTACCACTACTGCTACTTTTAGTACTACTACTACTACTTCTACTACTACTACTTCTACTACTACTACTACCACTACAACTACTACTACTTCTACTATTACTACCAATATTACTACTACCACCACCACCACTACTACTACTGCTGCTACTTTTACGACTACTCCTATACTACTACTACTTTTATTACTACTACTACTACTACTTTTACTACTACTACTACTAATACTACTACTACTTTTATTACTACTACTACTACTACTACTACTACTACTACTACTACTTTTACTACTACTACTATTACTACTACTATTACTTCTATTACTACTACTACCACTACGACTATTACTACTTCTACCATTACTACCAATATCAATACAACTACTACCACCACTACTACTAGTACAATTACCACTACTTCTATAACTACTTCTACTACCACTACCACTACCACCACCACTACTACTAATTCTACTGCTACTTTTACTACTACTACTACTACTAGTAGTAGTAGTAGTAGTACAACTACTAATGCTACTAATACTACTACTACTACTTTTATTACTACTACTACTACTACTTTTACTACTACTACTACTACTTCTATTACTACTACTACCACTACGACTACTACTACTTGTACCATTACTACCAATATTAATACTACTACTACTACCACTACTACTACTAGTACAACTACCACTACTTCTATAACTACTTCTACTACCACTACCACTACCACCACCACTACTACTTCTACTACTACTTCTACTACTACTTCTACTACTACTACTACTACTACTACTACCACAACCTCTACTACTACTACTACTAGGACTACTACTACTACTACTTCTTCTACTACTACTTGTACTACTACTACCACTACCACTACTACCACTACAACCACTACTACTACTACTACTACTACTACTACTACTACTACTGCTACTTTTACTACTACTTTTACTACTAGAAGTACAACTACCACTACTTCTACCACACAACTAATCCTACTACTACCATTACTATTACTACTACTACTACTACTTCTATTACTACTACTACCACTACGACTACTACTACTTCTACCATTACTACCAATATTAATACTACTACTACTACCACCACCACTACTACTAGTACAACTACCACTACTTCTATAACTATTTCTACTACCACTACCACTACCACCACCACTACTACTAATACTACTGCTACTTTTACTACTACTACTACTACTACTAGTAGTAGTAGTAGTAGTACAACTACTACGACTTTTACTACACAACTACTTCTACTACTACAATTACTTCTACTACCACCACCACTAGTACTACTACCACTACTGCTACTTTTACTACTACTACTACTACTACTTCTACTATTACTACCGATATTACTACTACTACCACCACTACTACTACTGCTGCTACTTTTACGACTACTGCTATACTACTACTACTACTTTTACTACTACTACTACTACTACTACTGCTGCTACTGTTACTACTACTACTACTACTTTTACTACTACTACTACTACTACTTCTAATACTACTACTTTTACTACTACTTCTACTACTACTACCATTACCACTACCACTACTACTACACTACTACTACTACTATTACTGCTACTCTTACTACTACTTTTACTACTTTTACTACTACTTTTACTACTACTACTACTACAACTACTACTACGACTACTACTACTACTACTACAGCTGCTTCTTTTACGACTACTGCTAAACTACGACTACTACTACTTCTACTATTACTACCAATATTACTACTACCACCACCACTACTACTACTACAGCTGCTACTTTTACGACTACTGCTAAACTACTACTACTACTACTACTTTTACTACTTTTACTACTACTACTACTACTTCTACTACTACTACCGCTACGACTACTACTACTTCTACTATTACTACCACTACCACCACCACTACTACTACTACTGCTACTTTTACTACTACTACTACTTCTATTACTACTACTACCACTACGACTACTACTACTTCTACTATTACTACCAATATTACTACTACCACCACTACTACTACTACTACTACTACTACTACAGCTGCTACTTTTACTACTACTACTACTTCTTCTACTACTACTACTTTTACTACTACTTTTACTACTACTACTACTACTTCTACCACTCCTAACACTACGACTACTACTACTACTACCATTACCACTACCACTACTGCTACTACTACTATTACTGCTACTTTTACTACTACTTTTACTACTGGTACTACTACTACTTTAACTACTACTACCACTACGACTACAACTACTTCAACTATTACTACTACTACTACTACTACCACCACCACTACTACTACTACTACTACTGCTACTTTTACTACTACTACTGCTGCTATTTTTACGACTAATGCTATACTACTACTACTACTACTACTTTGACTACTACTACTACTTTTACTACTACTACTACTACTTTTACTGCTACTACTACTACTACTTCTTCTACTACTTCTACTACTACTACTACTACTACTACTATTTACTACTACTACTACTACTATTTTTACTACTACTACTACTACCACCACCACCACTACTACTATTACTTCTACTACTACTACTACTACCATTACCACTACTACCACTACCACCACCACTAATACTACTACTGCTACTTCTATTACTACTACTACCACTACGACTACTACTACTTCTAATATTACTACCAATATTACTACTACCACCACCACTACTACTACTACTGCTGCTACTTTTACGACTACTGCTACTACTACTTTTACTACTACTACTACTACCACTACGACTACTACTACTTCTACTATTACTACCAATATTACTACTACCACCACTACTACTACTACTACTACTACTACAGCTGCTACTTTTACGACTACTTTTACTACTACTACTTCTTCTACTACTACTACTTTTACTACTACTACTACTACTTCTACCACTCCTAACACTACGACTACTACTACTACTACTACCATTACCACTACCACTACTGCTACTACTACTATTACTGCTACTTTTACTACTACTTTTACTACTGCTACTACTTTAACTACTACTACCACTACGACTACAACTACTTCTACTATTACTACTACTACTACTACCACCACTACTACTACTACTACTACTACTACTGCTACTTTTACTACTACTACTGCTGCTATTTTTACGACTAATGCTATACTACTACTACTACTACTACTACTACTACTACTACTACTACTTTGACTACTACTACTACTACTTTTACTACTACTACTACTACTACTTTAACTACTACTACCACTACGACTACAACTACTTCTACTATTACTACTACTACTACTACTACCACCACTACTACTACTACTACTACTGCTACTTTTACTACTACTACTACTGCTGCTATTTTTACGACTAATACTATACTACTACTACTACTACTACTATTCTCTACTACTACTACTTTTACTATTTTTACTACTACTACTACCACTACCACCACCACCACTACTACTATTACTTCTACTACTACTACTACTACCATTACCACTACTACCACTACTACCACCACTACTACTACTACTGCTACTTTTACTACTACTACCACTACGACTACTACTACTTCTACTATTACTACCAATATTACTGCTACCACTACTACTACTACTACTAGTACTGCTACTACTACTACTACTTTTACTACTACTACTTTTTCTACTACTACTACTAGTACTACTACTACTACTACTACTACCACTACTACCACCACTACTACTACTACCACTACGACTACTACTACTTCTTCTACTATTACTACCAATATAATTGCTACCACCACTACTGCTACTACTACTACTACTACTACTTTTACTACTTCTACTATTACTACTGCTATACTACTACTGCACTACGACTACGGCTCCTATGATTACCACTACAGGGACATCAGGGAAGACCAGATGGGCTATATATATATATATATATATATATATAAGTTTTATATGTTGTATTATACTCATTGTGCTGTAAGAAAATGAAATGTTAATTCAGCACTTACATTGCTTGTATAGTGACTTCACTACTTTTGTAGTTTAAATTTGAACTAGAAAAAATGCATATGTCCCTTTTTTTAGGTCTGAATATAAAAAATCAGCTCGCGCTTCGCGCTTGAGTTATTCGATTACTGAGAAAAATATTTCAATGGCCCAGTCCTGTTAGATCATTATACTTTCGCACACCCACTAAGTGACTCAAAATGTTTGCTGGTTCCCCCCCCCCCCACCACATGCCGTGACCCACGATTCGCCAATGGCCTAGATTATAGGTTACTATAAGTTATTATAGGTTAGAGGTTACTTTAAATTCACTTTTTCTTCATCTCTATTGCACCCCTTTTTCGCCTTCTTATCTCGTCAATGATCGATGAATACAAACTCATTCAAAACATGAAAACGATTATGTGTTGAATCTTAACTTACTTCTTGGATTGAAATTCCAACCTTGTTCTCAAACCTGAAAAAGAAAATAAAGAAAAGCTATGCATTTTATATGAAATTAGCACGTACTATTTTTCATATTGTGAAACTACATTGACACCATGCTCGTTCTAAAAAAACACGAACAAGTTTTGTTTCTCAGTTTTGGTGATTTGGCCACTTTCATTGCAAAAGGTGTAAAAAAAATACAAATATCGAGATAAGACATACTTTCTCAGCATTGATTGAAATAAAGAAAAATACAATCTGTAAAATTAGAATTATATTCTTTTAATTATACATATATATAAACTCTTCAAAAAAGTTTGGAAATGAATAGGTCATTTCATTTCTTTTAAAATGATACCCTACATGATATGATTCACATGGAGGAGCAGTGACTTGAAATGTGGGGCAAGGTCAAAATTCAAAAGTTGCAAAATGACACAAAACTGGAAGTCACTGTTCTTTATATATATATATATCTTAAAGTTTCACGTATTGGCTACTCTAATGGTAACAAAATATGCTGACGATAATGCTTTCAATATATATATATATATATATATATATATATACATATATATGCGTGTGGGGTATATGTGTACACACATAACATATTTCTTGCAATATGACCAGAAATAGCTGTATTTTTAAATGATAAACAGTAATGATAATGACAATAATAATAATTCCGTGGATCCTTTTTACTTATTACTTACACGAACACCAACTGTCACGAATCAAATCAAATCAAATCGAAACTGAAAATGAAGTGGAAAAATAAAAAAACATTATGCATTTTTATATCAAAAGGGTATCAGAATTAGCAATATCAAGAATGGGTATACTTAGATACATGTATATAATTACATAATGAAAACTCAAATTGCAAGAATATTTTGCGCAAACTGATTTGAAAACGGGATGTTTTAAGCATCCTGTGATCCTTTTGAGTAAATTAATATTAACAGAACAGTTTAAATTTCATATGATGTCATGAAAGTCTCTTTTAACCGAAAACGGCAATGACATTAATGGTAATGATAAAAATCAATGATAAATCCTACAACAACCAGTGGTGGATCCAGACAAGGGCATATATTTGTAAGGGAATATGTCATTCATATTTCAGCATTCTTTTCGCTGGTAGAATTATTAATGGGGGCTGTTAATTTGTTTTATACCAAAATGCCTACTCCCCTCTTGTGAAAAATGCTGGATCCGCCCCTAACAACAACTTTAGTGATGATAATAATAGTAATACTAATAATATTGATAATGATTGTTATGATCCGGGTAAATAACTTATACTTACTCTGAACGATATACGAATACGTAGCAACCTGAAATTGAAATTGAAAAGAAAGAAACGCTATGCATTTTATCTAAAATCAGCATGTGATAATTTTCATATTGTTGAAAGTTTGGTGACACGTCAGTGAACACCTTGCTCATTCACAAAAACACAAACAAATTTTATTTTTCAGTTTGGGTGATTTAGGCTACTCGCCTCTAATGAAAAGGGTATCAAGATATATATATATATATATATATATATATATATGTATGTATGTGAGTGTGTGTATACATGTGCATTTATATTATACATATATATTCTGTATACATAATAATGGAAATATAATTGAGATGTTAATTACAGTGAAAATACATGTTGAAGGTACTTCAAAATCGACTGATGATTAACTGTTTTGGGTCTAGTTTGAAGGTGCATTAGTGCACAAGCATGGTATCAACATTTCAATAAGAGATGCCCCCTGGTCGGGCCAGTCCCCTGTGTAAACAAAAATAAACCCGTCAATGTGGCAAAATCATACTTTTAGAGGTATGATAAAGAATTTAAAATTGATCATACTTAATTGTGCCAACAAAATGATACTGGCTTGATGATGATGATGATGACAATGATGATGATGATGGCAATGATGATAATGATGATGATGATGATGGTGATGATGATGATAATGATGATAGTGATGATGATGATGATGATGATGACAATGATGATGATAGTGAGGATGATGATGATTATCCGGGTAAATCATTTTTACTTACTCAGATAATTATGATGAACGAAGCAAGCTGAAATTGAAAATAAAGAAACACTGTATTTTTATCTGAAATTCACGTCTGATATTTTTCATATTGTTGAAAGTTGGGTGACACGTCAGAGTGATTGGGCTCATTCACAAAAACACGAACAAATTTTGTTTTTTAGTACGCGCCTACAATGAAAAGGATATCAAACTTACGAATATCAAGTTGGCGCCTGTACTTACAAAGCCTGGATACATTAAATATGATATATATATATATATATATATATATATATATATATATATATATATATCACTCTATAAAGGAACTAGAATATTTGACATGTTAATTACATTGGAAATAGATTAAAAAAAACGTTTAAGGTACTCGAATGATTACTACTAGTTTTGGTCTCTTTTGAAGGTGCATTTAAAGGGATGGTCTGGTATTTATTACTGAATAAATACCAGAATACTGAATATTAAAATTCACTGAGCAAAATGCTGAAAATTTCATCAAAATCGGATAACAGATAATAAAGTTATTAAATTCTAAACTATCAATATTTTGTGAAAACAGTTATATGCACATCATCATGAATATTCATCAGGTGAGCTGATGATATCACAACCCCACTTTCCTTTTGCTTATGTTATTACATTAAATCAGCAATGTTTCATTTTTCGTACATGTGTAAATGATGTGTCTCCATTATGAGAAAATAAGTTGCGGCAATAAATAACTAATGCACTTAATCAGTTGTTAATCCAATTGTTATAGTTCTTGGTAGAAAAGTTTGGAATTTACCTAATTTCATATAATAAAATACAAAAACAAGTGGGGATATGACATCATCAGCCCACCTATGCCTGGAACTGTTTCAGTAGAATAATTCAAATCTTTAAAATTCAATATCTTCGTTATTTGTTATCCGATTTTGATCAAATTGTCAGCATTTTCAATTATGAATTTTACTATATTTCTTGAAATATAAATATCTCTAGCCTGGACCATCCCTTTAACAGTGTACGAGCATGGATTTGAAATTCCATCAGTTTTGACACTGCCGTAGAAAATGGGGTTGGGGACTTTGGATCCTAAGTTTTTTCTGACCAAGGGGGGGAGAAAAGAAGAGGTGGAGGGACGACTTGTGATGTTTTAACAAAAATGTTTGTGTATTAAAAGGGTATTTTTTGGCTCATTCGCTTAGCTTGCACATTTTCATTTTTTTATCATGCCATATATGCCATGCCTGGTGCCCTCAAACGTTTTCCTCATTACGATTTAATCATGTTAATAGCAGGACCCCGCCCCCGGGGGTACCCCCTGGATTTTAGAAGACGAAAAGTACCTGTCAAGTGGCAAATTCATAGGCGTACTTTGGAGGTATGATGAAGATTTTGAAAATATCATCATGCTCTTGCCTGCAAAATGATACAGGATTGACGGAACTCCTTTTAAAGAGATTAAAACATGCTAGCAGTAGCATTTGGTCGTATATATTTTTATGCATTATTACGAACTCAAGCAAAATCCTATCAAACTAATTTCTACTTTTTATGTATTTGACCCAATATTCCAACTTCCAAAATCCTGCATTTATAGGGAAATTGTGTATTTGAAGAGCTTGATTCCACACTCTAAAAAATGAAGTGCTAATTTAGCTCTTAAAGAGCGTGTATAGTGACTGCACTTCGGAGTGCTGATTTTTCACGTTCAAATTTGAACTAGACAAATCAGCACTCCGAAGTGCAGTCACTATCCACGCTCTTTAAGAGCTGAATTAGCACTTCCTTTTTTAGAGTGCATAAGGGGCTAAATCCACTTTTGATCAAAATTGATGCAAATCTCAGACATTGGATTCAATTGCATCACATCGCATTGGAAAAAAGGGGTGGTTGGTAAAAATTGATTTTGAAAATTGTATTAAATTTGAGTTTTATTCCAAAAGGAGCTTAATCTAAAACATTTTTATTCTAAAGTAGCCAATTCCTCTACATGAAAATTTAAAATTGGTCAATTTTACTACTCTGCATAAAGTTATGCCCTCAAACTTTTAGGTACATACAAGTTCAGACTATAAATGCATGAAAATAACCGAACTCTACTATTTTCATTAGTAATTTCATATTTAGATCCTTTTGGAATAAAATATCGAAAAGCTACCGTCCTTAAAAAAGATGAAATATATATATATTCGTTTCTATTTTTCAACAGATAAACCTCAGAAAAGATGTAACATGCATTCTGCAAGCAATATTTATGTATTTCATGTTCAATTTCCAATATTAGGCATGTTCAAATTGACCAGAAATGGGCATTCGAATTAGGTTTTATTCCAAAAGGAGCAGAATCCATTAAAAAAAAGAGTTTTCAAAAAAGGTTAAAAGTTGATAATGAAGGTTAGATTTTTTAAAACATGATTTAAAAACATATATCAAAATAAAACGGAAAACGCCAAAAGTGGATCTACCTCTTTTTTTCATAAAAAAGACAATTAGTATATGAATTAGACCCTTTGCAGATTGAAATCTTTTGTTTTGGGTTAAACTTAACGCACCGAGCGCCGGTGACGATAACTCGAGCTAAATCCGACATAATAATAGTAACGGTTTGTATCCCCAAGCAAAAAGCGCATTAAAATCAAACTATTATTATTATTAATATTAATAATAATTTTTTCAAGAGACTTCATTTAATTTCATGGGATGGTTTCATGGGTATACGATAGAATTGAAAACTTGGGTGTTAAGCTAACACTCGTTGATAGAGATCCATACATTCACACATTCACAAATCAAACCTTACAATTTGTATAACGAGTAGTGTATACATGATAAAAGGTTCCAAACCAAAGGTGCTGCCTTAAGGATTGTATTACATTCGGAGTACCCAAACTGTCTCATTTGACTAAAATATTACTTTCCCTTAACACGTATGTATAGCGTTGTAAAATTAAGAAAAAAATATGAGGCACAAAGTCTTCCAGATATTTTTATCAGGATTCAATTCTTTGTTAAATATATGCCTACTGGCAATATTTTGTGGGGGGGGGGGGTTAAGAGAGAGAAGACGCTTTTGGACAGAATATGTTTAGAAACATTGAAAAATGTACTAAATGAAACAGATGTGGGCTCGGAGAGCATTCTAATTTTTTTTGCATAGTGTCTACATAGTGTCTACATACAAGTGCCCATATAGAAAAAAAAAGTCATTAATAATTAAGTCATAATAGTGTGCGCCAAAGTGCTTGATTCGGAGAGGCCAGACATGTATGTTCAGACAGAAAAGTCACGAGAAATCAAAATGTCATTAGCTTCTGTGAATTTAAGGTTTTGAACAGTAGCTTTTTGATCATTCTGATTAGAAAAATATTGCATACTGATTGCTAATAATAGACATGCACGGGCTTAAAATTGAAAAAAATCGAAATGAGACAATAATTTTTGGCCCTACCATGCCGGATACTCTCAATGTTGAGAAGTAAACGTATATTTCACAATATCTTTCCTTTCGCAGGTTGTTCAAATAATTCCCAGTAGCATTCCATCTTAATTTTAAGACAAAACTCATTTCATTTTATGATGCGTTTATAGAAAGTATAAACTAAAAAACTACCTATCAAACCCATCGGTATTAAACTCATATTGACATTAAAAAATATAAACGACTCATGTGGTCCTGTACGTACACCGTTCGAAACGACGATTTTATTCCCCCTTGGTAATGGCGCCATTTTTAACGCTATCATGGAAGCCGTCTTTATATATTACGGCACGACGTAAATGGCAATCACATCACACGACATCAACAAAATCCGTTGAAACCGAAAAGTATAAGGTTCAGAATTATCAAGACATACATGGTTACTATATAGATCTTATACACGTTTAGTCATGCACATTCTAATGGTCAGGGGCGTCGATCCATTTTTCAGATGGGGGGGCAAAATTATGAATCAACTTTCCAAAGGCACTCGATGATATCGATCAAACAAAACAAACAAACTCACACACACATATGCCTATGTATATATATATATATATAATGACTCGTGAGATAGAGATACATATCTCACCAACAAATTAATGCGAGCGCGAAGCGCGAGCTGAAATTTCTTTATATTCTTTCCTGAAAGCTTGATATTCTAAGCATTTTTGGTACTAATGATTAAGACGTGTATCTAAAAAACAATAGATGCGAGCGCGAAGCGCAAGCTGAAAATTTTGATATTCGATCTAAAAAGAAATGAGTTTAATGGAGGTTTTTAATAAAGAACAAGATATACATCCAACAACAAAAAAATTGCAAATCGAAGAGGGAGTTCTTTCGAGGTTTAGAACTGAAAACGGGACATTCTATTCACCTATTTAATCATGAAAAGTATGCACATGCGGAATTATTGGGGGCCAAAACGATCTGTTTGCCCCCGATATTTTCATTGGTGGTGCGATCGTCCCCCCCCCCTCCAGGATCGACGCCTCTGCTAATGGTTATTGGTTGCACACATACACAGTCACTAAAGGCGCAGGAACATTTCCCTAAGACGGTCGAAAGGCGAATGTAATAACCAGCTAAATCATATGTTCTTTGAATTAAAATAAAATCGATGTTTTCGACTCGCTGTATGGCCGCCGTAGCCTAAATGTGACTGTGCCTTCAGCGAACTCCACCAGAAATCACACAACATAATATTAATATAATCTAAAGGAATAAAGTTTCAGAATTAATTTAGACGTACAGTTAATTGTACACATAGTTAAAAGGAAATGTCCTTGATATCGATAAAAACAGACTACACCCATACACGTAAACATTTGCCATGTATATTCTAAAGGTATTGAAATATTGTTAATACACGCATATAGTATATAACTATATTATGTTTATTTAAAATTGGCGCCTCGAAATAGCGTCATAATAATGGCGCCACAGTGACCGATTTAAAATGACGCCACAAAGATGACACCACAATCCTTAAAGAATTAAAATAAGATGTGACATCTTAATTAATAAACACACACATAGGCCTACTATATAGAACTACATTGTATCTAAAAATGGCGCCTCAAATGGGCTCCATAATGGCGCCACACTGACCTATTCAAAATGACGCCAAAAAGATGTCACCATAATCCTTGAAAAATTAAAATAAGATGTGACATCTTAATTTAGAAACACACACATAGGCCTACTATAGAACTACATTGTATCTAAACATGGAGCTTCAAAATGGCGCCATACCGACCGATTCAAAATGACGCCACAAAGATGTCACCAAAATCCTTAAAGAATTAAAATAAGATGTGACATCTTAATTAATAAACACACACACATAGGCCTACTATATAGAACTACATTGTATCTAAACATGGAGCTTCAAAATGGCGCCATACTGACAGATTCAAAATGACGCCACAAAGATGTCACCAAAATCCTTAAAGAATTAAAATAAGATGTGACATCTGAATTAATAAACACACACATAGGCCTACTATAGAACTACATTGTATCTAAACATGGAGCTTCAAAATGGCGCCACACTGACCTATTCAAAATGACGCCACAAAGATGTCACCATAATCCTTGAAAAATTAAAATAAGATGTGACATCTGAATTAATAAACACACACATAGGCCTACTATAGAACTACATTGTATCTAAACATGGAGCTTCAAAAATATCGCCACAATGACCGATTCAAAATGACGCCACAAAGATGTCACCATAATCCTTGAAAAATTAAAATAAGATGTGACATCTTAATTAATAAACACACACACATAGGCCTACTATATAGAACTACATTGTATCTAAACACGGCGCTTAAAAACAAAGATGTCTCTACAATCCTTGAAGAATTAAAATAAGATGAGACATCTTAATTAAAACACACACACACAAGCCTACTATAGAACCACATTGTATATGGCAGTGTATCCTATTGCCGGACACCTTTATTTCAGTGCTTTAAAAATGACAAGTAGAGGAAATACAATGAAGAAAAATTATACCTTGCTATTCCAAATCTTCTGAAAATTATGAATATGGTGAAATTATTTTATATTTTCCAACCGTTTTCTTTGCACCGCACTTGCCGCATACCCCTCCGCGAAAAACAATTATTTTCGTGCGTGACAAATTACATCATAATTCCGGACGCGCCACGGACGAGTAAAAATATTCTTAATTATAATGGTGTAAGAAAAAGTTGGTGTGATTTTTTCATGACATATCATCTCATGAGTAAATTCTAAGTTTTGGTTTGCTTTCTTATATCGATTTTGAGCAGATCTTTGTAATAAATTGGTGTTTGCTAACTAATTTCATTTTTTTTTATTTTTTTGATTGCGAGTTCGATATGGCACTTTCCCGTATTTATGCTCGTTCATATCGTGACCCTCAGTCAAGTTCTATCGATGCGCAGACGATCGTTGACGGCTCTCTACCCCGCGCACGGACGGCCGGGGTACATACCTTGAGAACTAGCCGCCGTCGACGATCTGATCGATGGAGCGGACGAGATTGAAATTCGGCGAATCAGGCCCGAAATTAGGTCCGTATTGCCATCAGAAAATAGATCATTTGGGATCAATTTTTAATGCAAAACTATGCTTTATATGATATTTTAAGCATTTTCTGTCATTTTAGAGAAAAATAAGGTAAAAGTTTGATTTTTTTCGCCTTGTTTTTGCAAACTTGTTCTTTGAATTGATCTGTGAAATTGAACTGCGGAAGTCTTACGGTACGAAATTGATTTCGTACGCAGTACTATGCGCGTCCGGAAATATGATAGTGTCCGGTAATACAATACGTGACTAATCCTTGAAAAATTAAAATAAGATATGACATCTTAATTTAGAAACACACACATAGGCCTACTATAGAACTACATTGTATCTAAACATGGAGCTTCAAAATGGCGCCACAATGACCGATTCAAAATGACGCCACAAAGATGTCACCATAATCCTTGAAAAATTAAAATAAGATGTGACATCTTAATTAATAAACACACACACATAGGCCTACTATATAGAACTACATTGTATCTAAACATGGCGCTTAAAAACAAAGATGTCTCTACAATCCTTGAAGAATTAAAATAAGATGAGACATCTTAATTAAAACACACACACACAAGCCTTCTATAGAACTACATTGTATACATGGAGCCTCAAAATGGCGCCACACTGACAGATTCAAAATGACGCCAAAAAGATGTCACCATAATCCTTGAAAAATTAAAATAAGATGTGATATCTTATAATAAACACACACACATAGGCCTACTATATAGAACTACATTGTATCTAAAAATGGCGCCTCAAATGGGCTCCATAATGGCGCCACACTGACCTATTCAAAATGACGCCACAAAGATGTCACCATAATCCTTGAAAAATTAAAATAAGATGTTACATCTTAATTTAGAAACACACACATAGGCCTACTATAGAACTACATTGTATCTAAACATGGAGCTTCAAAATGGCGCCATACTGACCGATTCAAAATGACGCCACAAAGATGTCACCAAAATCCTTAAAGAATTAAAATAAGATGTGACATCTTAATTGATACGCATCTTAATTAACACACACACACACATAGGCCTACTATAGAACTACATTGTATTTAAACATGGAGCTTCAAAATGGCGCCACACTGACCTATTCAAAATGACGCCACAAAGATGTCACCATAATCCTTGAAAAATTAAAATAAGATGTTACATCTTAATTTAGAAACACACACATAGGCCTACTATAGAACTACATTGTATCTAAACATGGAGCTTCAAAATGGCGCCATACTGACCGATTCAAAATGACGCCACAAAGATGTCACCAAAATCCTTAAAGAATTAAAATAAGATGTGACATCTTAATTGATACGCATCTTAATTAACACACACACACACATAGGCCTACTATAGAACTACATTGTATTTAAACATGGAGCTTCAAAATGGCGCCACAATGACCGATTCAAAATGACGCCACAAAGATGTCACCATAATCCTTGAAAAATTAAAATAAGATGTGACATCTTAATTGATACGCATCTTAATTAGCACACACACACACATAGGCCTACTATAGAACTACATTGTATCTAAACATGGAGCTTCAAAATGGCGCCACAATGACCGATTCAAAATGACGCCACAAAGATGTCACCATAATCCTTGAAAAATTAAAATAAGATGTGACATCTTAATTAATAAACACACACACATAGGCCTACTATATAGAACTACATTGTATCTAAACATGGCGCTTAAAAACAAAGATGTCTCTACAATCCTTGAAGAATTAAAATAAGATGAGACATCTTAATTAAAACACACACACACAAGCCTACTATAGAACCACATTGTATACATGGAGCCTCAAAATGGCGCCACACTGACAGATTCAAAATGACGCCACAAAGATGTCACCAAAATCCTTAAAGAATTAAAATAAGATGTGACATCTTAATTGATACGCATCTTAATTAACACACACACACACATAGGCCTACTATAGAACTACATTGTATCTAAACATGGAGCTTCAAAATGGCGCCACAATGACCGATTCAAAATGACGCCACAAAGATGTCACCATAATCCTTGAAAAATTAAAATAAGATGTGACATCTCTATTAATAAACACACACACATAGGCCTACTATATAGAACTACATTGTATCTAAACATGGCGCTTAAAAACAAAGATGTCTCTACAATCCTTGAAGAATTAAAATAAGATGAGACATCTTAATTAAAACACACACACACAAGCCTTCTATAGAACTACATTGTATACATGGAGCCTCAAAATGGCGCCACACTGACAGATTCAAAATGACGCCAAAAAGATGTCACCATAATCCTTGAAAAATTAAAATACGATGAGACATCTTAATTAAAACACACACACACAAGCCTACTATAGAACTACATTGTATACATGGAGCCTCAAAATGGCGCCGTAATGGCGCCACAATGACCAATTCAAAATGACGCCACAAAGATGTCACCAAAATCCTTGGAGAATTAAAGTAAAATGAACAAATAAAGCGATAAAATGGTATATTATAATTATAAATGACGACGATTCAATGTCTCAATCCTGTGCAAACATGAAAAAATGGTATATGATATAGCACATCGGTACACAATGTATATAGGCCATACAGAATAAAACGGAAGTTCACTCACCGAGCATATGACAAAATTGTGAAGAGAATTGAACTGGGGTTCGTATTTATACGATACCAGGACCTGGGGTCCGTTGCAGAAAGAGTTGCAATCAAACGCAACTCTAAAAATCATGCGAAACTTGATTTTCAACCAATCAACAGCGCGCATTTTTATACTTACGATTGATTTTTTGACTTGCGTTTAAACACAACTCTTTCTGCAACGGGCCCCTGGTCCCCCACCTTTGACCATGACCACTGAACTACATAAATCCCATTGACTGAAGGGAAGTCTTCTTAAGTAGCTTAAATATCTTGTATAACATTGTCTTTCTATAGCTCCTGGAAGACTTCATTGTAATGATAGGTTAACTAGTCCACTTAAAAATATCTTAGTCTTAGTACCCAAATACCCAACTCGAGCGGTATATATCATGCATAATTAATTATTATCATTATGATTTATTACAATTGTCATGATTGTCATTAGTATTACTAAAAATACAAAGTTTAGATGCAATGAGATGAAGTTGTTGGATAAAAATATGGGATTCAAATATATTTATTATCATGCAATTCCCAATTTGTCTCCTATTTTCTATAAGAGTTTAAACTTTTAGACTACGCAATTTGAAAATGGGGCAGTGTCGGTATGTTAAATGGGGAGGGTAAGATGTGAACAACAGAGGTAGTATCATTGGCGTCGCTGGACCATTTCCGGGGGTGGGATGGAGACCCTTGATTACCGACAGGTATCGGTACTAATTACCCCCACGTCCGACGACTATGAAATAGTCATCTTATTCCCATGCAGGTCAGCAACTCATATCTTACTAATTATTGGTGTGATCTGGAATCACTAGATTTTGACATTCCGACCTGACATTTTAAACACGCATTTGCTTGATAAAGAATAACAAACAGTTTTTGCGGTATCGAAGCGCAATCTGAAATTTTTTTAGATTTTGTACTAAAACGAGACATTAATATTTTATACATTTTTTTATTATGAAAAGAAAGCTTGTCATGCCCAATACATAGGTGGATCCAGCTTTTGGCAAAGGGGGGGGGGGGGGGGCGCACTGCCGAGCGGCGCACATATTTTGCACTTCACCGGCGCCATAAAAGAAAATGTTGAAAAAGGGGTAAAGTCTGACCCTTTCAAACACTCTTGTCAAAATTTAGATATTTCCGAGCTATAAAAATAGTTGGTGCACATCTTACATTTGCACATTTTTCATAGTTTCATGAAATGTTAAGGAAAAAATGTGTTTTCACAACAGCTTATCAGGAATTTGCCCCCCCCCCCTTCCCCCTTGCTGCATACGACCATTCCCTGAAGTCTACTTAAACATATCTCATTATAACAGAAAATAAACATCAATTTCAATATATTATCTTTCTAAAACATATTAAAGAGAGATTGGAAAACTTATTAAAGAAATAAACAAGCAAAAAGTAACACAAATTATGCATGTTATGTGCGATTTCAAACAACCCTTTTATTGCGACGAGGCCCTTATTTGTGTATATAAATTGAGATACAATTTTTTGTTTAACTATATATATATATATATATATTGTAAAGAAATGGATGAAGAGAACAATGGTAGGCGTAGCTTAAAATCGTTAACTATTTTTAAACTCGTCGTGAACTTGTCGTGAACTATGCGTGAACAAGTCGTAAAACAGTGCGGGAGCCTCCCAGTTCGTGCCCAAAAATGGCACGACTTGCCACGACAAAATCGTGGCCAAAAGTCGTGCAAGTGTCAGCCTGGCATGACACTGAAAGTTGTGTATGTCAAGAAACAATACGAGCGTGAGGAGATATTTTGTGTATACTGACCCAAAATCATGAAAATTGTATCTTTTAAGCACTGTACAACATGGAGGGAAACTTTTATATGAAACTTAATCACTAAATCAACAATTTTTGGGGCGATTTAGAACAGAAACCTGGACATTCTAATCACTGTCGATACAGAGAGCTCTTATCGTTTAAATTGCGACCATAACTATCAGGGCAACATTAGAAGAGCGCTATTTATATAATATTGACTGGCCATGAGGGGAACATCAATTGATGGTCATTTACAAAACCGTATTGCCCTATATTTTTTTAATATCGGGAAGGGTAGGTATATTGTTTGTATTTTCCTCGGTCTCAATGCGCGTATTGCTTTGCATATGCAGAGACGACGCAAAAAACCTTTGTATTTCCCCTTGTCTCACATCCGGGCATTTGAGGATGCGTATAAAGAGATACGCTTCATAAGAACCTGCGCGCCAACAATATATATTAGTGCTTGCAAGTATGTCATAATGGTAAAGTGCAGAGCCTAGACCCTTATATAACTATTTTAAAAAGAAATATCACCATTATCACAATTTTTCCTCTAGATATCTGATTTGGATGATAATAAAAATATTGACTGGCCCTTTTTTCGGGGAACATCAAATATATTGCCCTTAAAAGACCCATATTGCCCTCGTCTGAAGACTCGGGCCAGTATGATTCTTTTGCTGGCAATATATTTGATGTTCCCTCAAGGCCAGTCACTATTATAAATAGTGTACAATCTATTGTACAATATACTGGATTATATGTACGACAAATATAAAATTATCCCGAGTGCAGGTTTATTTCACCGAGGCCGAAGGCCGAGGTGAAATAGGCTTGCACGAGAGATAATTTTATATTTGGAGTTCATATAGTCCAGTAATATTGTATGATAGAACGTTCACTATTTATTATAGTAAATAGATCCCTTAATCTAAGCCCCCCATCATGGATTTTGCCATCCAAAACTCGAAAGTTATATTGTACATATGTACAATATAACTTTTTGAAGAGAGGTCACGTGGTACAAATCCAGCCAATCACAGCTCGTATTTTACTACCACTATTTACTATTATATAATTATTTTATTGGCAAAGATTTGATGGAACTCAGAGTAAAAAGACGGTATACATGAAGTAATAGGGACAGCCCTGCTTGACACGACAATCCTGCGCATATGTTCTGATTTCCTCAAAACGTAATTCACCTATACACCGTCACCTTTACTCATTCCTTTTCTTCTCTCTCCTCCCTTTTTTTCTTTCTCCGCCCTTTTTTCTTTCTCCCTCTTGTTTCCTCATCCACTTCTTTCCTTTTTGTCTCACCTGCGAAGCAAAGTGAGACTATAGGCGCCGCTTTTCCGACGGCGGCGGCGGCGTCAACATCAAATCTTAACCTGAGGTTAAGTTTTTGAAATGACGTCATTACTAAGAAAGTATATGGACCTAGTTCATGAAACTTGGCCATAAGGTTAATCAAGTATTACTGAACATCCTATTAGAGTTTCATGTCACATGACCAAGGTCAAAGGTCAAAGGTCATTTAGGGTCAATGAACTTAGACCATGTTGGAGGAATCAACATCGAAATCTTAACCTGAGGTTAAGTTTTTGAAATGTCATCATAACTTAAAAAATATATGGACCTAGTTCATGAAACTTGGACATAAGGTTAATCAAGTATCATTAAACATCCTGTATGAGTTTCACGTCACATGACCAAGGTCAAAGGTCATTTAGGGTCAATGAACTTTGGCCGAATAGGGGATATTTGTTGAATTCCCATCATAACTTTGAAAGTTTATGGATCTGATTCATGAAACTTGGACATAATAGTAATCAAGCATCACTGAACATTTTTTTTCGAGTTTCAGGTCACATGATTAAGGTCAATGGTCATTTAGGGTCAATGAACTTTGGCCGAATCGAGGGTATCTGTTGAATTACCATCATAACTTTGAAAGTTTATTGGTCTAGTTCATTAAACTTGGACATTAGTGTAATCAAGTATCACTGAACATCCTGTGCGCGTTTCAGGTCACATGACCAAGTCAAAGGTCAATGAACTTTAGCCGAATTGGGTGTATCTGTTGAATTACCATCATAACTTTGAAAGTTTATGGATCTGATTCATGAAACTTGTACATAAGAGTAATCAAGTATCACTGAACATCCTGTTCGAGTTTCAGGTCATATGATCAAGGTCGAAGGTCATGTAAGGTCAATGAACTTTGGCCATGTTGGGGTTTTCGTTGAATAACCATCATATCTCTGTAAGTTTATTGGTCTAGTTCATAAAAAAGTGGACATAAGAGTAATCATGTATCACTGAACATCTTGTGCGAGTTAGAGTAGTAATCAAAGTGAGCACTGCTGCTATATTGAACCGCGTGATGCAGGTGAGACTGCCAGAGGCATTGCACTTGTTTCTTTCCACTTTTCTCCTTCTTTCCTCTCCTTTTCTTTTGCACATTATTTTTTCGACGGGAGCAGGGGCAGCGGAACAAGTTCAAAGAGGGGGGGGTGATCGTGGCCCCAAAATCACAAATTTTACGGTAATTTTTCATTTTTGTTTTTAAAAAAGTGGGTGACTGAAGCCCCTAAGCACCCCCGCGCGCTTTTGTGGTCCCTGGGGTTGCAGATTTTTCGTCGATATCCAGAAGAGGGGAGGAGGAGGTCGAAGGTGCGATGGGTTGAAGGGGCATTGGCTCCCCCCCCACAAAGAGAGAGAGAGGTAGAATGCTTCCTTAAAATATTCGTCCATCCTCTATACGCAACATTTATGTAATTAATTCATTATACAAAGGGGATTTTTTTCTTTTATCCTCTTTTTCGAGGTATTTATTCACAATAACATGTACATATATTACAAGCAAAGAAATCAATTAACTTCAGTAATGCAATAATTTTTTGAATATCACAGTTTTTCAAAATTCCGAACTTGCCTTTTTTGTTTACATAAACTTTCTAAATAAATAATCATTGTACGCTGGAATTCAATCTATAAAGAAATAACATTTTATCTTTTTCTTTTGAACTAGCTTTTTATATAATTTCGATAAATAACAAATAGAGCAATAACACAAAATAGATTACACGTAACATTGCTGGAATTTTGCAGATCATAACCTATCATTAATGTTTTTTATCTATAGAAATAGTAATCTTAAAAATATAAAATACCAACCTTTCTATAACCCCCCCCCAAATCGAACATATTTACAATAAAATGAAAAGTGGTATCAACTTCTCCCAAAATGTTACATGTGTTCTTTTCTATTACATGCCACTTAAAAAAATTGTCTCTTGATCGTAAAATCTTGTTAAAAATCGTAAAAGTTAATTGTCTAATACTGATATCAACAATTAAATGCAACTTGAAATAAAATACATGGTTCCAATCAAAGGAAACTGGTACGACAGAAGATTAGTTAAAAGAGATACAATGCCTGGTTCTTCCGATAACTCCGAACATAATAAAGAATATATATTTCTTGTTGGTAAAGATTCTAAAGTTATTTGTACTCCACTTTTTAATGAAATTAAAATTCGTTCCCTTTTTTTTATTCAAGTAGATAATTTTCCTTAAACAACTTATTCAACCAATAAACGCAAAAGACTTTCTTAATTTAGCATATTCTAAATCAAATAAAATCTGAGAAGAATAGACAGATTTATTCAAAATATTTGGTGCTAACCGCTGACGATTTATTATAACATCTTTTACCATAATTATAACTGCATGCTTCCATTTCTCAAATACTAACATACGTTTATTAAAAGTTATATTGCTGTTATTCCAAATTAGTTCATCTGCAATGTTTTTTGATCCAAATATACCAATATACAGTGCGTATCAAAAAAAGTTTACACTTTGAAAAAGCCCTGGGAATTTAAAAATATACAACATGTGGGTAATTTTTTCACATACAATCCTGGGTTTGGGTCTCATCTATCCAATGAAAGTTAAAGTTTTGATAGAATGTTACAATTGAGTGAGCACTGCCCATTTTTGTAAAGCTCGCTGAAATCTGTTTGCGCAGAAATGCCCGTTTGTACGCTGTGTCAAGGGGAAAGGGTGAAATCAAACTTACCCTGCGAAAGATTTCTCATACATTTCCCTTGCACTTTTAGTCAATTGAAATAAAACGGATACATTCAAACATTTTCTAACAATTTTGCCACCCAAATTGAATTTTTTTTCACTTAGTATACACAACTTTTACCGTTTTGTGCCTGCTGGATCTGAGGACATAACTGAATTTGAAACAAAGTTTATATCAGACATCTCTAGCACTTTTTCACTAAGTTTTTATCATTTAAAGTGGGTTTACATTTCATTTTTTATTTAATACTTGTTTCTCCACACTTTTTCCAAGCTTGACAATGATTAACAAAATAAAAATTAAGCCTAAGCCATTTCATGTAAATCACAGCTCAGTGTAAAGCAAATATCGTCCCGATGGCAGTGGTGTGTGGGGGATTGGGGGTGGCGCAATGCACTCCTCGAAGTGGTTTGGGCAAAGAAACAAGTTAAATAGGTAAAAGATATCTTCAAATCAATTCTACTAGCTAAATTCCATGTGTTATTCATGAGTAAGGTCTAATTTTATTTGCATAACTATTTCAAAGTTCTGCGCAAATCATTTTTCACTAACTTTTCAAAAGTAAGTGGTGCTCACTCAAGCGGTAATATTTTTCGACAGTTTTATCGTCATTTGCTTAAATGGACCTGTACCAATGTTAAAATGTGGAAAAATCTTCAGGATATTACAAATGTAAAATTTTACAGGATTTCTTCTGAGTGTAAACTTTTTTTTGATACGCACTGTATATGTATCTTAACTCAGACCAGCTACAAAATATCGTGGTAAAAGGTAGGTATATTTGCTTTTGTATAAGTAAGGGGATAATTGATTTCTTGTGTACACAGTGATTTATTTTATGAAATCTTACTTTGTGTATAGTTTTACTGTTGCATTATGTGATTGTTTTATTTAAAGGTCAAGTCAACCCCAGAAAAATGTTGATTTGAATAAATAAAGAAAAATCAAGAAAGCCCTATTCTGAAATTACATCAAAATCAGACGTAAATAAAAACGACATATCAATTTTCGCTTATTTTTTACAAAACAGTGATATGCACAATTAAGTGGCATGCAAATGAGACAGTCGATGATGTCCCTCACTCAACATTTCTTTTATTTTATTGTTTGAATTATACAATATTTCATTTTTTACAGATTTGACAATACGGACCAACCTGATTGAACCATATAGTATTAAACAATGCTAACTGCACATGTTCAGGGAGGACCAAATCGTTGTTTCACACGACAATAGGCAAAAAACGGAATATTTTATATTTCACATGATAAAAGACAAAATAGATAGTGAGTGATTGATATCATCAGTCTCCTCAATTGCATGCCGACAAGGATGTGCATAAAACGGTTTTGTGAAATTAAGCGAAGCTTACAACATCATAACTTTCTTATTAACATCCGATTTTGATGAAATTTTCAGCGTTGTGCTTGTTGAATCGTTCCCTTTTCATTCGAATCAACTTTTTTGTTGGTGTGGACTTGTCCTTTAAAGAAGCGAATAATTTAAAGAAGAATTCAGTAGTCAAGTAGGTAGAAACACTACTCTTGGAATCACTGCCCCCTGACGAGCCACAACCCATGCAAGGGACGTATCCCTCCCCCTGATGAGCTTGAAGACCTTTTTTTTTTTGCTTTTTTGGGGGGCTTGTTAATTTTTTGGCGGACGTTTTTGCCCCCCCCCCTGTGGAAAATCCTAGGTACGCCACTGCTGGAAATGACAGGAAGTCTACAGGTTTGCCTTATAATTCCGTACACCGATGATGATGGTGGTGATGATGATGTTGATTATGGTGATGATGATTATGATGATGAGGAAATACAAATTTGAAAGAGTGAACATAAAAATGAAGAGAAATGAAAGGGAGAGGGGAAAGCAAAGAAGGGAACGGAAGATAAAGAGAAAGAAAATTAGAGAGAAAAGGAAGGGGACCAAGAGGCAAGAGACAGGAGGGTGATATGGGTAGGAGAGAGTAGACGAAAAAAAAAGAGAAAGAAATAAGAGAAAGGGAAGGGGGTAAAGAATACTAAGAAAACAAGAAATTGGAGAGAGAGGGGGAAATAAAAAGAGAGGGGAAATTAAATAGCAAAGATAGGAAAGGGGAACAGAGAAGGTGTAGATTATTGGACAGTAAGTGAATGCATAGAGGGGCAATTGGAACGAAATAAAAGACAACTATGAAGGTCTTAAAGAGGGGACTAATGCTCTGATTAAACCAACAAAAAGAAGAGAGAGATTGGGCGGTCCAGGTCGTTGGCTACCATTGTTCAGTATTCCAGTAAAGGTGAATAAAACATTGATGTTGAAGAGGGACATAAATGGGAATTGACAAGATCAGTTGTAGAAGGTCTTGAAAAAGAAGAGGGAAAGAACAGTCATCCCAGACAGTACGCATAAACGGGAAAGTCAAGAACACAAAGTTCATTGACTATAGTAAGATTGAAAGAAAAGTTGTTGGTTAAAACACTTCAGCGAGGGGGTGTTAACTAGCGGAAATCGGAGGGGAGGATGAAAATCAGTATGGTTGACGCCATAGATATTTAGTTGATGATGGGTACATTGATGCACATTGAAAAAAAACACTTGGGGCAATTTAACCTAAAGGTTGACCTGAATTGTTTTCAAAACTATATTCAATGTGCATCAATTTAGGAGTCGTGTGGAACATTATAGCTCTATGTATGGAGGCACTGCAGGAGCCGCGGAACGGTTTTCAAAGTGGGGGGGGGGGGGGTACTAGTATAGTGATGGTACTAGTATGGTACTTGTATATGAATTATGATTGTTATTTTCAATATCTGTGATGGTGGTTAATTGGGCTATTCATGTTCGCATTCTTCATGTATTTTGTGTGTGTGTGTTTCTGTTTGGTGGTGTGTGTGCTACGTACTGCCCTCATTGGAATCGAAGACAAACTGGTACTGGTTTAATGAATTTGGAATAGATACTTGAATTGAAATTTAATTACATGTAAAGATGTTTTTTTAATTATATTTTTATTGGAGAATCATCGAGGATCACAATATATACAAACAATTTTTACATGATTAAAAAACAAAATCAATTAGGCAGAATAACAGCAAAATGGTGCATTGATCAAAAGCGAAGTTCCGAGACAGAAAAGGATGCAGTGATACAGACCTTAGTTTACAAACCTCCAGAAAGTCACTATTTTACTGACATCGAAGACCTACAAAAAACAGGTAAACAACGCGCAGCTATGGCCGGAATAAACAAAGTCGAACGGCAGGGCGATTCATGTAAAAACACAAATTGCCTTCCACCGCCAACCGATGACCCAGGCACCCCCCACTGTCTCTCTCTCTCTCTCTCTCTCTCTCTCGCACTTGCTCCTTTCAACCCCCCCCCCGGCATTACAATTTTTTATCACTTCTAAGTACACCGCACCACATGTAAAGATGTTTGTAACCGGAATGATATTGTACTATCATATTGATTGGGGAAATAACAATAACCGTTGTAGATATATTTATCTTTTATGATCCTTGCTAAACAGAAGAATTTATCATCCCATTTTTTGAATCATAATGGGATTCATGACAAAGCGTGACACGTATGCTTGTCAGGATTATGCAGTTGAATGAAATCTGCCCAATAAACAAAAGTTAAACAAATTGTATTAAATATCTCGTCTTTTCCCCTTTTTTCTTGGGTCGGAAAAGTTTTTTGGGTATATGCCCCCAAGCCCCTACCTGTTTGTCAGTGATCTGATACCAAATGATAATTCATTAATCCAAATTTTTACGAAAAGTTAATTGTTCAGGCATCAATGTATATGCCCTCTCTATACAGTACGTCCCACAAAAAACAAAACCGAGATATATCGATGATATATACATTAGACAAATGACCTACTATTGTAAAGCTGAGAATATCCTCTTTCATCTGGAATTACTTATTATTATTTTTCATTCACGCATAAGTGAGCAAAAACAATTTGAAAAGGAGATTTCAAAAAGTCACTTGGCGGGTCGTATCTGGGTTTTAAAAAGAAAACCATATTTTTAAAAAGTTCAATATCAGCTCTTTAATTTGACACCTTAATTACAGAAAATGGTCAATTATTAGGAATAACAAAGTTTTGGTTATTTGAAATAAGGCTTGAATTTCAATAATTTCATAAAATGAAGACGTTTTACAGGCTACCATTCAAACTCACTCGACACTCCGTTTTGTTAACGATCAGCCATACATTAACTCTTTTGTTACCGTGCGATAGCTTCTGTGAGAAACTGGTGAAAACACGTTTATTTAATGAAATTATGGAAATACAAGCATTGTTTCGAGGGATCATAACTTTTTACTTCTTGACCAATTTTTGTGATTAAGGTATCAAATAAAAGAGCAGATAAGGAATTTTTTGTCATGTGACTTTCTTTTTGAAATTTAGATACACCCCGCCAAATTAGTTTTTGGCATCAATTCTTTGAATTGTTTTTGCTCACTCATGCGTGAATGAGGAATAATCTAAGTAGTACCAGATGGAAGAGGAGATTCTAAGCTTTACGTTGGTAGGTCATTTGTCTATTTTATTTATGATTAAGTTATGATAAATTATCACTAAATCTCGGTTTCGTTTTTTCTGGGACGCACTGTACATGCTATAAAGTTGTAATTGTTCAATGTGGCGTGCGACTGTAATCCAACCTACATTGGGAAAATTAAAAATTCATTTGTCCCTCTCTCTCTATTTGTTCTTTCTTTCTTTCTTTCTTTCTTCCTTCCTTCCTTCCTTCCTTTCTTCCTTTCTTTCCTTCTTTCTTAATTTCTTTCTTTCTTTTCTTTTCTTTATTTCTTTCTTTCTTTATTTCTTTCCTGTCCTCTCTTCTTTCCCCTTTCTACCCCAGTTTCTACCTTCTTTCTTCTCGCCCCTTTTTCCATTTTCCCGACGACAGCGCTGATTTACCGACGATTTATTTATTTGTTTTATTCTCGAATATTTATACAGAGTATCCTGATCAGCACGGTATAAAAACATACAATATGCGAAAAGCACAGTAACAGGATTACCCCTTTTTAGTCCGGGGTTAGCGAGTTTTGTGTGTGAAAAGCAAGCATTCCTTATCCGGGGTTAGCAATAACAATTTTGCATGTGTGAAAAGGAAAAAAAATAGTACGGGGTTAAGGATAGTACGGGGTTAGCGATAGTCCGGGGCTAAGAAAATCCTGTGTAAAAAGGGTATATGAGACACAGAAAAAAGGAGCAAATACAAAGCAAACATACGAAAATATGTTAGGAGTTATACAGATGGCAAGATGCATGATATAAATGTGCAAAATATTACATTAAAAGCTGGTGTTCCTCAGGGTACTCGGATTATATAAAAAATAAAAAGGATGACAGATCGTTAAAACATAAGTATACACAGTACTAATGAATTCAAGTTTGGAATAAACAAAACAAGCAGAAGACATATATCTTTTGGTAATTTTATCACTAATATACATCGAGATAAAAAAGAAAAAACAAACAAAACACGGCACGTTTTAATGTCTAAATAATAGGGGGAATGATAGAAAGACAAGAAAAAAGAAACGATATCGAAATGAATGGGGTTCCACTGGGGGGGGGGGGGGCGTGTCGCACCCCGCACCTCCCCTTTGGCGACCTTCCTAGAAGAGGGAGTTTACTCCATTCCAATCTTGGACGATAAAAGACATGAAAACATGTGTTGTGTGATAGTGACAGTGGCACAGTGGGGAGTGGTGCATAAAGAAAATAATTTGTCTTGGGGTATATTGCAGCAATGCAAGGTCCTTCCTACTGTGGTAAAAATTTACCAAACCAGCCTGGGGCATGCGCGACTGCTCCCTCGTAGTTATTGCCTCGGCCTGTGGATGATGGAGGATGCGTGCAATCCACTATGCACACACAACAATAAACACATTCCACGGAGGCCCTGTGCATTCATCCATGCACCGGTGCTCAGCTTAGAATAAGGCAACTTAGGCAAGCCCCAAGATCTGATCATTTAGGACGTCGGACATACCGGTACATCGAGGAGGACATGTTACACCATATTTTCATCTTCCCCAGTCTTCGCCTTTCCGACAATTACAACGGCGAGGTGTTTGATACTGCTAGACTAATACTGTCATGATACCGGTACTTCACATCTCCATTGCCACCAACTTCACGGTGATCAACTTTCTTCACATCCTTATCTACAATACTTAAAGCATGGACTTGGCTGGCCAGTCAGCAAGTGTTGCTCAGTTTCACCAAGCTAGGCCTAGGTGAGTATATTAATGAGAAAAGCTTTGACCCAAACGTTGAAAGCGATGGCGTTTGATGTTGACCATGACTGAGTGAGGGCTCCCAATCCATTTCTGACCAGGGACGGACTTCCATTGCGAGGGGAATTTATGTTGAGGGGAAGAATTAGATGAAGATATTTCCTGAATTTTCGACACCCATTTCTAGCGAGGGTTTGTGTTGATTTGTTATTACTTTTTGTTTCTGAATCTGCAAATTGTAAACTAAATGATATTATTTATGACACTTAAAGGGATGATCTGAATGGTCCAGGGCTGAAAATATGTATATCTGAATACATAGAGTAGACTTCACTGAGCAAAATGCCGGAAATTTCATCAAAATCGGATGACAAATAATTAAATTATTGAAGTTTAAGGTTTAACAATATTTTGTGAATACAGTCGTCATGAATATTCATTATATGGGCTGATGTTAATCTCCACTTTCTGTTTTCTTATGTTATTAATACATAATATCATATTTTTTCATTATTTCATACTTGTGTGAATATGTCTCCCTTGTAATGAAATAAGTTGCAGCAATGAATATATAATGCATTAAATCAGATGTCAATCCAATTTTTCTAGTTCTTGGAGGAAAAAAATTGAATAAACCTATTTTCATATAATAAAATACAAAAGAGCAAGTGGAGATCTATATGACATCAGCCCAAATAATGAATCATGACGACTGTTTTCACAAAATATTGCTAAACTTTAAACTTCAATAATTTAATTATTTGTCATCCGATTTTGATGAAATTTTTAGCATTTTGCTCAGTGAATTCTACTCTATTTAAGTTATACCCCTTCAAGATCCTTACATTCCTCCCTTTCCAATTCTCTTGTTACCCCCAAAGTTTCCAAAACCTGGGGTGAAAGATCATTTGTTTACTCATTCTCGAAGCTATGGAACAGCCACCCTAATAACATCAAACAGTGCTTGACTTCTGAAACTTTCAAAAATTACCTCAAAACATTTCTGTTCAATTCTTTTATAATTTCCTGAAAGGCACCTTGAGCACTCTACAGAGTGGATTTGGCGCGATATAAGTCCAATTATTATTATTAAGTATTAAATACTTTCAACCCAGACTATCGTTTAAGTCTAGGTAGAGTGGTAGAAATGGAAGCCATGTCACCAGGTATTTCAGAATTGTAAATAAAATAACTGTCATTTCTAACATTTCTGATAGTTCAGAAATTGTCTTTTAATCCAAGTCTGAAGTGTTTGATGTAAATAAGTGTAAGATTGGGTTGAACTGTCCAGAAGGAATTAACATACCTGTGTATTTATTGCTCGCAAATTTAGATTTAAAAGCACGGTGTCCTAAGTTTTCAAACCAGGAGATTGACTTCCAGGTGCGAGAGAAAAGTATTCATATTGCTCAATGACTCTAACCCCTTAAATCATGATTTGATTTTAACTTTATAAAAAGATTTCAAAGGAAAAATATCGTGAAGTGTATTATTTTCACCTTTTGCATCTAGAACGACCATTCAATCTTTTTTATGATGCACTACAAGTGAGTGAAAACCACTATGATATTTTGTTATTCACGCATATTTTTCTGGGAATATTACCCCTGAATCCTCAAATATGAAAAGGAGGGGGTAGGGAATAATGAAAACTTTATTCAATAGTTAGTGATTTTATTAATTTAAAGTAAACCCTGTCTGTGAACATTGTTACTTTTTCCATTTAAAGTTTGAATATACTTGTATTGAGGAATGGTTTTGAAGATATTTTTTTCAGATCTAAACTTTAATGTACATATAACATACAGCACACCCCTTCAGTTTTATCAAAAGGGTAAATGCTTTTGAATTAATGATTCAAAGTTATTTCCATTGATTGTATACAGATTCCTCAGGTAATTGTGTTCAAAGATTTTATACAAAACTACATGTACTCCCTTTTAGTCAAGCAGATGTTGTAGATAATTTCATTCAGCATTTTCTATAGAAAGTTAAATTCCACCGATTAAAACAGACTCTTCAAATAATTAACTCTCTGACATAAAACATCACACAATAAGCTATGTGTGTTTTTTCAACATAATGCAAATTCATTACTTTTGTTCAAAGTTTCTTGAGCAGACCCTCTGATTGTTTGAGAAGCATTAAAATGTATTGTCTTCAACCCTGGTATTTCTCTCATTTAATCACAGAGCATACATAATAGGTTGGAATTGCTATTGTCTGTAGAAAGGTAGGGCAATTTGTTTAAGGGTGACAAACTATTCAGGTGAAAATGTTGTAAAGTTCACTTTCGGAGTAATTTCTCTTTTAGGGCAATGAGTTAAGTAATTTGCATTCTTTCTCTAAGAATCTTCCAGGACTCCAGTAGATAGTTCAAAGGAATCCAAGTGTCACTGTGTGTGAATTAATCTTAATTGTTCAGACATGTTTGTCTGAATTGATCTTTACTGTTATTCCAAGATGTTGCTAAACCAGGGAATTCCAGGTCAGTCAGTTTATTTAAGCACATATTTATTTTGAGAAAACTTATTTCCATGTGCTTGTCCATCGTCAAAATACATGTCGTTGCCTCAGAATACTTTTTGTGCTGACAACTAACGTCTTTGTGAGAGAAGCTGCATCATTGACATTCATTTTCTAAAAGTAAAATCTGGACTTTTTTACTATTATCAGAATGTCATTGACACTTATAATAAGGTGACATATTTGTTTATCATTTCCCGAATCTCAATTCAATTTTATTTTTTCCTTCAATTATAGAACATCTTAGTAGAGTGCTGTATGTTCCTTATAAATTAGGCCTTTTATTCCCCCTTCTTGATTTCTCTTCAAAATACCCCCCCCCCCGGGCCACTTACAATGACGAGTGGATACCATGCGCGACAAAAAAAACACGTAAAAAGGATGTCTTTTCAAGCGAGGGCACGTTACGTATGTAACGTGATAAGGGTGTCAAAACACAAAAATAATGAGAAAAGAGTATCTATTTCGCAAGGAAAGCTACTGCGTGTTTAGGGTCGAATTTGCGGGGAGGATAAAACAAAATAAAAATGTTTTATAAAGGATGTCCTTTTTGCCCCAAACATTACGTGTTTAGAGTCCAATTTGCGCGAGGTGTGGGGCTGTACCAAACCAAAATTAATGATGTGTAAAACCAACGACCGAGCGACCGACGGACCCGTGACATAATGAAATTTCGCTGTACTTGTTTAGGGGTTCATTTCAGGAAATACTTGCAAAGAGTATTGTTTTGTTCCCATACTTGCTAATACCATGGTCACATTTGTTCTACGGCGGCCGTACGGCGAGTCAAAACAGCCGTTTTAACATTTTTGTACCAGCTAAATATAGGTGGTTTGAATAAAGATGAATAAAACGGCTGTTTTCGACTCGCCGTACGGCCGCCGTAGAGCAAATGTGACCATGGTATTAGGGTAGGGTTTCACTAGAGGTGCATTTTCAGAATATGGAAAATACGTGTTTAGGGTGCTTTTCGAGACCCTATGGTCGCGCATGGTATCCAAAACGTCATTGGAAGTGGCCCCCCCGGGAATAAACCATATGAAATGAGATAAAAACTTAACTTCATTTTTTCCAATGAAAAATCTCTCATAAATCAACGCTTAAATTATGCATCCATCCAAGCACAACGCCCCTGCATATGAATGAATCAGCCTACAGTCTTGGGTCCAATTTACGTCTCTGTATAAACAACTCATTTATGAAGTATTCTTTGAGACAGACACCCATGAGGTGCTTTTTACTTATTGAAAATTTTCATCCATTGCCAACACCATGCCCCAACCCATGCATGTGCCGTGGTACTGCCCACGATGTTAAAATTATTTTGCAAAATATTTTTCACTTGAATTATTACCTCTCAGAATTACAATTTCTGATCATTTGAACCTATAACTCAGTCTGTTTCTGGAGACTAGTCGACATTTAGAATTAGGTGATGGCACGTGTTGGAACGTTATTTTGATTGTGTGAGGGAGAGGCCAAGATTTAAAGAGATTGCATTGTTTTGAAACATGAAAGAATTCCCGCAGCTAGGTCTTTCTCTCACTCGCACCATGCTCACACACACACACGCACACACCCAAACACAGAGGTGGGGGAGGGGTCAATTTTTCTGGAGTCACGACCTATAATGGGAACGCACGTAGCTGCTTCTTTGTCTCCCAGATTGCAGAAGTTTCATTGGCTATTGAACGTCCAATCACATCGGTCTCGATCAAGTCGTCTCCTTGTGTGTGTGTGTGTGTGTGTACTTCTGTTTTAAGCACACATACATTCAACCATAGAGTTATTATACACTAATGCATAGTGTACGAGGGCACGGAAGGCCGGATGGGATTAAAATGTTCGGATCTCTTTCAGGTTTGTGTTCAACTGTGAATGTGATGGAACCATTGTTCATTTTTGTCTCACCTGCGAAGCAAAGTGAGACTATAGGCGCCGCTTTTCCGACGGCGACGGCGACGGCGGCGGCGACGGCGGCGGCGGCGTCAACATCAAATCTTAACCTGAGGTTAAGTTTTTGAAATGATGTCATAACTTAGAAAGTATATGGACCTAGTTAATAAAACTTGGCCATAAGGTTAATCAAGTATTACTGAACATCCTATTAGAGTTTCATGTCACATGACCAAGGTCAAAGGTCATTTAGGGTCAATGAACTTAGACCATGTTGGAGGAATCAACATCGAAATCTTAACCTGAGGTTAAATTTTGAAATGTCATCATAACTTAGAAAATATATGGACCTAGTTCATGAAACTTGGACATAAGGTTAATCAAGTATCACTGAACATCCTGCATGAGTTTCACGTCACATGACCAAGGTCAAAGGTCATTTAGGGTCAATGAACTTTGGCCGAATTGGGGATATCTGTTGAATTCCCATCATAACTTTGAAAGTTTATGGATCTGATTCATGAAACTTAAACATAATAGTAATCAAGCATCACTGAAAATTTTGTGCAAGTTTCAGGTCTCATGATTAAGGTCAAAGGTCATTTTGGGTCAATGAACTTTGGCCGAATCGGGGGTATCTGTTGAATTACCATCATAACTTTGAAAGTTTATTGGTCTAGTTCATTAAACTTGGACATTAGAGTAATCAAGTATCACTGAACATCCTGTGCGCGTTTCAGGTCACATGACCAAGGTCAAAGGTCAATGAACTTTGGCCGAATTGGGTGTATCTGTTGAATTACCATCATAACTTTGAAAGTTTATGGATCTGATTCATGAAACTTGTACATAAGAGTAATCAAGTATCACTGAACATCCTGTTCGAGTTTCAGGTCACATGATCAAGGTCAAAGGTCATGTAAGGTCAATGAACTTTGGCCATGTTGGGGTTTTTTGTTGAATAACTATCATATCTCTGTAAGTTTATTGGTCTAGTTCATAAAAAAGGGAAATAAGAGTAACCATGTATCACTGAACATCTTGTGCGAGTTAGAGTAGTATTCAAAGTGAGCACTGCTGCTATATTGAACCGCGTGATGCAGGTGAGACGGCCAGAGGCATTCCACTTGTTGACGAATTATATCGGTAACATCTTTTCTAAAGCTGTATCAGTACTTAAAAAACAATTTTTATCATTGTTATCTCGTCATTTTGTTACTATTACTTGAGTAATCTAGGTATCCCAATTGTCCAATCGGGATCTGCAGAACATTCGATTAGTGTAAGTTTTGCTAATCGATTAGCGATCGGCGGCAAGTCATTCGATCGATCGATGTTTACTCCCAGGCCAACCCAGTGCGTCCCCCCAAAATTATACTTTTGAAATGGATGCCAAATAAAAATATAGCACTTTGACTTTGGGAAAAGACTTATAGATATGAAAAGCCAATAAAGCCAACTTTCAAATGACACCAACAACTTGGAAAACTATTCATGCTTGAGCGAGCACTGCCCACTGAATCAAAGGTATTGAAATTAGGGTGGGCCGGAACTAGCCTTCCATTTTTTTTCCTTTTTTTGTTTGGTACCTTCAAAGTTGAGGGTTATTTGGTTAAAGATCAGTTGTCATCAGTTTTTCTTTTGTGAAAATTTAATGCGTTATTAAATTAAAATTTAATGCATGAGTGATCATGAATTGCAATTTTTAGTGATCATTTTTGATCATGTGGATCTCAACAATGTGTCCATGGGAGAAGAGGGAGTAATATGACTTAGTGACTTAGGTAGGTGAAGTATTTTGATGGGATAAAGGTCAACAGAAAATTTAGCAACCCCTCCCTCCATCTTGCCCCCCTCCACTTCTCTTCTGAGAGAATAAGCACAGCTAGGCTGGGCAGGAATTGGCCTTTGTTTTGAGTTGTTTTGAGTGGTTTGTCCTCTGGAACTTATAATGGTGAATTAATGAGTGAGATAAGTTTTGGTTTCTTGGTGTAGAATGGTTATTTTGTCAATTTCAGAGTTTGTTTATTTCTTTTGACCTTCAGCTGCTTTACATTTCTGTTCCATCTAGATTTGAGTTCATTTCTATTTCTTTTCAGTACTGCCCTTGCAGTCTGGACTTATTTGAGTTAAATGATATTCAGTTGTCATTCATTCTACTCTGAATGCCTTTCCCGATTCTCTTTTGTCATCTTCATTCCTTCTCTATTCTCTCTTCAGGTGTTCCACTCATTCCATCCCTCACCAGACTCCTTAGTTTCTACTTCCATTATTACATAATCACCAGACATCTTTGTCATCTCATCTCATTCCTTATTGGTTTATCTTATGAATTTGGATCTTACATTTTAGTTCGATCCTTCCATTTTCTTCATTTTGCATCTCAGTTTAACTTCTTACCCTTCCGTTTGATGATTGAGTTTGCTGATTTAAAACTTCATTTATTTTCAACTTCAAACTTATAATTTCCTTCAACCCTACATTAGGCAAAGTTCACGAGTCACTAAATTGAAATTTAACATGAGTGAACAGGAATTGTAATTTTAGTGGAGCATATTCATCTTGTGGACCTCAGATGTGTGTTCATGACAGAGTTCCGGGTATTGTTGTAGGATTGTTATTTTGTCTTTTTCCTATTTTATTTCCTTTATTCTTCAGCTGTTGTACATTTCTGTTCTGTCTTATACTTATGTTCATTTGCATTTCTTTTCAGCAATGCCCTTGCAGTCTGAACTTAGGTTATTTGAGTTTAATGATATTCAGTTGTCATTCATTCATTCTACTCTGAATGCCTTTTCTCCAATTCTCTTTTGTCATCTTCATTCCTTCTCTATTCTCTCTTCAGGTGTTCCACTCATTCCATCCCTCACCTGACTCCTTAGTTCCTACTTCCATTATTACATAATCACCAGACATCTTTGTCATCTCATCTCATTCCTTATTGGTTTATGTTATGAATTGGGTTCTTACATTAGTTCGATCCTTCCATTTTCTTTACTTTGATAGGATGTTATTTCTGATTTAAATATTTATGTAAATTATAGAATGATTTGATTTTAGCTGAGGCAAAGTAGCCAAGATATTAAACAGTGCACTACCAGACTTCATCGAGTTAAGTTCTATTTTGTTCCTGTGTCTTAAGAGTTAAGTTCCCTCTTCTCTCCGTTTGCTTCTGTTTGATGTGTGATTGAGCTTCTGTTACTCCCATCTTCAGTTGAACATTTTATTTCCCCATAAACTGTATTTTTTTTTCAACCCCACAACTGGTGGCAGCGGTGGGATGGTTGCGATAGTTTGTTGGTTGAGATCGGTTGTGATAGCGATGTGGAGATGGCTGGATTTGCTGGTTGAAATGGTGCCTTTGGGGAGAGTTGTTGCAAGCGTCCTTTGGAGGAGAGTGGGGGTGGCGTTTCTGTCGCAATGGGTGAGGTTGGTATCTTGGTGGTGAATGGTGTAGCTGGTCTTCTGGAGATGAGAATCTCTTCATACTGCTGCTTTGTGGTGTTGGCTGAGGAGTACGATGAACTCTGCTTCTTTTGCTTTAGCAGATGGTTCAATGTTCTGTAAATTCTGTGATGGCACCTGTTACAAGCAAGAGGGTGAGATATGCTAAGACTTAATGGTTAAAAGGGTATTCCTCTTGTCCAGCATTTTACAAATTAAAAGTCATGTACCCTCCCCTCTCCACCTCCATTTCCCAGCCTCCTCTCTCACTGTCTCACTTCCTGGATTGTAGCCTATTCAAAACTAAACTGCCAAGTGACCAGTGGCTGATGGTCAAGTTTTTTTATGGAAGGATTACCAAGAAATTTATTTGATTATGATGATTAATGAAATTTATTAAAAGAACAATGTTTGATTGATCACATCGCACATTGAATGACTTGATTTACAGATATATTGTTGATTAAATGATTGATAGGAAAAAGTTGATGCCCCAATTCAGAATTAATCATATCAACATTCTGCTCTTCACTTCATGCATACATGACATCAGTCTCTTAACAGGAGGGGAGGGTTGAATGTTCTGTTGACCCTTATTCCACCAACCTACTTCTCCCACTTAAGTCCTATCTCACCCCCTATTCTCCAGACTCCCATGAACACATTGCTGAGATCCACATGATAAAGTTGAAATGCTGCCCAAAAAGTGTCATACCCCTTTCATAAACCCAATTATGCGGCTAATAGCAGCAAATTTGGTCGTAAAATTGGAGGACAAGAGTAATCCGCATTATTTTGATGCTGCTATTATCCGCATAATAGCAGCATCGGGACAAAATTTTGAGTTTATGAATGCATTTCCAAATAATGCGGATAATTGCCATGGTGCGGTCACAAGGTCACCCTTTTCCAACACAACCGCATCGGAGGGGGCGTGTCCAGTTGTCACGATGATTATCCGCCTTTTTCAGGACGGGCGCTCGTAAAAATAATGCGGCTTATTTTCGGAGTTTGTGAACGCAATTTTTATTGAATTATCCGCATTACTCTTAGGCGCTAATTGGAGGATAGGTTTATGAAAAGAGTATCAGTTGTGTTCACTCATGCATTAAAGTTCAATTAAATTCATAAAATTTGCTTAAGCATCTAAAACTGGTCACGTTTGATCATTAATTTATCACAACGCCCTTAACTTTGCAAGTTCGAAAGGATTTGCCTCTCAAATACTGACATAAATTGGAAGGCTAATTCCAGCCCACCCTAATTTTCATACCCTTTGTTTCAGTGGGCAGTGCTCGCTCAAGCATGAATAGATTTCCATCTTTTTAGTGTCATTTGAAAGTTGACTTTATTGGTTTTCCATATATGGAAGTCTTTTTGCCAGAGTGCTATATTTTTTATTTGGCAGCCATTTCAAAGGTGTATATTTTTTTGGATGCACTGTATATATATATATATATATATATATATATATATTGTACAAAAATGAAAGTTTAATTAATCTCTGGAAAAGTTAACACTTTGACAAATAGACATTGAGTACTATGCCAGTTTTCATTGATTTTGATTATGCATGGATTAAAAAAAATCCCTGTATCCATCTATTTAGGCAAGTTTCTTTTTAAATATTTTAATTTCTTAAGCATTGTGTCATTATGTGATTGATTATCATATATTCTTGTACTTGTTTTGTAAAAATATTCTGCAATTCAGCCTTTGACTGCAAATGAATTTTGAATAAACCATAACCATTACCTTTACAATTATCATCATTATATACATTCTCCTTGTATAGGATTAGGAGGATGATACGTGCCAACCAAAGAGTGGCCAGGGGAGGGGGAAGGTGCTTGGAAAAAACCAAAAAAGGTCACCGCTGCACTAGGAAGGCAGCTGAACTCGATTTGTGTATGCAACACTGTAAGTACAATGCCTTTAATACCTTTTTTCCATTGGCGGATCCAGGGGGCCCGGGCCCCCTATTGGCGGAGCAAAAAAAAATGAAAAAAGGGGGAAAGAAAGAAAAAAGGGGAAAAGAGAGTGAAAAAAGGGGAAATATAAGAGACGAAGATGATTGAATGAAACAAGATGAGGGGACTTGGAAAATGATTTGTTTTTATTCTTTTGTATCTCTATATAAAATTATGACATATACCTACTAAAGTGTAATTTCTAACATTTCTACCACCTGAAACACTCTCAGTTTCTCGATCTGATAATAATTTATACGATGTATGTTTGAAGGAAAGACAGGATGAAGCAAGAAAAGCCAAAATCAGAATGCCTTTTTTTAGCGCAAACTAGGTGTTCGAATTATAATTGGCCCGTGTCCACTTTGCTGACAAGATACTTTTCTTAATTTATAAAAGGTACTTAATATTCTCACTTATTTTTCTCACTCGCTGGTATATTTATTTCAGGTTGACAGCTAAGCCTGTATATGACACCACGATCAAGATTGAGCTAATCACGCCATACTGTTAAAAGGGCATCCCGTGCGTGATGTTGTGAGCGCTAATCGCAAGCTCAAAGTTTTGGGATATTTCAATAAGAAATGAAAATAAAAAATTCTTGTAATCATAAAAAAGATGTGAAACTGAACAAAGAATTAATGTGAGCACGAAGCACAAGCTGAAATTTCATGATATTCAAACAGAAAAACTGGACACTCTAAGCAAGTTTATAACCAGAAAAGGGTGAATGCCTTACTACATTATAACTGGACTGAGCACGAGCAAAAATGTATTTTCTAACCTGAAATGTATGTTTGACTTCAAAGAGAGTATTTAATTTAATGCATCAATTTTAGAAAGTTCTAATTAATCTTTGGAAAAGGTAACATTTTGACAAATAGATTTAGATAAGTCATCAAGAGAAGAACATAATTTAATTATAAGATCGACTAATTCTAACGATGTTCTCCTGTATCATTTCCTTATCATTATTTTTCTCCTTTAGGATCTGGAAATGATATGGTGCGCCAGCAAGGCAGGATCGGCAATGGGGCCAATTAGATGCTTGGAGAAGACTAAAAAAGGACATTGCTGCCAAAGAAAGGTGGTACAAGAAGCTTTTGTACACAACACTGTGAGTACTATGCCTTTGAATAGCATGACGAAAAACTTCCATTTGAGAACACTATACCCCAGTTCCCCTTCTCATCAATTCTCTTCTCCAGCCGTAACTGCCGCAAGAAAGCAATTTAAGTATCAAAACACCTGTTTCTTGACGTTGGTCTGAAGATAAAACAACAGCCCGGCATATACAGTCACAGCAGGGGGCCACACACGATGGGATGCATGCGCAGCGCTGAGTGTGGTCCCTGTAAGCATGCCGTTATTTTTATTCGCTTTCCTTATTCCGATGTTAATTTTCTTCATTCGAAATTGAAAATGGACTAACATTGGGTTACTGAATACAATATGCCTTTGAAAACGTGATTAAATATGGAATACTTTCATTCCGAAGGTCCTACTACAGGCAGAGAAGTCTTACGTAATAGCGCAGCTGTTTATCTTTTCGTCCTTTGCTCAACGCTCATATACTGGCCTGTGGGGGTGAAATTGAGACAGTGGGGATTACCCCTGGATTACTTGGCCAAGCGCAGTTGATAAGGGCTTGGAAATGGTTTTTAGGAGATCCAAATGGAAAATGGGGTACAACACCGCAGTTCACAATCCGAACTGAGATCCAAATGGAAAATGGGGTACAACACCGCAGTTCGTAATCCGAACTGCGGTATCGTTTCAAAGGGAAGTTTGAAGTAATGGACTATTCTGATTGACCCATGTCAGATTCATAGAATTGATAAGGACAGTAAGAAGGAGTGGACAAACAAAAAGAGAAAATCGAAACGGGGAAAGGAACAGATGGGCTTATACTCCCTACAACATTATCAACCCCAGTATTCAGTCAAATTACTTGCAACCGAAACATAAATGATAGGGTGATCAAAACCGGGAAAATGTTCAATGAACCTACATTTTATAATAATGATAATGATGATAATGAATAGTTGTAATAATTTACATGTGGCTACAAAAAGAGCTATTGGGCATACAAAGTATGTTAGTTCATAGTCCCTTTCAATATACACACCCCAAAGTAGAACAAGAAAGAAAAGGAAAAAGGTAAAATGTGATGTTTTGAATCTTATTACTATATTATAATTTACCATAAATATGTTGAGCTACCATTTTATGCGCAGGTAGAAATTGCATGACTAAAGAAATTACTTGAACCTAAAGATGGTGAGAGATATGATGACTGCAGGCCACAGACGCCCACCCAATGAAGAAGCAGTTGGGGGAAAACAATTTTTTATCACCAAATAAAAATGGATAACTTGAGCAATGTCTTCCATGTTATATTTAGCCAGGAAGACAGATGAAAACAAAAATGTAACTATTTGATGCATGATCAGATGTAATGATATTCTCCCATATCATTTCCTTATTATTTCTCCTTTAGATTCCGCCGGTTAGTACACCAGAAGCAGCAAGTCAGATGAGGGGGATAGATGCCTTGAAAAGACAAAAAAATTATCAGTGCTCAAGAAAAGCCGTACAAGAGGATCTGTGCACGCAACGCTGTGAGTACAATGCCTTTCATACACTATTTTGATTGACCTATGTCAGATTCACAGATTAATAAATTAAAGGAGATTTAAATGAAATCTAATATTGAAGTTTGATTATGATTCTATGAAGTAAAGCCTAGTCTGAGGTTGCCATTCATATGCAAATGAGCACAACCGTAAGTAAGCACAGCAAACACGCTTATTCACCAGTTTTCAAAGTGACAACAAGGCTTATCCAAATCGCTTACGGGAGGGAATAAGAGCTATTATATTTGGAAGAAAAAGTTGGGTGGGACATGATACCTCTGATTAGGCTTTACTTCGTAGAATCATAATTAAACTTCAATATTAGACTTCATTTAAATCTCGTTTAATTTATTGATTCTACTTCATAAGCCTAATTGTTCAGAATCATGTATGGGACTTCAAAGCCAAAACTTTGGATGAGCCGATTAGTCCAATAGATACACCCAACTCATATGATCATCGAGATCAGCACACATGACATTACCTTTCGCGACATTCACCCTTGCCATGCATCGAGACATAAATATTCTGAGACAAATTTGTAAATATTAACTTATTTGTCCTTTTAATAACAGAAAACATATTTACAGTCTTCTCGACTGATTCAAGAAACTATTTTAGTAGAACTAAAGTAAAGGCCTAATCTCCAACTGTATATGGCCCACGATATCTTAAATGGCATATGCTGGCAACATTTAATAGAAATACCCATTTAGGAGGCAATTTGTACTGCGTCATGTTAGCAGCAATTACTTATGTATATTATATGTATTATATGTATATATATTTCCTATAGGTACAAGATGTAAGCATCGAACTTGCCACAAAAGCGGGATTTGTGGCCAGCATCATAAGGCGTTGAATGACGGAGTAAGTATCCACAATCCCCTCATTCAGATGAATTTGACATGCATGATATACTTTTCAATATGAACCCTGATTGATTTAGGAAAGTTAACATGATAATCAGATACACAAGGGGCCCGTTGCATAAAACTTTTTTACCTGAGAAAACTCACGTTGTTTTACCTGAGTTTTTGCCCTGTGTTAAAGTCAATGGCAGAAATTTCTAACCTTAGTTTTTGTCTGCATAGCAGAGTGATGCTATCGGCGCCGCTTTTCCGATTGCGGCGGCGTCAACATCAAATCTTAACCTGAGGTTAAGTTTTTGAAATGACGTCATAACTTAGAAAGTATATGGACCTAGTTCATGAAACTAGCTTGGACATAAGGTTAATCAAGTATTACTGAATATCCTATTAGAGTTTCATGTCACATGACCAAGGTCAAAGGTCATTTAGGGTCAATGAACTTTGGCCGAATTGGGGGTATCTGTTGAATTCCCATCATAACTTGGAAAGTTTATGGATCTGATTCATGAAACTTGGACATAATATTAATCAAGCATCACCAGAGCTACCAAGTCTCGCGCATTGTGCGTGAGACTCACGCATTCAGGGTCCGTCTCACGATCTCACGCATGGCACCCGTTTTTCTCACGCATCGGGACCCAACAGAAAAAAAAGAGAAAAAGTAGCATTATTCGCTAGATTATACGACTGGCCGACTGCCTTCGCGTCTAGCCCGGCACGCGAGACGAATCGAGAGTGCCGTCAGCGCACAGCTAGTACGTGATACGATGAATCGTGTGCGTGCATCGCATGGTTTTGTAGTATGGATCGATATCATGATGAAGCCCATATCTCATGCGCGCGCGCCTTTTGGCAACGTACGAGTGTAAGTACTGGCCGCGCGCGCGCGCAGAGACGCCGAGTCATGAAAATCTCACGCATAACATTTTTTGTCTCACCTGCGAAGCAAAGTGAGACTATAGGCGCCGCTTTTCCGGCGGCGGCGGCGGCGGCGTCAACATCAAATCTTAACCTGAGGTTAAGTTTTTGAAATGACGTCATAACTTAGAAAGTATATGGACCTAGTTAATAAAACTTGGCCATAAGGTTAATCAAGTATTACTGAACATCCTATTAGAGTTTCATGTCACATGACCAAGGTCAAAGGTCATTTAGGGTCAATGAACTTAGACCATGTTGGAGGATTCAACATCGAAATCTTAACCTGAGGTTAAGTTTTTGAAATGTCATCATAACTTAGAAAATATATGGACCTAGTTCATGAAACTTGGACATAAGGTTAATCAAGTATCACTGAACATCCTGCCTGAGTTTCACGTCACATGACCAAGGTCAAAGGTCATTTAGGGTCAATGAACTTTGGCCGAATTGGGGATATCTGTTGAATTCCCATCATAACTTTGAAAGTTTATGGATCTGATTCATGAAACTTAGACATAATAGTAATCAAGCATCACTGAACATTTTGTGCAAGTTTCAGGTCTCATGATTCAGGTCAAAGGTCATTTAGGGTCAATGAACTTTGGCCGAATCGGGGGGGTATCTGTTGAATTACCATCATAACTTTGAAAGTTTATTGGTCTAGTTCGTTAAACTTGGACATTAGAGTAATCAAGTATCACTGAACATCCTGTGCGCGTTTCAGGTCACATGACCAAGGTCAAAGGTCAATGAACTTTGGCCGAATTGGGTGTATCTGTTGAATTACCATCATAACTTTGAAAGTTTATGGATCTGATTCATGAAACTTGTACATAAGAGTAATCAAGTATCACTGAACATCCTGTTTGAGTTTCAGGTCACATGATCAAGGTCAAAGGTCATTTAGGGTCAATGAACTTTGGCCGAATCGGGGTATCTGTTGAATTACCATCATATCTCTGTAAGTTTATTGGTCTAGTTCATAAAAAGTGGACATAAGAGTAACCATGTATCACTGAACATCTTGTGCAAGTTAGAGTAGTATTCAAAGTCAGCACTGCTGCTATATTGAACTGCGTGATGCAGGTGAGACGGCCAGAGGCATTCCACTTGTTTTAACTTGGCATCTCTGCATCACTGAACATTTTGTGCAAGTTTCAGGTCTCATGATTAAGGTCAAAGGTCATTTAGGGTCAATGAACTTTGGCCGAATTGGGGGTATCTGTTGAATTACCATAACTTTGAAAGTTTATTGGTCTAGTTCGTTAAAATTGGACATAGTTCCAAATCGTCCTTCAAAGGAGTGTAATTATGAGAAAAATTGAGATTGTGAGCATAGTTAGCAAGCCCTAAAAAAGTTCTAATCATTTTAAATTATTGCTTAATAACAGAGAGTAATAAGGGTATATTATTAATTTCCTAAGTACCCATTCCCCAGGGGGCAGTAATCTAAATACAACCCGGGTAGAATGTGTCTTCATAAAAGAAAATTATAAGTTGAAGTGAAACTTGATTTTACCCTTCTGTATTTGAGTACATGGAAGAGTAATCATGATATGACATCACATATCTGCTGCCAATTTGAAGTCTTCATGGGTAGAGTGATTACCAATATTTACAATTTTTGTCTCACCTGCGAAGCAAGTGAGACTATAGGCGCCGCTTTTCCGGCGGCGGCGGCGTCAACATCAAATCTTAACCTGAGGTTAAGTTTTTGAAATGACATCATAACTTAGAAAGTATATGGACCTAGTTCATGAAACTTGGCCATAAGGTTAATCTAGTATTACTGAACATCCTATTAGAGTTTCATGTCACATGACCAAGGTCAAAGGTCATTTAGGGTCAATGAACTTAGACCATGTTGGAGGAATCAACATCGAAATCTTAACCTGAGGTTAAGTTTTTGAAATGTCATCATAACTTAGAAAATATATAGACCTATTTCATGAAACTTGGACATAAGGTTAATCAAGTATCACTGAACATCCTGCATGAGTTTCACGTCACATGACCAAGGTCAAAGGTCATTTAGGGTCAATGAACTTTGGCCAAATTGGGGATATCTGTTGAATTCCCATCATAACTTTGAAAGTTTATGGATCTGATTCATGAAACTTGGACATAATAGTAATCAAGCATTACTGAATATTTTGTGCATGTTTCAGGTCTCATGATTAAGGTCAAAGGTCATTTAGGGTCAATGAACTTTGGCCGAATCGGGGGTATCTGTTGAATTACCATCATAACTTTGAATGTTTATTAGTCTAGTTCATTAAACTTGGACATATGAGTAATCAAATATCACTGAACATCCTGTACGCATTTCAGGTCACATGACCAAGGTCAAAGGTCAATGAACTTTGGCCGAATTGGGTGTATCTGTTGAATTACCATCGTAACTTTGAAAATTTATGGATCTGATTCATGAAACTTGTACATAAGAGTAATCAAGTATCACTGAACATCCTGTGCGAGTTTCAGGTCACATGATCAAGGTCAAAGGTCATGTAAGGTCAATGAACTTTGGCTATGTTGGGGTTTTTTGTTGAATAATCATCATATCTCTGTAAGTTTATTGGTCTCGTTCATAAAAAGTGGACATAAGAGTAACCATGTATCACTGAACATCTTGTGTGAGTTAGAGTAGTATTCAAAGTCAGCACTGCTGCTATATTGAACCGCGTGATGCAGGTGAGACGGCCAGAGGCATTCCACTTGTTAAAAATTAATAACTGTTTGTCTGATTGTTCAAGCTTTCATCTATCAACTTGTCTGTTTTTGTCTCACCTGCATAGCAGAGTGAGACTATAGGACCATGTTGGGGGAATCAACATCAAAATCAAAATCTAAACCTGAGGTTAAGTTTTTGAAATGTCATCATAACTTTGAAAGTATGTTGGTCTAGTTAATAAATCTTGGACATAAGAGTAATCAAGTATCACTGAACATCTTGTGCGCATTTTAGGTCACATGACCAAGGTCAAAGGTCAATAAACTTTGGCCATAATGGGAGTATCTGTTGAATTACCATCATAACTTTGCAAGTTTATTGATCTGACTTTTGAAACTTGGACATAAGAGTAATCAAGTATCACTGAATATCCTGTGCAAGTTTCAGGTCACATGATCAAGGTCAAAGGTCCTGTGAGGTCATTGAATTTTGGTCACATTGGGAGTATTTGTTGAATTACCATCCTATCTCTGTAAGTGTATTGGTCTAGTTCATAAAACGTGGAAATAAGAGTAACCAAGTGTCACTGAACATCTTGTGCAAGTTATTGTAGTTTTCAAAGTCAGCACTGCTGCTATGTTGAATCGCGTGATGCAGGTGAGACGGCCAGAGGCATTCCACTTGTTTTCTTTTTCCTCTAAAAACATGATTTTATCATAATTGATAAATAATTTTCAATGTTAGCAGTTGTTCCTTGGTCACATTTACTCTACGGCGGCCATATGGCAAGTCAAAAACAGCCGTTTTTAACAGTTTTTGTACCAGCGACATATAGGTGGTTGGAATAAAAATGAATAAAACTGCTGTTTTTCGACTCAACACATGGCCATCGTTGAGCAAATGTGACTGAGGTATTAAAGTATGGAAAAATATGTTACTTTTATTTACTTGGTGAACAAAAACTAAATTAAAGCCTTAATAATGGCAACTGATGTGTTTGACTTGTGTTTGTGTTTTGTACTCTGCTATCAATGCATCTCGATCATGTATTTCAACAAAGAAATTCTTATTTTTTTAAATCTAGAGAAGTATTCTAAGAATTCGTTGGTCGTGGCAAAGACACATCATAATCCTGGTCATGGTGACTCTGTGTGCTGTACACACCCATCCCCTACTCCCTCACTGACACAGGATATAATGGACTGGGACAGGGGAATCTGGTCTGCTGCCCTCTGTGGTGATCTATCAAGAGTTGAGAAGCGACTGTCATGTGGATGCTGTGTTAATAGTGTGGATAAATCAGGTTACACAGCTCTGGTACTGTAGGTACGATCTCATAATCCTTTCTACAACAAAGGTTGCTGTAACGTAACCTGAAAACTTCATCTGGGTGAGAAGTAAAAAATCGTAATAGTTGTAAACAAATTTGGCAAAGGGGATGCAACAGTATTGTAATGTTGCAGGTCGATACATTCAAGCACAAAAATTAAGAATTGCTATTATGGTAATCGTACTTCTATAGTCTAACTTGGTTAATATCATGTGAAACTTCTTTTTAGGAAATTTAGTCTATGAACTGGTAAAAATCTAAGCCTTAAACACTGAAGTTCTTGTATTTGTAGAAATTACTCTTTCATTGGTCCACTGGTCTTCAGGAAATTACACCAGTGGCTTGCATCCCCAGTGGGGCACCGATGGACCAATAGCTTCAATTCAGCATTTATTTCTACCTGTTTAAGTAAAGACCTTTGGATACACTGAGGCCATTTTTTTTGTTGGTGATATCAATTCAGTTATTTTGGGAAAAAAATGGACACATTGCTGTAATGTAGAACTGTTCATTTATAGTATGTGATATTTTCATTCAATACTTTACAGCATTATGATTGCCGCAATGGACACAAAGACATTGTTTTCAAGTTTCTCCAACATGGAGCTGATCTAAACCTTAAAAAACCGGTCAGGTCATATATGACACAGAGCTGCCTACGGTGGTCATCTTGACATTGTATCTCAACTTCTCCATGCCAAATCTGATGCCACTTTGGTAAACAGCTCTTCATGGCAGGAAATAAGCTGGTATGCATTTTAATGTTCTGCTCTTTTCTTTTTTGCATGGTAGCCAATTTTTACATTACAACTGTAGACATGTTCCCCCCAAAATATTCCCTGACAGCATAAACTGCTCATGAAAATGAGATGTAAAACTATTCACTGTATTAAAGATGATATATCTCATGTTTCAGAAACTTAACTTGAATATGGAAAGATGAACAATTTGACAATTAAACTCTTCAAGTGTCTGAAAATTCTGTTCGTTTATGATTATTGACTAGGGGGCTATGTGCTAGTACCAAGTAAGTGGCAATGTTATTTTACCTTCAAATTATGTATTGATTTTTTGAAGTAAATTTGTGTTAATTATGAAAATAAGTGTGTTGTAACCCAAAAATTTGCATGAATTATTTAGTGATTCAGAAAAATATAATGCATAAATTTTGTGTAATTTGCATAATAAAGGAAAGTACATTGTTTTTTGAAAAAAAAAATCTTAAAGGGGTTATGGAGATAACGTCGATGGCAATGTGTATGCCGATTTTTCACACAGTGGGCAGAGATTTGGGGGGGGGTTGGCAGTGCGTCCCACAAAAAAACGAAACCAAGATTTATCAATGATTTATCATTACTTGATCACAAATGCAATAGACAAATGACCTACCATTGTAAAACTTAGAATCTCCTCTTTCATTTGAAATTACTAAGATTATTTTTCATTCATGCATGACAAGCAAAAACAATTTGAAGAGGGGATAGGGTCATTCCATCTGGATTCACCCAGTGGTTGCACCCGACCGTCTCAGAATTCGTTGTAATTTGGTATACATAAAATTCACCATGGCTCAAGCACAAAACAAAAAAAATAGTCCAATCGGTCCGTCGGTTCTCGCGCTACAGCCAGCCCTTTTCTCCTTGTTTTGACAAAAATGGGCGTGACCTTCAACTTTCAATGGCCACTGCGTCGTTACGTGTTGACCAATTATCATGAAACTGGTACCATTTGATAGGAAATTCAGAGAGGAATCCAAAACATGCATCGAATAATGTATTGGAGCAATTTATAAGGTCATGACCTTTGACCTTAACTTTGACCTTGAGTTTGACCCCCGGACAAATAATTTTTTAACTTGATTTTCGTGTATGTTAATTATTGGTATGATATTGACAAAATATGTTAAAATCAATGATGATATTTTATTTCTTCACCTTTAAAAACTCTTCCAAAGATACCATGAAATTTCACTCTAGTCCCACACACTGATATCTACTTCAGATACGCCATACTTACCTATTCCCTTAAAAGCCATTCGATCGCCACGCTCGAATACACCCGGCAAAAAATTTCTCCTATAAAAGGAGAAAAAGTCTGCAACGCAGACTAGAGCCCCGCACGACAAGGAGGGAAACCCCGCCCTATATACTATAAGTACCTTGCGTGCGTGGCTCACTTCCTCTTTCTTTTGCCGGCGCCCGAACCTAACGGTTGTGTGGCGCTTACGCTCAGTTAGAGTTTCTATACACCCAAACAGTACAAGACTTCCCAAAGTAGACAGAGGTCTCAGAACCCACGTCTCAGGGCAAAAAGTAGACAGAGGTCTCAGAACCCACGTCTCATTACAAAAGTAGACAGAGGTCTCAGAACCCACGTCTCATTACAAAAGTAGACAGAGGTCTCAGAACCCACGTCTCATTACAAAAGTAGACAGAGGTCTCAGAACCCACGTCTCATTACAAAAGTAGACAGAGGTCTCAGAACCCACGTCTCATGACAAAAAGTAGACAGAGGTCTCAGAACCCACGTCTCATTACAAAAGTAGACAGAGGTCTCAGAACCCACGTCTCATCACAGAAGTAGGCAGAGGTCTCGGTACCCACGCCTCATCCGATCCCACAGCCATACCAGACGGAGGTACGTTTCAGGCCCCACGTCTATATTATCCACCATAATGAGCCAAACAACTGGATCGAAAGACTCTCCCCGTCAGGGCCCCAATCAAGCCAGTAATAACACTTCCCAGAACAATACGAAAGAGGATGGAGCTATGAAAGATGATGGAGGAAAGAAAACCCCAAATATAGCCAGGTCTAAACGAGGTACAGGGTTCAAAATCCCCCTCAAAGGAAAAGTCAAGACCCCCTCCCAGGCCAAACCCAAGGGGAAGACAGCTAAAACCCCTACTCCGGACGAATTAACCCTCGGGACGTCCGTCACCTTACTGGGAAAGATACCGAAGGGGGCCGAGTTTTCTTTGGACGACTCGGATAAATTCGAGACGATTCCCGTCACCAAGAAAGCGAAGATGGGGGAATCAGGGAAGGACGTAAAAACGGGTTTTCATCCCCCTGACGACACGGACATTGCCTCGGCGGCATGGTTCATGAAGATGTTCCAGGCGGCGCAAAAATGTATGAACTTGTCGAATCAGCCGATTGCAGGCGACACCAGCGCCCCTACCAGATCAGCGGCGCAGACCAAAACTCGGCCCGACAGCCCAGGCGCCCCGACGCCGGACGGGCCGCTGAGGCGTGACGGAGTACCGGCGAAGCGGCCACGGCCAGGACAACGGGACATTGAAAGCCGTACTCGGGGGAGAAGCCCGAGTACCTGTCATGCTCCCTCTATTGATATAAATGAGGATGATTCAGACTCTGAATATGGCTACCATCGGCCCATAGCATCCCGCAAGCGAAAATGGGCAGACTCTTTGCTGTCTCAACTTTCTACTTCAGGATCAGAGAGACAGAGCATTGCTAGCGGTCGTTATGAGAAGGAGGGGGCTTCAGTGATTAGTGAGGGTTTTTCTTCAGCTATTTTTGCTTCCAGCCCCAGCTCTCGCCATGATAGCGTAGAAAGCAAGCCTGTTTCGGCTGCAGATTTGATTACGAAATACTGCCCCCAGCTTAAGGCAGAGACTACCGACTTGGAGGAATCTAAGCCTATTTTCTGTCTCGATTCGGAGCTTGGGAGACAATCTGTCAACTCAGCTGCGGTGAAGCTTGACAAACCCTTCTCATCCTGCCTGAATTACCTTAATGACAGGGGAAGGGACTTACGTCCTACCAACAGAGTGGTTAAGAAGCACTTTCGCTTTGGGGAACGAGACTTTAAGCACGCTTTCAAGACTCCCACAGTCCCAGATGCAGCCTTTTGTGTTGGTGATGCTAAGGCTAAGAGATCGCGCTACTCTAATCAGAATCCACTCGGGTCACGTAGATTTAAGCGTATGGAGAGTCAGTTGACCTCTATTGACCAGGCAGCCAGGGCATCTATGCGCCTAGCAACCTATCACACATATCTTTTGACAGCCTTTCGGGAATCTGAGAGACTATGTATCTCCCCAGAGGATCGCAGAGACATATGGGAGTGTGTTATGAAGATTGCAGAATACCAGTTTGAACAGGCGTCGAGAACGGCCTTACTTTGCACGAGAGCAAGACGTTCACAGGTCATTGACCTACTTCAGATTGAAAAAAATGCTACTCGACTACTCGAAAGACTGCCAGCCTGGGGGGATGACCTTTTCAGTGGTCGTTTTCAGGAAGTTTTAGAATCTTCCATCTCTGCCTCTTCCACGGCTGATAAGACAGTGTACAGGCTGTCTTCACATTCTTATGGCCAACGTTCCTCCTCACGTCAGCAGGCCTCTGGGCCGAGTAACCAGCAACAGCAGGCCCCCCCACAACGCGAGGTCAGGGATAGGAGGCCCCAGACCAATCAAAGGACCCCTAAGCCCTTTCGGGGTCGACGCAGATCGTCCCGCGGTTCTCAGTACCCCCCTAAACACTTGTGACTCCTTGGCCGGACCGTTTTCCCAGACTTACTAGCCCCCATAGCCCCCGTAGGAGGAAGACTCATTTTCTTTGCAAAAAATTGGAGCCTCATAACAAGAGACAAACTAATTCTCAGGATAGTGCGGGAGGGATACCGGGTCGAGATCGACCCAGATTATCGGGACGCGTTCGCACAACTAAGAACCACCTCTGCCCTCCCCCGCTCTCTCGAAAAGAGAGAGGCTCTCTTAAGGGAAATCAACGAACTGGAGAGAAAGCATGCAATTTCCAAGGTGCCCTCCAGCCGAAAAATTGTTTTGTCAAATGTCTTCCTAATTCGGAAACGGTCCGGAAAATTCAGGATGATCCTGAATCTAAAGAAACTAAACAGGTTCATCGAAAACAAGCCATTCAAGATGGAATGCCTCTCCAAGATCCTGCCCCTGCTTCGCCCCCACGAGTGGGCGGCATCTATAGACTTATCGGACGCGTATCTTCACGTTCCAATAGCAAAGTCCTCTCAGCATCTCCTAGGTTTCGCAATAGGAGGGGACACTTACCAGTATCAGGCCCTCCCTTTCGGCCTTCGCTCTGCTCCTCGCATTTTTACAAGGCTCGTCAGGGTAATTGCTGCAGAGCTAAGAAGAAGAGGGGTAAAAATTTTTTGTTATCTCGACGATTGGTTGATCCTCGCCCCCTCAGAACAATCCCTTCACAGACACTTGAAGGTCACTATCGCGTTAACGACAAATTTAGGCCTTCTCATAAACTGGGAAAAATCAAGATTGACTCCAACTCAGACTCCGGATTTCCTTGGAGCATTTATAGACATCCCGCGTCAGCTGGCAGCCCCCCTTCCCCACCGGGTTCAGAGAACGAGAGCAGTCGCGGAGCAACTCCTGTCCAGTCGTTTCTCCACTGCGAAGACTTGGCAGATTTTTCTGGGACTCTTAGCAAGCTTAGTGGATACAGTCCCCCTTTGCAGACTGAGGATGAGACTACTCCAGCTACATCTCCTCAAGTTTTTTCGCCCACCCATGGACGCCGAGAAAACCTACATCCCTCTATCTCCGGAGTCAATAGGGGCCATTCAGTGGTGGCTTCTTCCCTTGTCTCTGACCTCAGGGAAGCCCTTCAGAGGTCCCCTTCCGTCAGTGGTCATCCTAACCGACGCCTCAAACCAAGGTTGGGGCGCAGTCATGGACTCGAAGAGGGTGTGGGGGGACTGGACTGGTCATCAGCTGAATTTTCACATAAACAGGTTGGAGATGATTGCGGTGCAGTTAGCCCTCCAACACTTTGCATCCGAGATAGTGGAAAAGTGTGTCCTGATAAAGTCAGACAACCAGACGGTGGTAACATATCTCAACAAAGAAGGGGGAACTCGGTCAAGGACCCTTTGCAGACTGACTCTAGAGATTTTGACATGGTGCGACAGTCGCAACATCACGGTGAAGGCATCCCACATTCCAGGAAAGGAGAATCACATAGCAGACTTCTTATCGAGGGGACGCTATCTCCCCTCGGAATGGATGCTCCACGAGGCTGTGGCCAAGGAGATATTCAATCAATTCGGCAACCCACAGATAGATCTATTTGCCTCAACACTAAACAAGCAGATCACTACTTACTGCACCAAGCACAGGGATCCAATAGCAGTGGCGACGGACGCCTTCTCAATTCCATGGGACAATGTTTTCGGTTATGCTTTTCCTCCATTTGCAATCATCCCCAAGGTACTTCAGAAAGTAGAGGAGGAAGGAGCAACCATACTGCTAGTCGCCCCCTGGTGGCCCCGCCGACCATGGTTCTCAACGATAGTCGGCCTTCTGTGGGGGAGCCCAGTGATTCTACCGATGAGGCAGGACATCCTGAGTCAACCAGGGACCCAGCACTACTACCCCGAGCCCAACAAACTGAGGCTCACACTGTGGCCCATTACAGGGCAGCAGCAATCAAGGCTGGACTTTCTGAACGGGCTGCCAATTTCTCGGCCGAATGTTTACGGTCTTCCACACGATCAACCTACGACTCCAGACTCAGTCACTATGTTAGATGGTGTCGGCAGGCTAAGACTAATCCATGCAAGGCATCTGTAGGTGAGATTGCTGAATTTTTTATATCTTTGTATGACAAGAATTTGGCATGTAATACTATTCGAGGTTACAGGTCTGCCATAGCTGTCCTACATGAAGGCTTTGACAATGGTGAATCTGTTTCCTCCTCTATTTTTCTGTCAAGGTTATTAAAGTCCTTCTTTCTTAACAGACCCAGTAGAAGGCTTCTTGCTCCTGCTTGGAGCCTTCCCCAGGTGTTAGTCTCCCTCAGTCAGCCCCCTTTTGAGCCAATGCATAATGCATCTTTGCGGGATTTAACCATATGTAAGTCATCAATCAGACGAAGCGGTTGTTTTTGCGGTTCTATTGGGTATGAGGCCAAGCTTTATTTCATCATGTCCAAATCAAACAAAAGAGGGTAGAAGACCCTTGACTGAGGTCACTTCAGTTGCTGTAGACAATTAAAAGACACAAAATTACAGTAAGTATTGCATCATTATGATCACAAATAATTACTTGCTACAGCTGCTTTCAGAGCAGAGCAGAAAAACTAAAGGTCCATAATTACAAATATATCATCTTCCATATACACTGTATGCAATTTAGTTCATACATGTACATTGTATATATTGAGTTTACCTCAGCCTATGAAATGCATGTAGTAAATAGATCTGCAAAGAAGGCCATTCCCTATTTATTACTTTCACATAGATATGGAAGGCCATTCCCTATTTATTACTTTCACATAGATATATACCGGTAACACAATTCTGCAAATTGAGTGAGCTATCATAATCATTCTATCAGTCTTAAGCAATATAGAAACATACTCAACTAATCACAATCCAAATCAGTGGGGCATGACATCTATCAATATTCAAGTCACCTCAACTCTAGAAAAGATTTCAATATTTGCTATCTGTAATTAGTTATGAACACATTTGCTTACCAAGGTGAATTCCACAAGAAAACCAACAGGCCCTGTCTTTATAAATACAAGGCTTACCAAAAGGCAGTTTATATATAGTATTATGTCTTAATGACACGCCTTTCTAGCATTAATAGGCATAACTCGGTTACTATACCAGCATGCCTCCTTCATGTAAATTGAAGTTATCTCCCTCTTCTTCACACAAATCATAATCTGTCTAATTTAGCTCCTCAGCAAATCTTAACATCAGAGAGTAAATTATATATTGTACTCACATATTAAGGTGTCCAAAATCAACTATATACATCAAGAATATCAGGATGAGACATCGATTACCACTTCATGTAGGCACATGCAGCTACAGCCAGCCTCATCTGCTCACTGCATGTATGAGCTTTTCCTGCATGCAGTGAGTGTATGTCCACTGGAGCATATCGCTCCTCTTTAGCTACATTCCTTTTTGTACCTGACTGATTTGCATTATAAAGAAGGGTTATTTCTCATCCCCTCACACATAAAAACTGTTTTCCTTCTGGCAGCGGCTTCTGGTCAGAGGCGTAGCTCTATCCATGCTCTTACCACAGCTCCTGGGCATATTCGTTGGGAGAAAAACAAGGTTAGACTTATTCCTCATGGTCGTTTTCTTGCCAAGAATCAACGGGAGTCCTCTCTCCCTCTTGAAATTGTTCTACCATCCATAAGTTCCTTTTCTTCAGTTAGGGAGGATAGGTTTTGGTGCCCGGTAAGAGCATTAAAATGGTATCTTGATAAGACTAAACAATTTCGTGCTTCCGATCAACTTTTTGTTAGTTTTATTCCCCCTCACAGGGCCGTCTCGCCGGATACTATCTCTCGTTGGATTGTGGAGGCAGTGAAATCTGCTGGTGATCCAGTCATCATTCACCAGAAAGTTAGAGCCCATGACACAAGAGGATTGGCTGCTTCCTGGGCTTTATTCAAGGGCGTACCCATGGAGGATATAATGAAAGCGGCATATTGGTCCAACACTAATACATTCACATCCTGCTACCTCTCGGATGTCCTCGGTGATGAATCCAAGTTTGCAAGGGCCACCCTGTCCGGTTCCCATCGCTAATCCAAGGTATGAGTTTAACTTTACAAGCTTGTCTTTAGTATCTTGTATAATAGATTTGATCTGTAGGGCCTCTTGGCTTTGGCCTGACCACCTCCCATAGTTGTTTCCGTGGGAATCTGGCTTTTAAGGGAATAGGTAAGTATGGCGTATCTGAAGTAGATTATGTTGTTCAGTAGTGAACACCATATCTACGAAGTAGCCATACTTACCTATGCTACCCTCCCACCTCCCCTCTTTCTGTTTCTGAGGTTCGTTTGCCTAAGAAAGAGGAAGTGAGCCACGCACGCAAGGTACTTATAGTATATAGGGCGGGGTTTCCCTCCTTGTCGTGCGGGGCTCTAGTCTGCGTTGCAGACTTTTTCTCCTTTTATAGGAGAAATTTTTTGCCGGGTGTATTCGAGCGTGGCGATCGAATGGCTTTTAAGGGAATAGGTAAGTATGGCTACTTCGTAGATATGGTGTTCACTACTGAACAACATAATTCATGTTAGTAAAGTGTTTACCAGTTACATGATTTCTTCCAATCTTAAGTTACAGTATGCAAGCACATGAAAAGAAATTAAGCTTAATCAGTTCACAAATAAAAGATTAAACCTTTATGCTCATGAATAGGTATCTGTTTAGGCATTTTGATGTTCATCAATATATATTCATTTTGATGTTCGGCAATATATATCATATATATTCATGGTAGTAAAGTCTTCACTTTTATCATCAAAATATATACATGTATATATATGTATATGATATATATTGCTGAATCATAAAATGCCTAAACAGATACCTACTCATGAACGTTTCATCTTTTATTTGTGAACTGATTAAGCTTAATTTCTTTTCATGTGTTTGCATGCTGTCACTTAAGATTGGAAGAAATCATGTAACTGGTGAACACTTTACTAACATGAATATCAGTGTGTGGGACTAGAGTGAAATTTCATGGTATCTTTGGAAGAGTTTTTAAAGGTGAAGAAATAAAATATCATCATTGATTTTAACATATTTTGTCAATATCATACCAATAATTAACATACACGAAAATCAAGTTAAAAAATTATTTGTCCGGGGGTCAAACTCAAGGTCAAAGTTAAGGTCAAAGGTCATGACCTTATAAATTGCTCCAATACATTATTCGATGCATGTTTTGGATTCCTCTCTGAATTTCCTATCAAATGGTACCAGTTTCATGAAAATTGGTCAACACGTAACAACGCAGTGGCCATTGAAAGTTGAAGGTCACGCCCATTTTTGTCAAAACAAGGAGAAAAGGACGGGCCGTAGCGCGGGAACCGATGGACCGATTGGACTAATTTTTTTTGTTTTGTGCTTGGGCCATGGTGAATTTTATGTATACCAAATTACAACGAATTCTGAGACGGTCGGGTGCAAAATTGCACATTCATTGGGTGAATTGGCATGGAATGACCCGATACCAAAAAGTCATTTGGCGGGCTGTATCCGAGTTTCAAAAAGAAAACCACATTTCTAAAAAGTTCAATATCTGCACTTTAATTTGATACCTCAATTACAGAAAATTGTCAAGAAATAGCAAAGTTCTGTTTATTTGAAATAAGGCTTGAATTTCGATAATTTCATAAAATAAAGAGGTTCTATAGGCTAGCATTCAAACTCACTTGACACTCCGTTTTGTTGATGATGTGTTGTGTCTTTTGTTATCCATGCGATAGCTTCTGTGGGAAAATGGTGAAAACATGTTTTTTCTAATGAAATCATGGAAATACCAGCATTGTTTTGAGGGAACATAACTTGTTTACTTCTTGACCTTTTTGTGTGATTAAGGATTAAGTTGAAAGAGGAGATTCTAATCTTTACATTGGTAAGTCATTTGTCTATTGAATTTGTGATTAAGCTATGATAAATCATCGATAAATCTCGGTTTCGCTTTTTGGGGGATGGGCCACATCCCCTGGAATTTTCATGCACTCAAAAAGCCCAGTCTAGTAAAAGCTTGTTCTTACCTTAAAGAATAAACCATTGCTAATATTTTATGACATTTTGTAATTGTTGAGAAAATAATCTATTTGAAATGAGTTTTTCTTTTATCTTACAATGCAGGCTGCAGAACAAGGCAATACAGAAATCTGAAAGGTGGTTCTTAAAGCTCAACCTAGTATGAAGACTGCAGAAGTCCAGAGGACAGACACCCCTAGACTGCATAAAGAAAAACAGTGATCTTGGACTGAGACAGGTTTTATCATGAGAGTCTCTCCTACTTGATGATCTGAAATGTATTGCAGGTTACTCTTTTACATAGAATATAGTTTTATTTATATATATATATATATATATATATATATATATATATATCATGTTGGTAATGATATATAGTTCTAAGAGAAGATTTCCTTTGTATCATTACATTCAGTGGAGTGAGAGATCAGCTGTTTTCAACTTTTTTTTCAGCGTATGTGCAAAGTTATTGAAACTTGCGCAATGCTGGCTATTTTTTTTTTAATTTGTGGCCATTCGCTCCATCATATATCATACTTCTGTTGCTGTGGCTGATTAAAAAAAAAAGTTGTGGCGCAGTGGATAAGTCTTCTGATTTTGAAACAGAGGGTCGTGGGTTCTAATCCCAGCCATGGCGTAATTTCCTTCAGCAAGAAATTTATCCACATTGTGCTGCACTCGACCCAGGTGAGGTGAATAGGTACCCGGCAGGATTAATTCGCATGAGCGCTGAGAGGCAGCTCAAGCTAAAGCCGGGGTAATAATAATAACAACGCGCCTCGGAATAGAATATTTCTAGATAGATGGCGCTATATAAATGCCTATTATTATTATTATTATTGAGTGAGATCAGCGTTAAATGTTTAGTTTATATTGTGATTATCAGAGGGTGAAATAATGCAGTAATAGCTAGATTCTAGAGACATTTGGCCTGGCAACTATGCATTTTCAAAGGCTGTTTTTAGTGATCAAGTACGCCGATTGTGTGAATTAGAAACGATCACTTCATTAGAGGGGAAAACAAAGAATTTTTATTTCAAGGCTACTTTCAGGGCTTGCCAGAATAGACCAGTTCATAGTTACTTCAGGGACAATTTTGGTCAAATGACCTTTCATTTCTTTCATTATTTCAAAGCAAGATAATACGTAAGTTTGCCTTACATAGCAGGATGAAGAAATTGAATAGACCAGTTGACTAGAATAGCACACCAATCTTGCAAATGAACACTTAATGAAGATATTTATTGCATTCCTACTTTAAATGCATATCATAGCATGTTGCACAATGTCCTTAGCAAACTGAAATACCAGTCGTTCGTGGACGCATTGTTTTTGTGGATGTAAATGAATACCACTTTTCAAAACAATATATGAATAATCAAGACATCAAAATTGGTGCTTATTTCATTAGTTTTTAAACCACCATGTCACTTTAGTACAAATGACCTTCCTCTGATCATGCGTAGAATCTCTTGATCATGCGCAGAAATGAACAACGAACTGGATTATACCAGTCTAACTTTGTTACATTGTATAACAGTTTATATAAGATCTTATGGAATTGCAGGAGCTCTCCTCAGCTCTCTTTTGCCCCAAGCTCCCATTTAATTTTTCCCCCGTTTCTTTTAACTGACCACACACTTGCAAGCCCACCGCCACAGTATTACACAATAGAATTATGGAATATTTTAAATGAAAGCCTATTTACTTCATTGAACAAGACTAATTTAGAAATGGCCTATTATAATAGGCCATTTCTGAACGTACATTGCAACGACTTTGACATTTGAGAAAAAAGGGTGTTTGATAAAAAACTTTCATAAAAGCAACAACAAAGAATAATTAAGTAGAACAAAAAACATCCACAAACACACAATTGAGGTACTGTATTAGTTATTTACATGGTGAATTTTGTTCAGCAAGTGTATAAAGTAGACATCACGTTTAGTAAATATAGCAACTTATCAATCCATTCTTCAAAATGGAGAGTGGGATGTCATTTATTCATTCAACAAATCTCCATTGTTTTTTTTCTCATAAAGGGGTTTTTGTCAAAGACAGGTACTTTCTTTCCTCATATGAATTCCTTCTGTGATCAACATGATTCTACTCGTTGTGTGCCAATACAGTCTCCACAGACTGCCTACTTTCTGTACACTCAATATAGAAGAAGACATTACCTTGGTAAGGGCGATGTAGATCTGCTCCCCGGTGGGTGCATTATTTGTTGCATTTGATATGTCAGACTGGCGTACAAACACTGGCTTCACTTTGATATCATTGTGTAGACCCATGTTAGTAACATTCTCATTGTACGTTTGTTTACGTGAACCTAGCTCTTAGATCCGCGATTATCCATCGCTTCTCCCTTTTTTATCCTTTGCATCTGCCAAATTTTGAGATGAAATGTTCATTTCTGATGCATTCTAAGTTTCAACAACTATCTTCCTTTCAAAAAGTGAAAATTTACAGAAGTGAATCCTAGTAGTCTTTTTTGCCCTCTTTGAACTTGTTTTGAGGGCGTTGTTGGCTTGTGCTTCTATTATAGGAGTGGCACTAGGATGAAGACCAGCCATACTGACCCCATGCTGAGATGTGGGGTTGTAAGGTGGGTGTCTTTGGTCTGCAGTCATCATCTCTTGCCGTCTTTAGGTTCAAGTAATTTCTTTGGTCTTTAACCCTATATAGCTCGGGCTATTTTGAAATTGCATAGCCCGGGGGGGGGGGGGGAGAATAGGCCCCCCCTCAGATCTCGGCCGTTTATCAACCGATTGCGACCAAATTCGGTGTGTGGGTGTCTCATTATGTATTTTACTAGAATGTTTGTCAAATTTGTAATTTATTATCATTTTTTATTTATCTAATTATGCAAATATTCAAATTTTTTCAAGGAATTTTCATTTTTTTGTAGTTTCCCCCCATTTTTTGAGAAAATGCAATGGAATCAAGCATGTTAGTAGCCAGTCATGTAATCTAAAAGACAGCTCGCTCAACTGTATTGAAATTGTATAATTAGATTATAATAATTAATTATGCGCATATGCTATTTTTTCTTGAAATTCTGAATTTCACATATTGATTACCACGTCTGGGCATAAATTTTTTTTCTAGTTGTGTACTGAAGAAAGGTGATATTTACTTTATATTTTGACATTATATCATCAAAAAGTGAAAATACTTATGCAAATTATAGAAAATGAATATTCATTCACCCTTGAGGCTATTTTGTTGGATAATCTTGTTTCCTTCCGTGTTTCCAAATTCTTATGTATTTCTTTGTTTTTAATTTATGTATTTCTTTGTTTTGAAATCTCTATTTTTTGTTTTTTTTAAATCTAGAATAGTTGGTGATAGCCCAAAAGAAAGATATGTGAGGAAAAACAGAAAAAAAACATTCATCTGACAACACTATTTGTAAAACCCATACATTGTACACACATATAAAGTCGATGGAAATTGCCAATTTCGGTGACATTGGTCATGAATATGTGCTATAACTCCGCAAGTGTACCCCCGATTTTCGCAAACAGGGTCTCACCATGTGCTGGAGGTGTGAAAGAAAAAAGTCGAAATTCAGCTAATTATTTTTTTGCATTTAGAAATTATCGCGAAAAATGTTGAGGGGGCCTTTTAGGCCCCCCTGGGCTATATAGGGTTAATCTGCTAAATTTCTACCTGTGCAGAAAACGATAGCTCAACATATTCACGGTTATTTCTAATTATAGTAATAATCAAAACCTCACCTTACCTTTTCTTTCTTATTCCACTTCGGGTTTGTGTATTGACAGGGACTACAAATTTCAGTGTAAGCACACAAATCTTCTTGTACTGCCTTCCTCTGGCAGCTATGGCCTTTCTCCTAGACTTCTCCGAGCACCTTGCCCCACGCTTGACTCGGTGTTTGTCATGAACTAACCTGCGAATTCTATCAAAGGAGATAGTAAATATATAATCATGATAAGAAAGTGATACAGGAGAATATCCCTTTCGTGAGCACCGATGTCCTTTTTTCATTCGTTCGGAACAGCGTCCTCCCCATGTCCTCTCCAAATTTGTTCTTTTTGTCGGACCATCTGGCAGATTCTATACAAGGAGGAAGTAAATAGTGATGATAATGGTAACGGTAATGGTTTATTGAAAATTCATTCGAAGCCAAAGGCTGAATTGCCGAATATTTTTACAAAAACAAGTACAAGAACATATAATCATTACATAGTGACACAATGCTTAAGAAATTAAAATATTTAAAAAGAAACTTGCCTAAATAGATGGATACAGGTTTTTTTTTATCCATGCATAATCAAAATCAATGTAAACTGGCATAGTACTCAGTGTTGGGTGGATAAATCGTCTTGGGTTGCCTAACTTTGGCAGTGATGACCTTGTCTAGTCTTCTATGAACATCTGCCTTTGCCTTGCTGGCTATAGCTTGCACTAATCTATGGAGGAGAAAGTAAATAATGATAAGGGAATGATACAGGAGAATATCGTTAAAGAAATTAGTCGATCATAGAATTAAAGTATGTTCTTCTCTTGATGTATTTAAATCTTTTTGTGAAAGTGTTACCTTTTCAAAAGATTAATTAGAACTTTCTAAAATTGATGCATGAAATTAAAGGGGAATGAAACCTTTGGAACAAATAGACTTATGTAAAAACATAAAAATCAAAGAATAAGAATAAAGAAAGTTTGAGAAAAATCGGAAAAATAATGACAAAGTTATGAGCATTTGAATATTGCAATCACTAATGCCATGGAGATCCTCCTATTGGCAATGCGACAAGGATGTGTGATGTCACGGATGAACAACTTTCCCTTTGGTGGACTATAAAATACCCTCAAAATGTCTCTTTTTGCTTTTTCTTATGATGATACAAACTCTTTATCCATAATGTATTCTTTAAAAATATGTATTACATGCCCTCATGTAAAAAGAACACATGATTTATGGATAGATGTGATAAAAGAGGCAATTCAAGTGAAATATATACTAAAGTAATGGGGAGAGTTGTTCACAAGTGACATCACACATCTTTGTCGCATTGCCAATTTGCTATCTCCATAGCATTAGTGATCGCAATATTCAAATGCTCAGAACTTTCTCATTCTTTGTCCGATTTTTCTCAAACTTTTGTTGATCTGTTTCTTTGATTTTTCTGTTTTCATACAAGCTATCTTGTTCCAATGGTTTCATTCTCCTTTAAATACTCTGTTTGAAGTCAAACATACATTTCAGGTTAGAACATACATTTTTGCTCGTGCTCAGTCCAGTTATAATGTACAATTGCTGATGTGGTTTACGGTACACCATGTGGAGTGTTATAGAAACAGTGGATAGAAGAAGAGAAGTGGATAGGCGAGAAAGTGGAGATTTGAGAATAGAGTATTCTTTCTTGAAAATAGTCCTGAAAAGGACTGTAAACCAGAAGGAATGTTGAGTGAGAACAGCTTGAGTAGTAGAGCTGATGAGGAGATGCTGGCTTGAGTCGGCGAGTAGAGATGATGAGTAGTAGAGAGACTCGACGTTTCGGACAGGTTGACTGTCCGTCTTCAGGAGAGAAGAAGACGGACAGTCAACCTGTCCGAAACGTCGAGTCTCTCTACTACTCATCATCTCTACTCGCCGACTCAAGCCAGCATCTCCTCATCAGCTCTACTACTCAAGCTGTTTTCACTCAACATTCCTTCTGGTTTACAGTCCTTTTCAGGATTTTTTTCAAGAAAGAATACTCTATTCTCCAATCTCCACTTTCTCGCCTATCCACTTCTTCTCTTCTATCCACTGTTTCTATAACACTCCACATGGTGTACCGTAAACCACATCAGCAATTGTACATGTCACCATGCAAACCTTCAAACAACATCTGAGTTATAATGTAGTAAGGCATTCACCATTTTCTGCTTATAAACTTGCTTAGAGTGTCCAGTTTTTCTGTTTGAATATCATGAAATTTCAGCTTGTGCTTCGTGCTCACATTAATTCTTTGTTCAGTTTCACATCTTTTTTATGATTACAAGAATTTTTTATTTTCATTTCTTATTGAAATATCCCAAAACTTTGAGCTTGCGATTAGCGCTCACAACATCACGCACGGGATGCCCTTTTAACAGTATGGCGTGATTAGCTCAATCGTGGTGTCATATACAGGCTTAGCTGTCAACCTGAAATAAATATACCAGCGAGTGAGAAAAATAAGTGAGAATATTAAGTACCTTTTATAAATTAAGAAAAGTATCTTTGTCAGCAAAGTGGACACGGGCCAATTATAATTCGAACACCTAGTTTGCGCTAAAAAAAGGCATTCTGATTTTGGCTTTTCTTGCTTCATCCTCTTTCCTTTCAAACATACATCGTATAAATTATTATCAGATCGAGAAACTGAGAGTGTTTCAGGTGGTAGAAATGTTAGAAATTACACTTTAGTAGATATATGTCATAATTTTATATAGAGATACGAAAGAATAAAAAATCATTTCCAAGTTGTCCCTTTATCTTGTTTCATTCAATCATCTTCGTCTCTTATATTTCCCCTTTTTTCACTCTCTTTTCCCCTTTTTTCTTTCTTTCCCCCTTTTTTCATTTTTTTTTGCTCCGCCAATAGGGGGCCCAGGCCCCCTGGATCCGCCAATGGAAAATGGTATTAAAGGCATTGTACTTACAGTGTTGCCTGCATAAATCGAGTTCCACTGCTTTTCTCGTGCAGCGGTGACCCTTTCGGGTCTTTTCCGAACACCTTCCTCCCCTGGCCAGTCTTTGGTTACAACGAACCATCCTCCGAATCCTATACAAGGAGAATGTAAATAATGATAATTGTAAAGGTAATGGTTATGGTTTATTCAAAATTCATCCGCAGTCAAAGGCTGAATTGCAGAATATTTTACAAAACGAGTACAAGAATATATGATAATCAATTGTATAATGACACAATGCATAAGAAAATAAAATATTTAAAAAGAAACTTGCCTAAATAGATGGATAGTTTTTTTTATCCATGCATAATCAAAATCAATGTAAACTGGCATAGTACTCAGTGTTGGGTAGAAATGTTAGAAATTACACTTTAGTAGGTATATGGCATGATTTTATATAGAGATACGAAAGAATAAAAACAAATCATTTTCCAAGTCTTCCCCTCATCTTGTTTCATTCAATCATCTTCGTCTCTTATATTTCCCCTTTTTTCACTCTCTTTTCCCCTTTTTTCTTTCTTTCCCCCTTTTTTCATTTTTTTACTCCGCCAATAGGGGGCCCAGGCCCCCTGGATCCGCCAATGGAAAAAAGGTATTAAAGGCATTGTACTTACAGTGTTGCATACACAAATCTAGTTCAGCTGCTTTTCTAGTGCAGCGGTGGCCTTTTTTGGTTTTTTCTGAACACCTTCCCCCTCCTCCTCCTCGGGCCACTCTAACGTTGGCACGTACCATCCTCCGAATCCTATACAAGGAGAATGTAAATAATGATGATAATGGTAAAGGTAATGGTTATGGTTTATTCAAAATTCATCCGCGGTCAAAGGCTGCATTGCAGAATATTTTACAAAACAAGTACAAGAATATATGATAATCACATAATGACACAATGCTTAAGAAATTGAAATATTTAAAAAGAAACTTGCCTAAATAGATGGATACAGGGATTTTTTTTATAGTACTCAGTGTTGGGTGGATAAATCGTCTTGGGTTGCCTAACTTCCGGCAGTGATGACCTTGTCTAGTCATCTCTGAACATCTGCCTTGGCCTTGCTGGCCGTGCACTTATATATGGATTCCATGAGGAGAAAGTAAATAATGATAAGGAAATGATACAGCAGAATATCGTTAAAGAAATTAGTTGATCATAGAATTAAAGTATGTTCTTCTCTTGATGTATTTAAGTGTATTTGTCCAAGTGTTTCCTTTTCCAAAGATTAATCAAAACTTCCTATTAAGGGTGTTGGGTTTGAACACAAGGAAAAAGTGAAATTCAAATATCAATTGGTCTCGAAAAAGAAATCTTTTTCATTTTGCGCATGGACAAAATAATCTCAGTTTAACGATATTCTAATCGCGATTCAAGTTCTAGTAGTGTGACTGAGGTATTGCTTAGCACTAATCCCTTAACCCGTTGCCAACGGGAGCCGGATATATACGGTTCCCTAAAACTTATTCATGTACGGGAGCCGTATATAGTCGGTTCCCCAAAGGCTATTACTCGCATCCATTTTCAGGCTTTAAAAATACAATTTCATACTATGTTTCTGCCTTTTCTGTGTTATAATTACAATGTCCATTAATTAAACTACACATTCCAGAAAGTCATACGTTTTTACCTTTTGTTTTTATAGTTTATAAAGCATTATAAAACGAGTTATGCTTCGAAGAGAGTCCAATATTGGCGTACAGTGGGCATTGCCGCGATGGAAGCTTGATTTCAACGATTTTCAGTTTCGCAGAACCACGTATATACCGTAATCAATAAAAGTGAGGGAAAACAATGGGAGCAGCGAAATGCAACCCAAAACGCACGCAGAGCTGCGTGCGTGCGCTGATATGATCAACGATAGATCGAAAACGATCGATACTTTATAAGATTGCTTGTGAGGTTTCAAAAAGTCCGGGGTTCGATCCCGGCCGCGGCACCTATGCCCGTGAGCAAGGCATTTAATCTACAATGCTCTTTTATCCTGCTTTTCAAATAAATGAAAATGCTATATGCATTACTGCTAACTAGGTGTGCACTTCTTTTTTAAAAAATGGCGCCGTTGATAAAATATAGGAAGAAGAAAAATCATGGTTTCAGTTTATAACACATCGATTTTTGTTTTCTTCTTTCATTTAGGTGCATTATTTTGCCTCTTGAAAATGGCTGTCATAATATTCAACTTCATGAACTGATCAAGCTAGATCAAACTAGAAGAGAGTACACGACTTTAAGTTGATATCGATTTCTATAATCCTAAACAAAAAGTGTATACAGCTGGCTATTGAGAATACCTCGGATCGTACGTACACTCTATTTTGTTCTAACGATACGGATGTGGTAATTGATGGAGGCATGGCCCCCCCTTCCTTTGAAAATCACAAAAGGGCATCCAGCGAAGGTCAATAAAGTTGCCACTTACTAACAATGTAAAAGAGTGACTTGAAAGGGAAGGATGTACGGATGAATTCACACTTTGTCAGTTTGGTTTAACACCAAAGAGTGATAAACGCCGTGACATTGGCATAATCATGCTAATGAAGACTAATATGTGTTATTTACGATGTACAAAGTATATCAAGCATGTTTTATCCATATCAGTAATCTCATATGAATTTTCGAAAAAAAATCTAAGGTTTCCCCAATTGATTTTATTCTGATTGAGTATGTTATCGTGGTTTGGATTGACCTGCATATAAAAAAAATGTGATGCGATAGGAATTCAGAGCATGGAGTAAATATGCATTCCATGGATATATTATTCGAGAAGATAGAGGGAATGAAAAGCAGAATATATTAAAATAAAATATTTATGTTTATGTCTGCAAACAGGCCTATAATGCTTTTCACGGAACAAATGATGTAAGCCGGGTAATGAATAAGTAGAGCGCCTTGATCACAATGTTTAGTGGATATTATATAAATTATTAATCATTATCATCATGCAGCTCGTTTAATATTTTTTAATTGCTTGTTAGAAGGGTGCGAGAAAAACGGCATAAAGCATATTGTGATTCCATATACGTCCATTCAGTTATTTGTTTCATTTTTGGCCGTACTCCATAGAATATAACAGACGTTCAACTTTGATAAAGATAAATATGAGATAAAGCAATCAGTACATGAATTGATTAATAGATACAATTAATTAATTAATTAGAGATAATATATATCACTTAATATGAGCTGGAATATGATATTTAGGCAGGCGAGAATGGCCTTTCTATGTATCTCTTTTGAAGCACGCTCTTCCTCTTACAGTTCTCTAATTAACTCGTTATATTTGTATTTTCATCGGAACTCTTATGGATTGTTGACTACAAGGAAAAAGGAAGTGGAGAAATAAAACATAAGAATTATTTTAATACATCGAAATTCTGTACAGGTGAATGTACCGGGTGAGAAATTATATACACTTACGACATTTTAGAATTATACTTTGGCAATGCAGGTTATTATTTTCAGAGTCCTTTTTCATCTTGACGAAATTGGATATTAAAACAAACTGAATGTAGGAAATAATAATTTCCGAACGGAAAGTTCCTAAAATGTTAATCAAATCATATATTGTCCGAAAATTTGACAGTGAGTGTGGCGAAACAAATGGGGGGGGGGTTAAATGATGGAATATAATTTATATGCACTAGAATAAAAAAAGGGTATAAAATAGTAATGGTGTAACTTGGGTTGCGATTTCATTGCTGACCTCTATTTCTCCCCCCCCCCCCCTTTGCTTGTCAGAAAAAAGTAAAGAAAAAGTAGCGCATTTATAGTCCCCTCCACCAAGAATTCCTTGGTTCACCGCCGATCTCTGACAACTAGAATACCAGCAAAACCGAAAATGTCTTTCTGGTCACACTCATTTTTTTTCCATTTTAAATTGACCAACATATACTTAAGTTATTTTTTCTTGCATTTTCCATGAATTACTAATCATTTGTTGATCATTAAATCCTTTGCACATAAATGTCAAGAAAATAACCACACACGTTCTAAACTAGTGAAATAAACTGAGAATTGAGTAAGTTCACAATAAATAAAACGGTTTGCAGGGACTTATTGTATATTCTTGGATAATGAAAGAAAGGCAGAATGTCTTGTTTTTAATACAATTTTAATTACTAGAATCATTTGATACATAATATTCATTTTTTTTACACAAATACATGGCAACGTCTCCGTTGGATTTTGAATTAAGGAAATAATTTGGAGGTTTTTGTTGAACATTTCTCGACGACGTATAAAATCTAGAAATCATTTGAAATTGATTATGGGCCGAATATGCCGGGCACCTATCCTAATGTAGGTTCTATTTTTTAGTATGGGTTGGGCTTGGATTGCCGGGTTTGGACATATTTCTGTGATGACGAGAATATACTCAGAAGGGAAAAAATAGAGAGAGGGCCGGGGGGCACGGAACGGGAGATGAAGAAGAGAGAGAGAGCATAACCCACTTGTCTGCGCTGTGTTGTAGTACATTTTTTTCGATTAAAAGCGCCTCGTATGAAATTGAACCCTCTCCCCCCTGCGTAAGCTACTGATTGAATAGAAGGGAAAAAAGTAAAGGGAAAATAAAGGAGAGAGAGAATATAAGTAGAGGTTGACTAGAGGTAAGGGGATTAGAGAGAGTAGAGGGGATGGCATTCATGACAATAACAATAATATTTTTCAATCGAATTAAACTAATTTTTTTTATTCTTTACATGTAAAATATTCAAATGTTTACATAATATCAATGATAACAATTATAAACATTACTATCAACACTAACAATGATAATAACAAATAATAAAAGAAAATATAACAATCGGATAATAAAAAAAAATAATAATATTGATAATAATAACAACAATGGTTAAGATTATGAATATAATAATGATAAGACAAAGAAAAAGATAAAATAAAAAAGCAGACGAAACAGAAAAAAAGATGAAGGGAGAAGATAATGGTGATCATGGGGGATGGGGTGGGCTAACTTAAGTAATTGGATGATAAATAATCTTCATAATAATTGTCGTATACCACCTTGCAAATTTTAATCGAGAAGATTATGATTTCTTGTTCAGAAAGTATTACTTGTATGCATATAACGATATTTTGAAGATTCATGTTTTGGGGGGCATACTTTTAAAAGGAAATATCATATTCTTCATTTTTTTTCATTTTGCATGAAGAGAAAAACAGAGAGAACAAAATTAAGCAAAATAGGACGACGGGAGTAAAAGAATGAGAATAGGTATAAAGAGAAGATAAGACGACGAAGAAAAAAGGCGAAAAAAAGAAGCACAAGCAAATTCATAACAAGAATAAATAGAAGGGAAATAGAAAGAGAAAACTTAGGAGATGGAGGTGTAGGATTACACAATTATCAGTGAAGAAGAAGAAGGAGGAGAAAATGAAAAGGGAGCATTATAAAAAAGGAAGAAAAAACAAGGAGGATTTCATTTGCAAGAGGAAACAAAGCAAGACTATATCAAGGGAGAAGGGGGGTCTATAAATAGGAAGTATAAGAACAAAAAGATGAGACAGAGATCGAACAAAAGAAGAAAGGAAATGAGGATGATAAGATAAGAAGAATATCGAAAAAAAGAATATGAGAAGAAAAGAAATGAGAATAATAATTTTGATAATAATAAGAAGATCGAAAAAGAAGAAAAGGAAGAAGAAAGGAAGGGAGAATATTATGATAATAGTAACATTATGAGAATATTATGATAATAGTAATATCGAAAAAGAAGAAGTCCAAGAAGAACTTCAAAACCCACATCACCAACAATACATTCTCAAAGAAGTCACTCTGTACGGACATAATTATAGCACTGGAGCGACAGGTGAGCTCTGAACTCCGTGCAGCCAAAACAGGAAATGAACTACGCATGCGCGAAAACTATCGATCGATCAATTCACTCATCGTGGATCGCACACACGCTTTTGTAATCAACGATCCAGCTCGCACGCACGGAACAATGGAGCTGTTCGAACTTGACATGGCCGGCTGATTAATCTCGTTTGGGGTATTAGAACCTATTCTACTATGCCGTCGCGAACGGGTTAAATGGAAGCTCCGGGCTGAAAATAATGATTTAAGAAAAAATGGACAATGAATAACTATGTTATATTTTAAAGATGGAGAATAATCCTGAAGCACCCCTGCGTCCCAGGCTCATGCATATGATGATGCATCAATATTATCATGTTAAATTTAGTCAATCAGGATACATATTGAAAAGTATATGGTGCATGTCAAATTCAACTGAATGAGGGAATTGTGGATACTTACTCAGCGTCATTGTATTGCTTCAGATGCTGCCCACAAATCAAGGTCTTGTGAGAGGTGCGATGCTTACATCTCGTACCTATAGGAAATATATATATATATATATACATATAATATTCAAAAGTAATTGCTGCTAACAACATGACGCAGTACAAATGATGTGTGGTAAACACAGACTTTTTTACATTTCTTCTTAAAGGTTTTCCAAATGACTTCGGCACAATTTGTTTTGAATGCTGATTGGATGTCTATCTACATGTATTGACTTGGTGAACTAAGTGCAACATTGGACTTATTAATCCTGGATTTTTGTCAGAAGGGTGAAATTTTTTTGTGAACTAACTGGCGGATTCTATTCAAGGATAATTGATTATTTTCTCTGTTTTGATCACCCAATCATTAATGTTTCGTTTGCAAGAAGTCAATTTGACTGAATGCTGGGATTGATGTTGTAGGGAGTAGTAGCCCATCTGTTCCTTTCCCTTTTTAAATTTCTCTTTTTTTTGTCTTGCTCTCCTAATTAATTCTATAAATCTGACATGGGTCAATTAGAATAGTGCATTTAAACTGAAGGCATAGTACTCACAGTGCTGCGTACAAAGATCATCTGTCACTGCCTTCCGCTGGCATCTGTGGCCCTTTTGTTTTTTTTCGAGCACTGATTTGATCCCCGACAGATCTTGGCTTTCAGGTGCACTAAACTCCAGATCCTACAAGGAGAAAGTAAATAATGATAAGGAAATGATACAGGAGAATATCGTTAAAGAAATTAGTCGATCATAGAATTAAAGTATGTTCTTCTCTTGATGTATTTAAATCTATTTGTCAAAGTGTTACCTTTTCAAAAGATTAATTAGAAGTTTCTAAAATTGATGCATTAAATTAAATACTCTCTTTGAAGTCAAACATACATTTCAGGTTAGAAAATACATTTTTGCTCGTGCTCAGTCCAGATATAATGTAGTAAGGCATTCACCCTTTTCTGGTTATGAACTTGCTTAGAATGTCCAGTTTTTCTGTTTGAATATCATAAAATTTCAGCTTGTGCTTTGTGCTCGCTTTCTTTAGTTTCACATCTTTTTTATGATTACAAGAATTTTTTATTTTCATTTCTTATTGAAATATCCCAAAACTTTGAGCTTGCGATTAGCGCTCACAACATCACGCACGGGATGCCCTTTTAACAGTATGGCGTGATTAGCTCACAGGCTTAGCTGTCAACCTGAAATAAATATACCTGCGAGTGAGAAAAATAAGTGAGAATATTAAGTACCTTTTATAATTTATATATCAGCAAAGTGGACACAGGCCAATTATAATTCGAACACCTAGTTTGCGCCAAAAAAAGGCATTCTGATTTTGGCTTTTCTTGCTTCATCCTGTCTTTCCTTTCAAACATACATTGTATGAATTATTATCAGATCGAGAAACTGAGAGAGTGTTTCGGGTGGTAGAAATGTTAGAAATTACACTTTAGTAGGTATATGTCATAATTTTATATAGAGATACGAAAGAATAAAAAATCATTTTCCAAGTCTTCCCCTCATCTTGTTTCATTCAATCATCTTCGTCTCTTATATTTCACCTTTTTTTTCACTCTCTTTTCCCCTTTTTGTCTCACCTGCAAAGCAGAGTGAGACTATAGGCGCCGCTTTTCCGACGGCGGCGGCGTCAACATCAAATCTTAACCTGAGGTTAAGTTTTTGAAATGACGTCATAACTTAGGAAGTATATTGACCTAGTTCATGAAATTTGGACATAAGGTTAATCAAGTTTCACTGAACATCCTGCATGAGTTTCACGTCACATGATCAAGGTCAAAGGTCATTTAGGGTCAATGAACTTTGGCCGAATTGGGGATATCTGTTGAATTCCCATCATAACTTTGAAAGTTTATGGATCTGATTCATGAAACTTGGACATAATAGTAATTAAGCATCACTGAACATTTTGTGCAAGTTTCAGGTCCAATGATTAAGGTCAAAGGTCATTTAGGGTCAATGAACTTTGGCCGAATCAGGGGTATCTGTTGAATTACCATCATAACTTTGATTGTTTATTGGTCTAGTTCATTAAACTTGGACATTAGAGTAATCAAGTATCACTGAACATCCTGTGCGCGTTTCAGGTCACATGACCAAGGTCAAAGGTCAATGAACTTTGGCCGAATTGGGTGTATCTGTTGAATTACCATCATAACTTTGAAAGTTTATGGATCTGATTCATGAAACTTGTATATAAGAGTAATCAAGCATCACTGAACATCCTGTGCGAGTTTCAGGTCACATGATCAAGGTCAAAGGTCATGTAAGGTCCATTAACTTTGGCCATGTTGGGGTTTTTGTCTCACCTGCGAAGCAGAGTGAGACTATAGGCGCCGCTTTTCCGACGGCGGCGGCGGCGGCGTCAACATCAAATCTTAACCTGAGGTTAAGTTTTTGAAATGACATCATAACTTAGAAAGTATATGGACCTAGTTCATGAAACTTGGCCATAAGGTTAATCAAGTATTACTGAACATCCTATTAGAGTTTCATGTCACATGACCAAGGTCAAAGGTCATTTAGGGTCAATGAACTTAGACCATGTTGGAGGAATCAACATTGAAATCTTAACCTGAGGTTAAGTTTTTGAAATGTCATCATAACTTAGAAAATATATGGACCTAGTTCATGAAACTTGGACATAAGGTTAATCAAGTATCACTAAACATCCTGCATGAGTTTTACGTCACATGATCAAGGTCAAAGGTCATTTAGGGTCAATGAACTTTGGCCGAATTGGGGATATCTGTTGAATTCCCATCATAACTTTGAAAGTTTATGGATCTGATTCATGAAACTTAGACATAATAGTAATCAAGCATCACTGAATATTTTGTGCAAGTTTCAGGTCTCATGATTAAGGTCAAAGGTCATTTAGGGTCAATGAATTTTGGCCAAATCGGGGTATCTGTTGAATTACCATCATAACTTTGAAAGTTTATTAGTCTAGTTCATTAAACCTGGACATATGAGTAATCAAATATCACTGAACATCCTGTGCGCGTTTCAGGTCACATGACCAAGGTCAAAGGTCAATGAACTTTGGCCGAAGTGGGTGTATCAGTTGAATTACCATCAAAACTTTGAAAGTTTATGGATCTGATTCATGAAACTTGTACATAAGAGTAATCAAGTATCACTGAACATCCTGTGTGAGTTTCAGGTCACATGATCAAGGTCAAAGGTCATGTAAGGTCAATGAACTTTGGCCATGTTGGGGTTTTTTGTTGAATAACCATCATATCTCTGTAAGTTTATTGGTCTAGTTCATAAAAAGTGGACATAAGAGTAACCATGTATCACTGAACATCTTGTGCGAGTTAGAGTAGTATTCAAAGTCAGCACTGCTGCTATATTGAACCGCGTGATGCAGGTGAGACGGCCAGAGGCATTCCACTTGTTTGTTGAATAACCATCATATCTCTGTAAGTTTATTGGTCTAGTTCATAAAAAGTGAAAATATAAGAGTCACCATGTATCACTGAACATCTTGTGCGAGTTAGAGTAGTATTCAAAGTCATGCACTGCTGCTATATTGAACCGCGTGATGCAGGTGAGACGGCCAGAGGCATTCCACTTGTTTCTTTCTTCCCCCTTTTTTTGTTTTTTTGCTCCGCCAATAGGGGGCCCGGGCCCCCTGGATCCGCCAATGGAAAAAGGTATTAAAGGCATTGTACTTACAGTGTTGTGTACATAAATCTTGTTCCACTGCTTTTCTTGAGCACCGATGTCCTTTCTTGGTGATCTCCGAGCATCTTGCTCCAGTAACTATTCGCTGCCTAGAGCGTACCATCCTCCTAATCCTATACAAGGAGAATGTAAATAATGATGAGAATGGTAAAGGTAATGGTTATGGTTTATTCAAAATTCATCCACAGTCAAAGGCTGAATTGCAGAATATTTTACAAAACAAGTACAAGAATATATGATAATCTATGATATAATTGCATAATGACAAAATGCATAAGAAATTAAAATATTTAAAGGTCGAGTCCACCTCAGAAAAATGTTGATTTGAATCAATTGAGAAACATCAGACAAGCACAATGCTGAAAATTTAATCAAAATTGGATGTAAAATAAGAAAGTTATGACATTTCAAAATTTCGCTTATTTTTAACAAAATAGATATATGAACGAGCCAGTTACATCCAAATGAGAGTCGATGTCACTCACTATTTCTTTTGTTTTTTATTGTTTGAATTAAACAATATTTCAATTTTTATGAATTTGACGATTAGGACCTCCTTGCAATGCCTGAAGCACAAAATGTCAAAATAATGGAATCCACGTGTTCAGGGAGGAATGAAACTTCATTTCACATGACAATGACGAGAAAATAAAAATATTTCATATTTCATATAATAAAATACAAAAGAAATAGTGAGTGAGAAAAAAAAATATGTACCCCTGCGCCCATATACCTTCCCAAACTAATAACATTTGAACAGTGTTTCTACCTACGGCTCTTGCCCTTAAGGTTTTCCTGGCTTCGCTACAGATAATTTCATTTTTTTGAATTAAGGAACATTCGGAATACCGAACCTTATTAATGTAAAAATCAGAATTATGGCCAATGACTTTTTTTCAATTTCCGTCGAATATCTTTGCGTCCTGCCAAACCGTCATATACAACTTTACAAGCCTAGCTGTCAATTTTACACATCAATTGACTTCATCAACGATTGAATCATTGTCTTTTGTCATATGACTTGAATCTCCATTTTAGCTAGAGATTGAATGTAGATATTAAAATTTCAATTGAATGATGAGACAATAATGGTCTCAAATCATTCTAAAACTTGTTTGTAATCTGTTTTTTATGTCTACTATATAGTAATTGATAACATGTTCTGTACAGACTGATCAAACACTGGTTAAATTTCAACCCTTTTATTTAGCAGGATGAAACTTTGTCACATCTTGTTCTATTGTCTATCAAATGAATGAAAATAATCACAATAATCATAAAAACAATAGCGACTTTTTGTAATAATGTGGACGAACAAATGTAGATTTCTGAAATCTCTTTTACAAGGGTAGGAATAATAGCATTTTTAATAGGCATAATTCTAGACCATACATATTGACAATGATAAAAATGGTGGCATATGTTTATATAATAGTGGCAAAGAAAAGGAATAAAATAATTCTCCAGAAACATTTGTTGCTCACATGGGCGAAAGAAAAAAACACAACTAAAAAATACTATCTACCAGCCACTGCAACCATCCTCCACCTACAACCTCCTCCGGACCTTCCTCCACCATTACCGCCTCCTCCGCTCCTACCTCTCCTAACTCCATCGCTTCCTGTGCAATCTCTACCATAGGCACCGCCCACCACTCTTCGTCTTGATAAACCTCCTGGACTCCAACTTCCTCCTCTGCCCCTAAAACCATCACCACCTCTCCCACCTCCTCCTCTGCCACCTGACCCATCTCCTCTAATGCCACCTGGCCCATCTCCTCTAATGCCTCCTGACCCACCTCCTCCTCTACTGCCCCTGGCCCAACTCCTCCTCTTCAATCCTCATTTCCTCTTCAACAGCCTCAAGCCTGTCAGCGAATATCTTATCTGGAAGGGAAAAGAATTTCAAGAGTTAGACATTATCATTAAAAATTTTCTCTCACTATCCTTTTTTTATATGTTAAATTGCTCTAAATCCTTGAATGGGACTTATCACATACATGACAAAATTTCACAGACTGGAGGCTTCCAGTCCAAAGTAAAAAGTGAAATTCTAAAATTAATTATTCTAGTTGAAATGTGATTTATGTGTGACAAAAATTGCGACTAGAAATGGTTTTATCTATCCCACAAAGCGGCATATACATGTAGAGCTTAAAAAGACTTAGAAAAAAAATACACATAAAAAAATTGAATGTGTACATATAAATTGTATACAATTATACAGTTGCTTGTAGAGGTCTAAAACATCCCTAATCAAAATCTTGAAATTAAAGTAACTTTCTTAATCTTAGTAAGATGATCTTTGAAGGTTTCCATTGTGGAGAGAATAATGAACACCATGTATGTATTTCTGAAAAGGACTGTTATTCTTTCTTGATTGTAATTAGCTCTGAAAAGAACAATGTTTTGACCAGCGTGTTCTTTTCGTCTTCAGGAGAATGTTTCTTAAAGCAGGCCTTGTATACTCTGTCTAGGTGCCCATTACATGGTACTTTGTAGGGTAGGGGAAGGCGGGGTAAGTTGTGACTCTTTTTGCATTTTGCATGTTAGAATTGATATGACTAGTACTATTGTAGAAATAAATACCTTGCCTTTAAATTTGATTCTTGGGAAATGTTTTTCACCGACATATTACTTTCTACCCCCACACTGAAAGTCATCGTGACCTTTGAAAAAAACGATGTCAAATGGCTCAACTTGCCCCATATATGGGGTAAGTTGTGCTACCGTCTGGGGTAAGTTGAGCCACAAAAACTACGTACAAAATGTATGGGGGGAGAAGCCCACCAGCATGTCAATTTCTTGTTTAAAGTCTTTTCACTTGCTAATTCTCTATAAATACTTACACCCTTTAAAAGGAAAAGAGCAGTCATGTAAATTTGTCCCTTTCAGGCTGCATTTCAATCGGTTTTTATGGTTTGTTTGTTTTTTAAGATACATTACCATAAGAATTACCATGGCTCAACTTGCCCCATGCTGTTTGGCTCAACTTACCCCAGTCCGAACTTAGTGCGATAATTTTGTATCCACTTATTTATTATGCATCCATCATTTAAAAGATTATGACAATGAATATGAAGATGCATACCTGGACTAACAATGTTGTTATCATGTCTTTACTATATTTAAAGACGTGTGTGTGTATAAAGCACTTACCTATTTCACACTCTTTTTTACTTCTTTGGCTGAAATTCATACTTTTCCCTCTAAAAAACTACTTTTTGTTTCAAAGTTGAAAACAATGTGGTAGGGTTAGGGGTTATGCTATGGGTCATCAATACATGACACCACCACAATGTCTGACTCATTCATTATTGGCCTGGGGCTGGTGGCTCAACTTGCCCCTATGCTCAACTTACCCCGCCTTCCCCTACATGTCTCTGATTGGCTGGATGAGTCACATGACATCCATATATGCGGACGTGGGTGACTGACAGCATACAAAATTGGGCGTGCAGAACCAGCGAAGACTGGAAATGCCATCAAATTATCATTCCCACCAAAAATGGCATGAATGACAAATTGTTGAAACGTTGAGTTTGGGCGGTCCTTCAGGATACACTATTCTGCTTTGCCATGGAAACATTCAAAACTTACACAGCCAGTTTGATTCGGGTCAACAATTCAAGGTACAACTTTTCATAATTTGCAGGCTATCATTATTAATAGTGATATTATTTTTGCAAAGGGGGCTAGATATGGCGCATCGCATGAATTTCATCAAAGTAATTTGCAAACGAGCAAAAGGTTTTTACATTTTTAATACAAATTTCCAATTTGGTGATAGATTTTGAGATATTTTTCAGGAAATATCTTATTTGTTCCATGGCTAGATCCTTTGCCAGAATCCTGGACTCCTCCTGGGACTTCCTCTTTATCCTCTCCTTCCACTGTTAATATTTTAAGCCAAATTTTGTCTGGAAGGGAAAAGAATTTTATAGGTTAGATATTATAATAAATTTTTTCTCTATCCCTTTTTCATAAGTTATTACTCAATGTCGTTGAGTGGGACTCAATAGCTACTCTACAAATTGGAGGCTTTCATTCTCAAAGTATTAAAACACTGTGGTTGAATTTAAACCCTTTAACCTAACAGGATGAAACTTTGTTACATCGTGTGAACTAGGAACAATTTATATAAATTTCAGAAATTTCTTGACGAGGGTAGAAATAATAAATAGTATCTGTAGTAGGCCCAATACTAGCCCATATGTGTTGACAATTACAAAAAAATGGTGATATGTTTATTTATGTAATATAGTGGCAAAGAAAAGGAATAAAATAATTCTCCAGAAACATGTGTTGCTCACACTGGCAGTACAAAAAAAAACAAAAAAAAAAACCTTGCAACTGGCGGTTGAGCTTGAGCTCCTCCTTATGTTTGCTCCTCCTTCTTCGCCTCCTACCTCCACATGCGCTCTCTCTTCATCTTTTCCTTCCTCTACCCTCAATCTATCTTCTTCCTGCCTGAACATTTGAAGCTATCTATTGTCTGAAGGGAAAAGAATTTTAAAAGTTAGATATAACTTTTCTCTCACTATCATCCTTTTTTTATGAGATAAAGTACAAGCCCATCCCAAGAAAAAGATGATTTGAATCAAACAAGAATAACACAGAAAAGGTTCATCAAAACTGGATCTGAAAGAAGGTTAGGACATTTTAATTTGTTTCTACATTTCACTTAACAGTTATATGCACAACCTGGTCAGTATGCAAATGAGGGGACTGATAACACCACCCACTTACAATTTCTTTTGTATTTTATTCTATGAAATATGAAATATTTGAATTCTCTCCTAAATGTCATGCAGAAAAAGGTTTATTCCTCACAGATGATGTGGAATTTGATTGTTTTAACAGATTGTGGTTCAAACAAGATGGTCATAATTGTCAAATCCGTAACAAATGAAATATTGTATACTTCAAACAAAGACAAAATAAAATAGTGAGTGACATTATCGACTCTGTCATTTGCATATAACTGAGTTGAGCATAGAACTGTTTTGTGAAAAAAATGCGATACTTTAAAATGTCATAACTTTCCTATTTTCTATCTGCTTTTGATAATGTTTTCATCATTATTCTTGTTTGATATTTCTCTATATTCAAATCAACTTTTCCCTGGGGTGGACTTGACCTTTTAATTGCTCAAAGTCCTGGAGTGGGACTCAATAGCTACTCTACAAAATGTACACCTTGCACGACCTCCTCCTCTTCCTCGGCCATCTGGCCAACACATTCCATGACCTCCTCCTCGGCCATCTGCCCAACACCTTCCTCTACTGGCACCTGCCCAACACCCTCCTCATCCTCCACTGGCACCTGACCCAATCCTTCCTCCTCCACCTCCTCTGCCACCTGGCTCATCTCCTCTTCAATCCTCCTCATCTCTTCAATTGTCTCCAGCTTCTCCACGAAGATCTTATCTGGAAGGGAAAATAATTATAATAATAAGGTTAAATTCCTCAAAGTCCTTGAGTGGGACTCAATAGCTACTCTACAAAATATCACAAACTGGAGGCTTTCATTCGCAAGGTAAAAGACAGATTCAAACATTGATTTTCTAATGGTAATTAGACAAATCAATTTTACTTTGTGGGTGGACAGAATAATCTAATTGTGAATTCTTATTGACTTGCAGTAAGATATGTGATTTTAAAAAATGATCGAAATTATTTACTGAGCATTTTATGTTTGACAAAACTGCTATTAGAAATTGGTTTTATCTGTCCTTTGAAGTGGCGTAATGCACCAAAAATATAGAGGGGGCTAGATATGGCGCATCAAGTGAAATTCATTTAAAAATTTGCAAACGAGAAAAGATTTGACATTTTTAATACAAATTTCCATTTTGGTGAGAAATTTTGAGATATTTTTCAGGAAATATCATCTCACCTTTATTTTCTCCAAGGCCACAATCTTCTAAAAAAGCCATGGTTGGCATGGCCAACCAACAACTGTGGAGAATTTGGTGCTGGTAGTTGTTCATCGGCTTCTCATCAAAACTATTTAGTACTTCAACCCAAATTTTGTCTGGAAGGGAAAATAATTTTAAGTTAGATATTATAAATTTTCTCTCACTCTCCTCCTTACTTTCATAAGTTAAAATACTCAATAGCTACTCCACAAAATGTCACAAACTGGAGGCTTTCACTCGCAAGGTAAAAAACAGATTCAATAGTTGATATTCTAATGGTAAGAATAATCTAATTGTGAATTCTTATTGACTTGCAGTAAGATATGTGATTTTAAAAAATGATCGAAATTATTTACTGAGCATTTTATGTTTGACAAAACTGCTATTAGAAATTGGTTTTATCTATCCTTTGAAGTGGCGTAATGCACCAAAAATATAAAGGGGGCTAGATATGGCGCATCGAGTGAAATTCATTTAAAAATTTGCAAACGAGAAAAGATTTTGACATTTTTAATACAAATTTCCATTTTGGTGAGAGATTTTGAGATATTTTTCAGGAAATATCATCTCACCTTTATTTTCTCCAAGGCCAAAATCTTCTAAAGAAGCCATGGTTGGCATGGCCAACTTGGATTTCTGGAGAATCTGGTGCTTCAGGTTGATGTACATCATCTGCTTCCTCCTCATCAAAGCTTTTAATTATCTCAACCCAAATTTTGTCTGGAAGGGAAAAGAATTTTAAAAGTTAGATATCATAAATTTTCTCTCACTCTCCTTTTTTCATAAGTTAAATTACTCAATATCCTTGAGTGGGACTCAATAGCTACTCCACAAAATGTCACAAACTGGAGGCTTTCACTCGCAAGGTAAAAAACTGAGATTCAATACTTGATTTTCTAATGGTAATTAGACAAATCAATTTAACTTTGTAGGTGGACAGAATATAACTGAAATCTTCATCAAAGATAGAATCATTTTCTTTTGTCATTTTATGACTTGAATCTTCATTTTAGCTAGAGATTGAATGTAGACATTAAAATTTCGACTGAATGAAGAGATAATAATGGTCTCAAATCATTCTAAAACCTGTTTGTAATCTGCTTTTCTATGTCAACTATATAGTAATTGATAACATGTTCTGTACAGACTGATCAAAGACTGTGGTTAAATTTTAACCCTTTAACCTAGCAGGATGAAATTTTGTCACATCTTGTTGTATTGTCTATCAAATGAATGAAAATAATAATCACAATAATCATAAAAACAATGGTCACTTTCTTGTGACAATATGGAAGAACAAATACAGATTTCTGAAATCTCTTTACAAGGGTAGGAATAATAGCATTTTTAATAGGCATAATTCTAGGCCGTACGTATTGACAATGATAAAAATGGTGGCATATGTTTATATAATATAGTGGCAAAGAAAAGGAATAAAATAATTCTCCAGAAACATGTGTTGCTCACATGGGCAAAAGAAAAACAAACAACACTATGAAATAAAATCCATGATCCACTGGATCCAACCACCTCCTCTGGTGCTTCCTCCACCACTACTGCCTCCTCTTGTGACAATATGGAAGAACAAATACAGATTTCTGAAATCTCTTTACAAGGGTAGGAATAATAGCATTATTAATAGGCATAATTCTAGGCCGTACGTATTGACAATAACAAAAGTGGGGGCATGTTTTATATAATATAGTGGCAAAGAAAAGGAAATAATTCTCCAGAAACATGTGTTGCTTACACAGGCAATACAAGCAAAATATATGAAAAAAAGTCTTGCTACTGGCGGTTGAGCTTCACCTTAATTCTCCTTGCTCTCCTTCTCTGACTTCCTCCATTGTTCTCAATTTTTCGAGCCAAATTTTGTCTTGAAGGGAAAAGAATTTTAAAAGATGTCATGATGAATTTTGTCTCACTCTCCTCATTTCTTATAAGTTAAATTGCTCAAAGTCCTTGAGTGGGACTCAATAGCTACTCTACAAAATGTCACAAACTGGAGGCTTTCACTTGCAAGGTAAAAAAACGAGATTCAAAAATTGATGTTCTTATGGTAATTATGGTAAAGAAATCAATTTGACTGAAAACTGGGGTTGATATATGCTGTAGGGAGTAGCCCAAGCATGTGTTCCTTTAACCTTTTTAAACTTATCTTTGTGTTCGTATACTACTTCTTACTCTCCTGATTAATCAGTGAATCTGACATGGGTCAATCAGAATAGTGTACTAAAGGCATTGTACTCACATTGTTGGGTACACAGATCCTCTGAGTAATAACCTCAGTCACACTACTAGAAGTTGAATCGCAATTAGAATATTGTTTAAAAGTGAGATTATTTTGTCCCAAAAAGATTTCCTAATCGAGACTAATTGATATTGGAATTTCATCTTTCCCTTGTGTGCAGACCCAACACCCCTAATATCATGTTAAATTTAGTCAATCAGGATTCATATTGAAAAGTATATGGTGCATGTCAAATTCATCTGAATGAGGGAATTGTGGATACTTACTCAGCGTCATTGTATTGCTTCAGATGCTGCCCACAAATCAAGCTCTTGTGAGAGGTGCGATGTTTACATCTCGTACCTATAGGAAATATATATATATATATATACATATAATATTCAAAAGTAATTGCTGCGAACACAGAGGCAGTACAAATTGCCTCCTAAATGGGTATTTCTATTACTTGTGAGGGCAGTTCATTATCTATTCTATTTCTATTTACTGGCATACATTAAGCCCCACCAGACCTGTAGAGGGAGATAATAACAAAGAACCTTGTTAATAAAACTGATCCAAACACACTCCCCTTATTTATTTTGATTACATGATTGGTCTGGTTTAATATTCTAAACTACTATTAAATAACAAATATATATCAACAACTACTGAATAACAAAACTGTACAACAATATGCAAAGTGTAAAAAAAAACAGTTAAGTATATGAAAGAAAGGTGAAACACGATTGTCTGTGAGATATAAAGTTCATTAATTCCCCTGAACTTGGAACTCCTTGAAATCAAATTCGTCTTCATTTTCAACTGTATCATGTTTGTAAAATCAGTTTCTAAAGTCCACGATTCTCGGTCCTAATCTCATGTTAAATTTCCTCAATCAGGATTCATATTGAAAAGTATATGGTGCATGTCAAATTCATCTGAATGATGGAATTGTGGATACTTCCTCCGCATTACTGTACGCCTTCAAATGTTGCCAGCACTTTATACTCAAGTGTTTGGTCTTTCTTTCACATCTTAGACCTAAAGGAAAGATATTTACATGTACAAAAGTAAATGCTGCCAAGTTGCTAGTTGAGACGAGTCTGTCGACTCTGGCCTATTTTTGTTGCTTCAATCTTCATGTGGACAAAGTCTTGCTTTTTACTTGTGAATGGTTCTATATTATTGAAATTCAATTTGTGATTAAAATTTCAATTCCTTTTGACTTATTTGTGAGTGAATGTGCCAAGATTTAATGACAAAACCTAGCATAAAGTCTATAGTGCTACACCGCTTCGTTTTGAGACAAACGGATACCGACCTACAACCTTTCCAGGTGGTTCATATTAGTCATAAGGATGTTCACAAGTTCTGAATGACTTTACGCAAGACTGGTGATACCTTCTTGTGGTGTGCTCAACTCTAGTACTTATGTTAAAGGTTAGGTTCACCCAGACAAAAAGGCTATTGGGCAATTCCAAGCAAAAGTGGACATTTTTCAAAAAATTATATTTGCTCTATTTCAAATCTGGATCAATTTTTTATATTAGAACTCATATGGGATTTCATAAATACAAAATGGGAACAAAATTAGCCACATTTTTGTTTCTTATCCATCTCCTTATAGGAGAATCCAAACCATATAAACAATTCTATACTTGCATACATTGTTTCTTATGTAATTTCAATTTCAGCAGCTTGTTTTTGCCATTAATTTCAATTTAACAGAAAACTATTGCTTGTTTTGTAAAATTTCTTTTGGATAATGTGTAGGTCATCATTTTACATCGCATCAAAAGAAAATTTCAAAATATAAGTTCTTTTTACGTTGCCTGTGTGTGAATATTTAAGATATTTCACTCTGCAGCTGTCACTCCGTAACTCCATAACTGGGTATGGGTTTATGTTTTAAGTTGTAATAGATTAATGAATGAATACACCAATTTTTGTCTCACCTGCATAGCAGAGTAAGACTATAGGCGCTGCTTTTCCTGCGGCGGCGTCGACACCAAATCTTAACCTGACGTTAAGTTTTTGAAATGACAGCATAACTTATATGGACTTAGTTCATGAAACTTGGCCATAAGGTTAATCAAGTATTACTGAACATCCTGCCAGAGTTTCATGTCACATGACCAAGGTCAAAGGTCATTTAGGGTCAATGAACTTAGACCATGTTTGGGGAATCAACATCAAAAGTTTTTGAAATGTCATCATAACTTAGAAAATATATGGATCTGATTCATGCAACTTAGACATAATAGTAATCAAGTATTACTGAACATCCTGCCCGAGTTTCATGTCACATGATCAAGGTCAAAGGTCATTTAGGGTCAATGAACTTAGACCATGTTGGGGGAATCAACATCAAAAGTTTTTGAAATGTCATCATAACTGAAAATATATGGATCTGATTCATGAAACTTGGACATAATAGCAATCAAGTATTACTGAACATCCTGTGCAAGTTTCAGGGCACAAGATTAAGGTCAAAGGTCATTTAGATCAATGAACTTTGGCCAAATTGGGGTAATTTATTGAATTACCATCATAACTTAGCGTGTTGGTCTAGTTCATAAAACTTGGACATAAGAGTAATCAAGTATCACCGAACATCCTGTGTGCATTTAGGTCACATGACCAAGGTCAAAGGTCAATGAACTTTGGCCATAATGGGGTATCTGTTGAATTACCATCATAACTTTGAGAGTTTATGGATCTGACTCGTGAAACTTGGACATAAGAGTAATCAAGTATCACTGAACATCCTGTGCGAGTTTCAGGTCACATGATCAAGGTCAAAGGTCATGTATTAGGTCAATGACGTTGGGGGTATTTTTTGAATTACCATCATATCTCTCTGTAAGTGTATTTGTCTAGTTCATAAAACGTGAAAATAAGAGTAACCAAGTATCACTGAACATTTTGTGCGAGTTATAGTAGTTTCCAAAATCAGCACTGCTGCTATTTTGAATCACACGATGCAGGTGAGACCGCCAGAGGCAAATAGTGACATGGTGGTTTAAAATCTAATGAGATAAGCACCACCTTTGTCTTGCTTATTCATATATTCTTTTGAATTGTTTTCATTTACATCCACAAAAACAATGCGTCCACGAACGACTGGTATTACAGTTTGTCAAGTACATTTACAACATGCTATGATATGCATTCAAAGTAGGAACGCAACAAATACTTTCATAAAGTGTTCATGGATGTGCTATTCTAGTCACCTGGTCTATTCAATTTCTTCATCCTGCTATGTAAGGCAAGCTTACGTAATATCTTGCTTTGAAATCTACCTATCATAATGAAGGAAATGAAAGGTCATTTGACCAAAATTGTCCATGAAGTAACTACGAACTGGTCTATTTTTGGATTTGTTGACATCATATGCGAACAGCATCCTGTGTATCATGATTTAAGAATAGCAATAAAATGTCATTTTCTTAAGTTGAAAATAGGGTTTTATTTTACCTTGAGTATATCAAAAGATGAATTATTTCACATCCACTCCTGAAAGAATATTTTTAGTAGTCACAAACCATTATTGAATTTATGCATTTTGTGTTAAATAACATATGAGGCAGCTGCTTGTAGAGGTCTATAATGTCCCAAATCAAAATCTTGAAATTCAAATAACTTTTGTATTCTTGAATGAATTTCCTCAAACCTTTGTCAATATTTCTGATATTTTTTACAACAATTTTGACATTAAAAGACTCTTTTACGTACGAAGTAAAGAACTATTTGTTCAAATCACATTCAAGGCAAAAAAATGAACGTAATGGTTACATGCAAGGCTATATATAGGGGGTATATCAGGTAACGAATTGTGATTAGTACTGTAGCTCTGTGCTTGTAAACCGAGGCTATAGGCTGTGTAGGCTAACGTTAATCTCTGTGTTGCATGTTTTTATGTTTTTTGTATACATGTACCAACGAGTGTTGCTGTATTCGTGTATAGCACCCATTACAGGATATATTAAACATACAGGCCTTGATCAATGGCAATAAGCCAGTTCGTAGTTCCGTTCTGCGCATGATCAAAAGATTCTACGCATGATCAGAAGGTCATTTGCACTGAAGTGACATGGTGCTGTAAAATCTAATGAGATAAGCACCAACTTTGATGTCTTGATTATTCATATATTCTTTTGAATTGTCGTTTTCATGTACATCCACAATAAAAAAAACAATGCTTCCACGAACGACTGGTATTTCACAGTATGTCAAGTACATTGTGCAACATGCTAAGATATGCATTCAAAGTAGGAATGCTATTCTAGTCACCTGGTCTATTCAATTTCTTCACCCTGCTATGTAAGGCAAGCTTACGTAATATCTTGCTTTGAAATCTGCCTATCATGATGAAAGAAATGAAAGGTCATTTGACAAAAATTGCCCATGAAGTAACTACGAACTGGTCTATAAGCCAGTTCGTAGTTCCTTTCTGCATGGAGCTAATAGCTCTATGATCAGAAGAAGGTCATTTGTACTAAAGTGACATGTGCTTTAAAATCTAATGAGATAAGCACCAACTTTGATGTCTTGATTATTCATAAATTCTTTTGAATTGTCCTTTCATTTAAATCCACAAAAACAACAATGCTTTCATGAACGACTGGTATTTCACAGTTTGCCAAGTACATTGTGCAACATGCTAAGATATGCATTCAAAGTAGGAATGCAACAAATGCCTTCATTGAGTGTTCATTGGTGTGCTATTCTAGTCACCTGGTCTATTCAATTTCTTCATCCTGCTATGTAAGGCAAGCTTACGTAATATCTTGCTTTGAAATCTGCCTATCATGATGAAATAAATGAAAGGTCATTTGACCAAAATTGTCCATGTAGTAAGTACGAACTGGTCTATTGTGAAAATGGTTGATTGGAAAGGGATGGAGAACTGCACTTTAGAAGAGTGGTGGATTCAAGAGGAAGGGGGAGGTAGAGATAGCATAGTAAATATGTCTGGGAGGTGGCTGAGAATTAGTGCTTTTTAACATTTTAGCCCCCATCCCTTTAGAATACAAGCCATCTAACCCACTCCCCCCTCTCTCTCTTACACCCCTTGTCATAGGATGATGTGAATGTATATTATGCTTGTATGTTAATTCTCATGTCTTTTTTTGTTATCTCATTTAACTCATGTCAATCTGGTTTTTACATTGTGGCAGTTCTTGCATACAGATATATGCACTATGCATATCTACACTTTTGCATTTTAAGACTGGGGGCCCTACGTTGCATCCATTGTTGAACTATATATAGGCAGGTAGGATGTGTGTAAATCCATAGGACACTAGACATATAGGAGTAACATTAAAATTGGTCATTACATAACTCATATGTATATTTCATGCGTTTCTTTGTGATAAAGTGAGTGTACAGATGTTAACGAAAAGCCAGGAAGGTAATTTTAAAAGAACTTCATGTGCCATATAAGAAAGGTTACACGGGCCTAACTACAACTAGCAGGCAAAAGATATTTATTCGGACCAACCCATTATCAATTTTTTAATTTGATATTACTGACAAAAATGAATGAATATGACTGACAATCTAATACTGATTCAAGGGAGGGCACCTACTGAACTTCCTTTTTCTGCATTGGAAAGATATATGACTACTCTGGAACCTTTTTTTACTGGCGGAAGAATTTGGGCCATTTTACTCTCTCAAGTGATGAATTTGATCCCGTCAGGTGTAGTCTCCATTAATGCCGATTTGTTTTTAAGTGAGCCTGTCGAGGTACAGTACCCTTTTCTGGTCAGATATGGAATGTCAGACATATATCCTATCCACTGGTAGTAAACATTCAACCCTCAAATTTCCTCATTTTTCATGAATTATTTGAAAGTGCCACTTTAACACACGAGTCTATGGGAAATGAATTAGGCCTGTGAAACCTCAAGCGTCCAAGGTTGACTAACACCTGTATGTCTGTACTTGTAAGAGTCTTGACGACTGTACTTGTAAGAGTCTTGACCAAACCAGTATGAAAGGAGTTCACTTCTGAACCAAAATCTGATTGGTTACAGAATAGAGCACATTAAAATTACATTGTGCGCTTCACTGTTAGAGTAATATTTCACCGCTTTGTGTATAGCATGAATAGAAATCAACTTTGAAAGTACTTGAAGTGACTGATAGAAGATATTATCAGAGCAAATTTGGAGTGGAATTCATACAGAGTAGGATGATTTGGTTAGTGTGTAATATTTCAGAATAGAAAGTGGAAATAGATGCACATCTCCCTAAGATATGAGAATGCCCGCAGCTTGAAAAATGATTGATTTATATGATTTTATTGTGGAGTAACACTTAGAGGTAACATTTCATAATGTATACTGATACTACTCTGAGACATCTCTAATTGCTTAAATCTTATTGACAAAATAGTATACTTGTTTGTAAGAACAGAATATTGTTTTATGGGAACATTTTGTTACCAATTATTTATCAATCATTTCATTGATTATAATAGATAATTAGGTTTATTAAGGTAAACATTGATATGAATGGAGTTATCTTTTTGTAATATTTTTCACCTTTTATATGATGTTATTTTATGTGTGGTTGATATTTAACTGTAGGTAGTGTTCATTGCTATCTTAGAGTTTTGAGGAAATTATAGTTCTGAATACAAGGTAAATTAAAAAGTTTCACAAAGTATATTTTGTTTGGAATGAATTTTAATTGTTGTACTCTATTGGACCATAAGTTCAATATTTTTTTTGAACAAATGTAGGAAAGCCACAATTCCTACCAAAAGGGGGTGTAATGTGATGAGACATCTCACATATTCAATAATATATCAATACATGTAATCAATATTTAATCAATACTTCTACAGGAAGTGTAACAGGAAGTCATATGTTTACCAATTCCAACTTTCTTGAAGAAAGTATTACTCATTCTTCTTCCAGCTAAACTTCTGACCGCATACATTTTATGGGTTTCTTATTCACAACATTTCATGTTCTCCCAAAAAGGTCAACTAATCTTATTCAGAGGAAAGTTATGACGTACAGTTTTGGTCAAGCGTCTAAGGTTCACTAACACCTATTTGGCTGTAAAGAGACTTGACCAGACCAATATAAAAGGAGCTCACTTCTGAACTCAACTCAGATTGGTTACAAAATAGAGATTGGAGAATATAGAATAGATTAGAGAATGGTATAGAGATAGAGCGAGAGAAGAGTTTATATTTTACACTGCAGAGTTTATCTTCATTTGTAGAGTAGAATCACCATTAGGCTTACTCATGTTCCTGCATTGTCATCATAAACTTATTTATAATCTTCAATAAATGTATGAACTGTACATCCTGCATTGCTTTGTATTCATTTCAGACTGGTTGAAAGTAATGAGCATTAGATCCCAACCCCAACACAACAATCATTACCCGTGACAGGACTCGGTTACAATTCGTAATTCCGAAACACGTAATTTGCCTATACCTCGATGTTCGTTAATCCGAAAACGTAAAAGGGTTCGTTAATCCGAACATTTGTGGCGTTATTTTGAAAGTTTGTTCATACGAAATAAGATTCGTTAATCATTACGATTTCAGACTAACAAACCTTCGGAATTACGAACGTCATTTCGTTTTCGGATTAACGAACCTTCAGAAGTTACGAACCTCATTTTGTTTTTGGATTTAGAACCTTCAGAATTACGAACCTCATTTCGTTTTCGGATTAACGAACCTTCAGAATTACGAACCTCGTTTCGTTTTCGGACGAACGAACCTTCGGAATAATGAAGCTTCGGAATTATTAATGTATGCGACAGGACCCAGCTGCAATTTGAAGAATAGAAAGTATGAGCAAAAATTTGAGGGGTCGGACGTACTTCAGACAAAAACAGACCTGTTCTTGTGTCTTTATACAGTGCGTCCCCAAAAAACTATGCACTTTTGAAATGGCTGCAAAATAAGAAAAAATATCACTTTAGGGGAAAAAACTTATATATTTGGAAAGCCAAGAAAGTTAACTTTCAAGTGACACCAAAAAAGTGGATAACTATTCATGCTTGGGTGAGCACTGCCCACTGAAACAAAGGGTATGAAAATTAGGCTGGGCCGGAATTTGCCCTTTTCAGGTTTGGGGGTTTAGATTTTGCAAAGTTGAGGGTTTTGTGATGAATTCATTGTGATCAGTTTGTTTGAAAAAAATTAATGCATTGTTAAATTGAAATTTAAGTCATGAGTGATCATGAATTGCAATTTTTTAGTGCAGCATTTTGACTTCACTAATGATCATGTGGATCTCAGCAATGTGTTAATGAGAGACAGAATAGGGGATAAGATAGGATAAGTATGACAAGTAGGTGAAGTACGTTGATGGGATAAAGGTCAAGAGAACATTTATTTTTTTGAATACATTGTTCTCTTTATTATTACACAACGAGTTTAGAAATTATCCTATTATACTGCAGTCAAATGTCCCCGTCCGGTGTCCGTACTGTAAGTCAAAAACAGTCGTTTTACGGATTTCTTCACGAACCACATTAAGCATGTTAAGTTGGTATATCCAGGGGGCCGTTTCATAAAGCCGTTCGTTAGTTAAGAGCTGCTTTAAGAACGACTAGTGATCCTTTCTTACGCGCTTAGCTATCGCCAATGAATATATCATTTACCATGCGAAAGGATCACCAGTCGTTCTTAAAGTCGCTCTTAACTTACGAACAGCTTTATGAAACGGACCCTAGGAACTATAAAAACGGTTGTTTTCGAACCGCTGTACGGCCATCCTGTACGAAATAGGACTATGCAATTAATAGGGTAGCAACCCACTTCACAATGTTTGAAGTGTGTCCTTTTTGATTCAGTGCATGAATGCAAAACAATACTATTGTTTGGCTTCCTTGCTCTTACAATTATGAAGCCATGATGGTCACTTCATTCACTCTAAAAAAAGTTTACCCAAATGTTTGTTGGGTAAAAAGATACCAAATATTTTGTAGATTTTACGCATTGTTGCGTTGAAATTACCCTATAAACATGCATTTTGCCCAATATTGAGGCAAAGATTTACCCAGCGAACATGCATGTTCCCTTTTTACCCAATATTGGGTAAATTCTTAATCCTTGTTTTTGGAGTGCTTATTACCGAAGTTGGCGTAAAAATAGTCAAGGTGCACTATTATACCACTTATTGTTTCTAGTTTCCTATAACACCTCAACCGCGTCCCATTTACCAGTACTAGGCCTATAGTCCAGTCAATATAGGTTTTGACCCACCACTAATTGCAACACTTGATATTTCACTGCAATGCTTTCCAGGAAGGTCCCCTGAACAACATACTAAAAGTCCCAAAAAATCCAAGCAGTGGAAATTTATGAAATTTGCATATTATGCAAATTAGCCATAAAAAGTTAGAAAAATAAGGAAAATAGTCCGAAAATTACAAATAAAGTGTCCAAAACAATTTTTGAGCGAAAATTCATGATAAATAACTTTAATCAATGTTTTTAATCAAAAGTGCAAAAAATCTACCTCATTTGCATAATATGCAAATAAGCATCCTTATATGGAAAAATTGTCAAGATATTGTGAGTTTTCTCTCATTGACTGCTTGAAAATTTCAATAATGTTGAAATTTACATGCTGCTATCACTAAGGACGTTGAATAGATTTATATTTAGCTTAGTGTCTGTAGTGTCATTTGCATATTATGCAAATAAGTATGTAATAAATATTCAAGAAAACACACTGGTGATACATTCCTCAAAAAATGCAAGTAGATTATTTATTGAAATTTGAATATGGCAATGCCTTAAGTTACAGGAAGTTAAAACCATATTAAAAGTCATAAAATAGACAAGCATGGGAAAATCACAAAATTTGCATATTATGCAAATTAGCCATAAAAATTTGGAAATGAGGAAAATAATCCCAAATTTGGAAATCAAGTGCGGAAAACAATATAAATTGAACGGAAGTTCATGATAATCTTTACAAATTTAATAATTCTTCAAATAAAAAATAATGTAAATAAATCTACATCATAATTATGAGCATCCTTGTAGGAAAAGAACAAACCAGAATTTTTTATTTTTCTCACACAAACAGTTAAACCCTCATTCCACAGAGACCAAGACCTCTGAAAGACTGCTGTAAGACCATAAAACTTGCTTGATCTTTCAACGAACTTTTAAAGATATCTGATGTCTTTCACGATTCCTGATAGATCTTTCAATGGTCTTTGTGGTCCCCCTGAGTCCAAAACTTTTTGAAACGGTTCAAAACAGTCTTTCAGCGGTCTTACAGGAAAATTGTTTTTGCTGGTCTTTCAATGAACTTTCAAAGTTCTTATTAGTCTTTCTATGATCTTTCGGCAGTCTCTCGATATTTTTTCAGAGATTACTGTAAGACTCATGAGAGATCATTGAAAAATCGTCGAAAGATAATTGAAAGACCAGGCAAAGTCTATGGAAAGAATTCTGAAGGATCACTTGATGCATAAACATCTCTGAAAGACCATTGAAAGATCTCTATAGGACAGTTGTCTTTCAGAGTTCTTCGAGGGGTCTTTCTGAGCCATTCCACAGAGATGACAAAATTCAGTGATCTTGGAGACTGCTGTATAAGACCTTGCCAATTTTTGGTCTTTGAAAGGCCCTTCAAAGGTCTCCCCTCTGTGGATCTAGATCAATATATGACTACTAAGAATGCCTAGTACATTAATTATCAGCTTAATATCTGAAGTGGAATGTACATATTATGCAAAGAAGCATCCGGCATGTTATAAATAATCAAGAAAACTTGTGATATTTTCCTCTAAAATTCCACGTAGATTATATATATGTAACCTTGATGACCTTGCTTGGTTATTGACTTTTTTCATGAGCAGTTACCACCGGAGTAGATACCCCACTCATATTGTGCAAAGATGAATCAGTTCTACATGGGTCCCACTGTTTGAATGCTTCATATTTCTACCCTTGTTCTCTCCTTGACTTGGTAGAGTCTTTGCGTTTCTTGCTAGTATAGTCCACGCTATCATGTTCCTTGATTGTCATGTGATCAGTACAAGATGTCACAACCAGTACAAATAAAAGCTCGTTAGCTTTGAATATTTGTTCCTTGTAGCACACCACTTATCTTGGTGGTGAATATGAGTAACTTCCTTGGATCACGAGATCCCTGGGCATGGTTTATAAGTACTGTACCAATGAGCATTTGCCCATACGAGCGATATGAAAGCCATTCATAAAGTCATGATAAAGGCTTAAAGTGTATATAGACATCTTTTCAGATACAGGAATCATGATTAGACGTCCTTGCTGAATCCAGTTGCTGCTTCAGGATGAAGCATCCGTTTTCTGTTCTTTCCTCTTTGATGAATCTCCTAAGGATGGCAACTATCTCCATATATTGTAGCTATAGTTTCTAAGCAAATCGTATGCAAATAATATCAATTTCCTGATATTTATGGCAAATGGAAATTCCTCAGTGAGACAATGAACAACCAAGTAGACGTTAACAGATGAAGGACTAAGCCAACGGAACACCATTAACATCACCATCAAATACCATCCAACATTGATTTAACAGTGTGTACCCATTCCAGGATTTGTTTGCCACTTTGTGTTATTCATTGGTATACCGTGAGGGTATACAGAGGAATAACTCTTTCAGAAATTATGGTACGACTAAGGATGTCTTCTGGAGGAATGCTGAATTTCATAGTGTCATGCAGATGTACTTTGGACAATCATACAACTCTCTGTACATACTGAAATCCGACAAGTCGAGCATAGGAGATTGAATGTCAATCAAGAGGACTTTGACAAGAACCAAACCATTACCCTTGTCTTCTTCCGACACAAGGCGCCTCAATGAGATACTGGACATAATTTGTGTCGGAAAAAAAGTTTTATAGGAAGGCTTGCGCATGTTGAGTTCCTAAAGCATCAGTAAGGTGAAGCTCAGAATAGCTATAACATTAGAGGACCATAGAATGGTTATAGACAAGCCTATAGTACATAATTTGTTGACCGGATTGGCAATGATCCAGGCTGTAACAACTAGCATGTTGGAAGTCCTTAATATGAAAGACATTGGAAGACAACAGATTTTTTAGTCTTAGTATTTACCACTGATCATGATGATGATGACGCTGCTCTGCAAGTCCTGGAACCCTGTTCTGACCCAGACATGGCCAGAAAACATATTATTTTTTAGTCAAGCGGGTGTAGCCAAACTACTGAAGAAATTGTTAAAGAAAGCAATCTGCATGAAGCTACTAGGCCAGATGGAATCTCTGTTACACTTCTTTATGAGACTACTCATCAGATCTCACCTGCCATAAGTTTGCTTTTCTTGGCCTCCCTTTTGTCGTTCCCATCCATATAAGAAAGGGCTGTCAGCTCTAATAAACTACTCACCAATTTCAAATAATGTGCTTTGTTCTTGCCAATTGCATCATCTTGTCAGACTAACAACATGGTTTTAGGACGTGAAGAGCACATTTCCAGTATTTCTCTTAAATACAAATTATATTAGGATAAATATGCATGCTTAGTGATAGCAGCATAATGATTTGAACAACAGTCAATGTGAGAAAATCAAAATTTCTTGACATTTTCCATATATGGATACCTATTTGCATAATATGCAAATGAGGCAGATTTGCTAGCTTTTTAAAATAAAAACATTGTACTTATTTATTCATCACTAAAATTTTGTTCAAATTAATTGCTTTTGACATTTAATAATATAATCTTTGGATTATTTTCCTTATTTCCTATTTTTAATGGCTAATTTGCATAATATGCAAATTAATTTTCAGGCATTGTGATGAATTCTCATGCTTAGTGATAGTAGCATATAAATGTCTACATAAATCAAATGTTTTTAAGCAGTCTATATGAGAACAATTGCAATATCTTTAAATTTTTCCATATAAGGATGCTTATTTGCATAATATGCAAATTAGGTAGATTTGTTTGCGCTTTTGAATAAAAACATTGAATGCAGTTATTTATCATTACTTTTCGCTCAAATTAAATTGTTTTGGACGCTTAATTTGTAATCTTTGGACTATTTTCCTTATTTTTCTAACTTTTAATGGCTAATTTGCATAATATGCAAATTTCATAAATTTCCACTGCTTGGATTTTTTGGGACTTTTAGTATGTTGTTAAGGGGACCTTCCTGGAAAGCATTGCAGTGGAAAATCAAGTGTTGCAATTAGTGGCGGGTCACCCCCCTATTCTGGCTAGATTGACTGGACTAGGCCTAATCGAATATAGGCCTGTCAAATAACCCCTTCACATTCTGTCAGCCACGTATTAGCTCTGAAATGTTACTAGACGTGATCCGTTTCGATCAAATACAAGTGTCATCATTTAATGATTTTGGTTGTTTTGATAGCCGACGGTGTTAGTATGTCATAATAATAATAATAATATAGGATCTGTATAGCGCACGTATACACCTACCGATTCCGGTGCGCACAGCTTTTTTGAGGAATTTGAGGAATATTCGAGGCAGTTAAAAAGTCAGTAAATCTAAAACCGATAACCCAGGTTCGAAACTCAGTCGACAAATAATCTGCATATTTTTCACCGCATACATTCGTAATTCCGAAGCTTCGTTATTCAGAAGGTTCGGATATTCCGAAGGTTTGTAAATCCGAAAACGAAATGAGGTTCCTAATTCCGAAGGTTCGTTAGTCCGAAAACAAAGTGAGGTTCGTAATTCCGAAGGTTCATTAATCCGAAAACGAAATGAGGTTCGTAATTCCGAAGGTTCGTTAGTCCGAATAGTAATGATCAACGAACCCGATTTCGTTTTCGGACTAACGAACCTTCGGATCAAGGAACTTTATTTCGTTTTCGGATTAACGAACCTTCGGAACAACGAACCTTATTTCGTTTTCGGACTAACGAACCTTCGGAACATCGAACCTTATTTCGTTTTCGGATTAACGAACCTTCGGAATAACGCCACAAATGCTCGGATTAACGAAGCCTTTTACGTTTTCGGATTAACGAACATCGAGGTATAGGCAATTTACGTGTTTCGGAATTAAGAACCTTCGGAATGAAGAATCTTCGGAATAAAGAACCTTCGGAATTACGAAGTGTAACCATTTTCACCATGACTCGAAGTGATTGTTAATATCATTATTCTATTTTTGTGACGATGTAACAAAATTATCACATTCATTAATATCCCCCTTTCTGTGGTCTCTCGCTATCTCTTTCATTTCATTACCCCCCTGTAGCTTTCGAATGGACGCCACTCTTCAACAAAATGTATTCTGTGCTCTCCCCAAGAACGATATATTCCACATTCTCAGCTACCACTCCCTCTCCATTCAATTTCAGTGTTTAGTGAATAAATTTGAATTGACGATAATACACCAGCTTGATCGACGGCATAATAAAGCAAGAATCGTTGAATAGAAATAAGAATTACACCAATAGCACACCATATTCCCGAATAAAGCAATGTCAATACAGTGAAGAACTTTGTTAACAATTTAAAAATGTAATGTAACTCACACTTTGCCACACGAATGATTTTCTATCATACGGTGTAAAATGTGCGCGAATGACTTCTACGCATGAAGACAGGACATTATATATGGGCCCGTTGCAGAAAGAGTTGCGTTTAAACGCAAGTCAAAAAATCAGTCGCAAGTCCCAAAATGCGCGCTGTTGATTGGTTGAATATCAAGTTACGCATGATTTTTTAGAGTTGCGATTGATTGCAACTCTTTCTGAAACGGGCCCCTGTACTATCAAGACACCCATGCGGCAACCTCATGAGTGCGCGCTAAGAGGGATTTCCAAATCTTCTTCCACGCTTCCTCCAAAGTGTCGTCATCGAATATACCAAATCGTCGAGAGAATCGCCTTTCGTCTCATCATTCCTCCGACTCGAGGGTAATGGGTGATTCCAAACAAGGCCCACGGGACTTTGAGATGAGGAAAGCTTATCCCAATGTGACCTCGTGATAAGACTTGTACCTGAGTTACCATCGATAGAGATTACTATGGTTTTGAAGATGATCAATTTAATAATATTTACCTTGGCAACGTGTGATATCTTGTTCCCGGAAGGTGAGTGTTTTTTCTGTAATCTAATAAATATTGAATACTTCGATTTTTTTTATTTTAAATTAATATAACCAGGGAGATTAAAAACGATCAAAATAATCATCAAATTTATGTCTATTCCTATTTTTATTCGAGTCCATCTGCAACGATTCCTCTACTTTTCTATCTACTCTAGATATCATTACGGAGACGCATTATTTATACACTAAAGCTAGTTGAGTACCCATTTATTTACCGTTTGTTATCAATTTACGTCTATTCCTATTTTTATTCGAGTCCATCTACAACGATTCTTCTACTTTTCTATCTACTCTAAATATCATTACGGAGACGTATTATTTATACACTAAAGCTAGTTGAGTACCCATTTATTTACCGTTTGTTATCAAATTTACGTCTATTCCTATTTTTATTCGAGTCCATCAGCAACGATTCCTCTACTTTTCTATCTACTCTAGATATCATTACGGATACGCATTATTTATACACTAAAGCTAGTTGAGTACCCATTTATTTACCGTTTGTTATCAAATTTACGTCTATTCCTATTTTTATTCGAGTCCATCTGCAACGATTCCTCTACTTTTACATCTTCTCTAGATATCATTACGGAGACGTATTATTTATACACTTAAACTATATAGTCGAGTACCCATTTATTTACCGTTTGATAAAGGTAATAGGGCCAACAAACATGCAGTTGCATGCATACAATACTATAGCAAATTTGTTATTATAGCTGTGGATTGAGAGAGAGGGGGATTCGAATAGGTAAAAGGAAGGATGAGAATAAAAGATAAAAGAAATACTATCTGTTTTGATTTTACAAATCAAATTAAGATAAAAATAGTGGTTTTGCATGATACAATTTGATGCCTTTTTTCCCTATGCAAGCATATTTCTTGTGGTGTTTTTGTTTGAAAAAATTTCATCAACCATTTTGGGAGCATTTCATAAAGAATTGGATAGTGATTTGCACCCCAAAATGGTGTAAGTTAATACAAACCCTTGCATCCGATTGGCTTAGACTTAATTAGTAGGTTAAAAGTGACAAATTAAACTTATTTTTTGCCCTAGAGGTACTACGGAATGGTTGAATTAGATACTGACTGTTTAACTAGATACCAATAACACACTTAAACAAGTGTTAAACATACATTGTGGCACAATAGAAAATCACATGCAGCCTCGAAAACAAAGAAATCACCCACAGAAAATAAATCAAAATGAATAAATAGATAAATGAAGAGAAAATAGTTAAATAAATATATAGAAGAAATAAAATCAATGAATGATTAAATAACATAAAATAATAAACAAAATAAAATGAAGGAATAAATAGAAAATAAAAATTAAATAACATAAATGAATATATGGATAAATAAACATTTATACTTGAAAATAACAAGAAAACAAAGAAAATTATTAAACGAACGACCTCAAATGATACCAGAGAATGCTATATTTTGTCAAGATCTTTGAAAAGGTGAAAACTTGTTCGATAGTACAAACACACAGCTACATATCTTTGTTTAGCACACCCACGCACACACACACACACACACACACCCACACGCATACTGTACATACCTCTTCTTCCACATAAAAAAAACAGGTCACCCGGCCTTGTATTCGTGAAAACATCCCGAGGTATATAGTTCTAGATCGCCAAGACTGAATGAGAAATAATTAAATTTTACGGCTGCAAACATAACTTTGGCGGCTAAATTCCTTCACTGTTTAACTGTCGTGGAAGGAAACCACCTGAACATAATAGGGATTGCCCATGGCAATTGAATACCGTTGTTTTTAACCATGGACGTAAACCATATGAAGTAGTTTGGAGAATGGATATAGTATTATTGTCCGTATAAACACAACATAAACAGCAACAAAAACCAACAAAACATTGATAGGCGTGGTAAATATATATATATATAGAGAGAGATTTATATCATTAATAAGGTAAGAAATTAAGATCTCGTGCGTGGCCGCAATCCCAATAGCGAATAAAAAGAGATGAGTGTAATACCTCAGTCACATTCCCTTTACGGCGGCCGTACGGCGAGTCGAAAACAGCCGTTTGAATGAAAATGAATAAAACGGCTGATTTCGCCGTACGGCCGCCGTAGAGCAAATGTGACCGGGTATAAACAACGCTCGGGCGGTGTGACCAGGCCTTTGGTTTGTATTGTTTTCTGTGGTAATGAATAAATATGAATCTATGTTGATTAGAAAATTTGTTCATACATGGTTATATGCACAAATTTTTGCGGGGGGGGGTGGCAAGGCGCGGTTTTTTATAAAAAAAAACTCGAAAGCGAAAATGTAAACTGGCATGCCAGGGGGCGCTTTTGTATTTTTAAAAGTGAAAATGAAGGACATCGAACATACTTTGTGTGCAATTTGTGAACAAATAATTAAAATGTAAGTTTTCTTCATTTTTTTTCGTGGGGGGGGCCCATACCCCCTCACTGCGTATACAGCTATGTTGTATCATAAACAATCTTTTCCACATTACTTCAATTCATTTCAGATTGACAGGACATAGCTTGATATTAATTCAAATCGATCGAGAAATTATCTGAATTGTTTGGCGTTATGTCATGGTGTGAATAAGATAATCGAAAACAAAAAAAGTGATAAATCGATTGCAGTCACTCGCCGGAAGGTATATTCTTACGCCTGACGTGGCTTTGCATAACATAACAACTTTCATCTGTAGACGTCTTGGCTCTACCGAATCAGTAAAAGGTGTCATATTTTGCCCCCAAGTAAAGATTATGATGGAGGTCTGGAGCAGATACATTTGCTTACTAATACAAATACACAATAAGTAACCTACATTCACTGGATAAATTGTTGTCATGGTATTGGCACTGATTTTTTGATAGTGCTTATTACAAAATGATATTGTTTGGAAAATGGATTATAATTTGCCACCACTTTTTGTCGTCAATTTTTGTAAAGGTCAAGTCCACCCCAGAAAAATGCTGACTTTAATAAATAGAGAAAAATCAAACTAGCATCGTGCTGAAAATTTCATCAAAATTGGATGTAAAATGAGAAAGTTATGACATTTTCAATTTTCGCTTATTTTTCATAAAATAGTGATATGCACAAGTGAGTCAGTTGATGATATCCATCACTCACTATTTCTTTTGTTTTTTATTGTTTTAATCATACAATATTTTATTTTTTCTTATAGATTTGACAATAAGCAACAACTTGAATGGACCTTATAGTTTTAAACAATGCTAATTCCACATATTCAGGAAGGAATTAATTGTTGTATCACTTGACAATGAGGAGAAAATTAGAATATGTAATATAATAAAATACAAAAGAAATAGTGAGTGGATGACGTCATAGTCTCCTCATTTGCCTACAAGCCAGGATGTGCATATAACTGTTTTGTAAAATTAAGCGAAACTTTAAAATGTTATAACTTTCTTCTTTTATATGCATCCGATTTCGATGATATTTTCAGTGTTATGCTTATTGGATTTTTCTCTTTTTATTCAAATCAACTTTTTTTGTTGGGGTGGACTTGTTCTTTAAGTTTTCGTTTTACGAGAGATTCCTAATCATCAAATACAGACTCAAAACAAAGAACGATAATTATCATAGTAATAGATTAATATGATGATCAGAGCATTGAAAAAAGTATAATTAAAGAATGAGAGAGAAAAAATAGTAATAGTGGGAAAAAGGGGGAATAGATCAACAGAAGACTGAGAAAGCTGAGAACGTGTGTGATTTAACTAGTAAAAATAGAATAATAATAATAATAATAGGTCCATTTATATAGCGCAGCTACTATGTGCATATACTCTACTGCGCTTTGATAATTGGTATCATATTATTACCCCGGCTGTAGCTGAGCCGCCATATTAATAGGCGCTAAAGCGTTCAAGGAAAAATCCTACCGGGTACACATTCACCTCACCTGGGTCGAGTGCAGCACAATGTGGATAAATTTCTTGCTGAAATTAATGAATTAAAAGAGTTCACCCCTTAGCTGGAACATTGTTAAAATTGTTTCCCCAAGTTATTGATATTTAGAATCTTCTTTTTGGTCCAACAAACCAAATGTTGTTCCCGATTTATGAACATTACGATTATTAAACAATTTCTGAATGAATTCATGATAGATCATTAAGAGACCATCCGAATATTCTCTTGCCAATACATTAATCTACATGTTCCTACCGTCATAAATATTGTGGTAATTTCTCAGAGTATTTCACCGGCTTTTTATAGCAATTTATAGCAATTGATTGATTGGTTTTTGCTAAAATTGATCTCATTTCCACATTTTCAGTTGCCGCTTCCCCTGAACAGAAGCAGTTACTCGAGGACCTCTTCATCAACTACAGGTACAACAAGATTGCCAGACCTGTACTGAATGAAAGTAGTCGCGTCAACGTCACAGTCGAGCTCTATGTCGGACAGATCAATGACGTGGTGAGCAAGACAATGATGACGAAGAGCGTTGTCATTAGAGTGATTGATTTGCTCATTATGAGGTTGACTGATATCGACAAGGACGAGAGTTATGTGGGCGTTGGTCATGCTGATGGTGTTGGGACGGCGATGATGATGATGATTGTGTTGCCGGTGATGCTGTTTATGCTGATCATGATAATGGTGATGAGGATGATGACGACGATGACGACGACAGTGATGATGAGTATGGTGATAATTATGATGAAAATAATGATGATGATGATATTAATGATGATGATAATGATGATGATTATGAAATTGATGATGATGATTGTATTGTATTCATTTATTCACGGTAAAACTTACATTCAGTCATAACAGACTGCTTTTCAGCAAGTCCGTGAACATTGAAAAAAGGAAAAGTGAGACAATGTGAAAATACAAATAGCATAAAATAAAACATTAATGCCAAATGAAAAACAATGATAATCAAAACTATATAAAATCACAGTGCAATGATGTTGCTGGTGGTGATGATAATAATAGTAATAATAATGACAATAATAATAATAATTCGCTTTTATATAGCGCTTATTATATCGGAACGACGTGTATAAGCACTTTACAGAGATATCATTACCCCGATGAAGATAGAACTTAAAATGATGATGACGGTGGCGGTGGTGATGATGTTTGGACAACTTTATTTTTTATGATTGTGATGAATATGGTGATCACGATCGTCCCAATGATCATGGAGATCATCACCCTCATCGGCAGCGCGATGGTGGACATCACAATGATGAAGATGAGGATCGGATTGGATATTAGGATGAGTGTAATAATGACGATTTTAGTGATATCTCCATGCAAGGAATATTAGTGGAAAAGATCCGTTATAGAAAGTTACACAGCAAAAACTGTGGTGTTAACCGGTGTACATAGAAGACACACCAGTTGTTTTACACCGGTGTTAGTTTTACACCCATAGCTGTTATTACAACACATTTGCCCGCACATTTGGTTGTCACATTTACACTCTTTGGTGTTATGTTCAATCTCTAGGGTGTAGTTTTAACACCTCAGGGTGTGGTCCTCTATTAACACCAACTGGTGTCAGTTTTAACACCACAGTTTTTACAGTGTACCAACTCCATAAATCTGACATGAAATTTTCCCCCATTTCGTTGTTCACCTTAAAACCCTAGTTGGTATTTCTGGGTGATGGTGGTTTCGATGATGGTAGTGTGGATTTTTTTTTTGCGCCGATGCCATCCTGATGTAGCATGATTCATTACGAAGGAGTTAAAGAAAACAATTTTTTTTGGTAAAAAGAGGATATCTCGGGAAACCTTAACAAGTTGTTAACTTGTTCTATTGGGCTTATACCATAGCAAAGATAATGGTATAAGCCCATTTGAACAAGACAAAAAATCGGTAATCTTTCATTCACTCCTGTCGATGTTAGTAAGGTATAGATACATCATTTTCCACTGTGATGCGTTTCCAATTACTCCGAAACATCGAACCATGATGTAAAGGGATTAAGAGCCCGGGATCTTCATAGGGTCCCGTCTTACAAAGAGTTGTGATTAATCCAATCAAACTCAACTATATCATCTAAAATTCAGAAAACAGGCCGGTTTCAACTCCTTTCAATCTCTTGCCCCCCCATTCTTTGGAACAAACTCCCTCCATCTCTTCGAAACCTCTCTTCTCTTAACCTCTTCAAAAAACATCTCAAAAGCATAAACCTCAACTTGTCTTATGGCATCAACAGCATCAACAGCGCTTTGTATCCTCTGGAAAAAGCGCTTTATAAATCCAATTATTATTATTATTATCATCATTTATTATTATTGTTATATGGAAACCAACATTGCCGTAATTCATCCCACAGAAAGTTTGCACAATGCCCTTTGTTAACAAAGATGAGCTCACCGGAACGTGGAGTCAGCAGTGAATGTAAAGGCCACCGCACACCTTACGACTTGTTCGCGATCCGATTTCGGAACAAATCGCATTTTGCTCATTTTATGAAAACGTGAATGGAACATATCATTTTATTTGAGGTTAAAATTAATTGAAAAATACTAATATAACCATTTGGAAAGATTGCAAGCCTTTATTTTGGAGTAAAGGTCAAATTAGTTTCAAATAGTAGCCAATCGTACGACTGCTATGACGTCATAACGAATAGATATTAAATTTGCTTTTATTCTAAGGATGATAGCGTAGTTATAGATTTGGACAGAGGTATTCGTATGATGATTTCGAACATTACGCAGTAAGATATACCAAGTCACAATATTTGCATCGAATTCTATTACGTTTTATTCCAAAATTGAGTCGCAGACCAATCGTAAGGTGTGCGGTCGCCTTAAATGAGTACGTCATCATCCAGAAAAAAGCTTGAATAAACATTTATTTAGATGTTGGCGTTGTTGGCCTTCCATAGTTGTGGTCGATCTGATCAATTAAAACCCTTTGCAAGACGGGAACCACATAACTATCTACAGTAGATATGAAGCTGTTATACGAGAAACTTCTCAGAAAAGGGAAATAGTTTAACTTCGGATGAAAACCTTGACCTAGCTTTAAAATAATGAAGAACATTTTCAGAGTTTGTCCTTATAAAGTTCGCAGTACACGTTTGCAACGCATCATTTTTTCCGCCCCGCCCGTTCGATAATATCAGAACGCGGAAAATCATTACATGGACTATTATGCGTGAGAACACACGCTAATGGGCGTATAATGATGCCTAAATTGCATTAGCCGATGAGGGGAGTGCGTTCTGGCGGACCTTGTAATCTTGTTAGGGGTACAAATGATTTGACGGTAGGTCATGCGTTTTAAGAAGCAAGCGAAAACATGAAAGGCAGTCATTATGATCTTTGTCACTTGATTTGTTGGCGGCAAGAGAAGGAAAGAGAGGGATGGGTATGTGAGGAAGATGATGTGGGAGACATGTATGTGTGTGTGTGTGTGGAGGGGGGAGGGTGTGCTGTTCATGCATTATGTCAGAGTAAAGGTTCGTATAAGTGTGTTTTAGAGTGAGTGTTTTTAAATACTGGAGATACGGAAAGAAAGACAGTAAGTCATGGGAAAAGGTGAGTCATATTTTATTTAAAATATGACCAAAATTAATAAAACGACATGTAAGAACGATATTGATGTGTTTGTGTGTGTGTGTGTGTGTGTGTGTATATGATATTGATGTTCCATGGTATAATGCATTTCATGAAATTAACATTTATAACTTATGATAACAATATTTCTAATGAATTTGCCGACTATCAATTATGAAGCAGGACATTACTACCGAAATAAATAATCAAAATAGAACATTTTGCAGATTTAAGAAATGGATCTTGCATTGATTCTCAAAACGGCAAGATAGAAATAATTTTGATTTAACGAAAATTCAACTATTTTTTTTATAGAATCAGTAGAATACAGGTTTACGCATATACAAGTTTTTATTACTCATAATTAATGGAACTTCTGATCGTAATATTTATTTGCCCCCCCCCCCCCATTATGCTCTTTAATCGTCATAAGTATCGAGAATGTAATTGTCTTAAAGATTATACTTTATTTCATCACGACCTTTTCTTATAATTCTCATCATTTTGATAATTTTTTAATTTTATTTTCTAATTGCAGAACGAAAAATATCAGACTTTGAGTACAATGGTGTGGCTGACACAGGTTGGTATGGTAGTTACAACTGATCAAATCAAGATTAAATCTCGGGTGATGCATATACGTTGAAATAAAAATAAAAAGAGTATTCAAAGCTGATCATATGCATCATAAACAAAATGATATAGATACATGGACTGAAGTAATAACCCTTTGCGCGCTGATGTTGCAAATTTGCACATTCGTACAATTAAATTCAGCAAGAATTATTTTCTCCCCTACCTTCAAATTAGATAAGCTAATAAAAGGCAATAGTTCTTGGATGAAAATAATAATAAAAGTATCAATGGTTCAATATGGATATCTTGAATTGAAGAACAAGACATGGAAACATTTGTCATTATTTTCCCCCAAAAATAATTAATTCAGCGTCAAAGAATTAAAAATATCAAGATTAAGGTATTAAACGAGCTTTTTACCATCTTAATCCATATTCAATTGAGAAAATCTGACGTCATTTTTTAAGATTATCTCACCTTCAGATTACAGTGTCTCCACCAGTGGCGTACCTGGGATTTTCCACAAGGGGGGGGGGGGGGCAAAACCGGTCGAAAAAAATTGACAAGCAAAAAAAAGAAAAAAAGGTCTTCAATCTAAAAAATCGTACCCGAAAAAAAAATTGACAAGCAAAAAAGAAAAAAAAAGAAAAAAAAGGTCTTCAAGCTCATCGGGGGGGCAAAATAGGTTTTCAAGCTCCTCAGAGAGGGCAGGGATATATGTCTTTTGTATGGTTGTGACTCGTCAGGGGGGGGGGCAGACTGCCCCCTCTGCCCCCCGTAGGTACGGTAGTGGTCTCCTCCCCTGTATATTTTACGTTCTTTTTATTTTTGACATGCTCTCTCTACCGTCTGCTGTGAAGAGATGGCGCGATGAGTACCTGATGTGGGAACCCAGAGATTATAATAATTTGACTGTTCTCCGTATACCCGCCAGCAAGATATGGCTTCCTGATACTGTACTCTATAACACGTGAGAGTAATTTCCAATATTATTTATCATTGCTTGTCATTATTGCAGTCATTCTTCATGTCGGTGGAGGGGGGGGGGTTGTTCCCCCTCTTTGTCTTTTTTTTAATCTGGGGCCCGTTGCAGAAAGAGTTGCGTTTAAACGCATGCCAAAAAATCAATCGCAAGTCCAAAATGCGCGCTGTTGATTGGTTGAAAATCAAGTTGCGCCTAAATTTTAGAGTTGCGATTGATTGCAACTCTTTCTGCAACGGGCCCCTGTGCGTTATATTTTGTTTAATAATAGTGTGTTCATTTCTGTAATTAAAGGTTTCCCGTCCATATCATTCTCGTATTTTACAAAAATTCTTTATATTTCTACACAGCAAAAACTGTGGTGTTAACCGGTGTACATAGAGGACCACACCAGTTATTTTACACTGTTGCTAAATTGGTGGTGATACGTTTACACCTATAGGTGTTACATTTACACTCTTTGGTGTTATGTTAAATCTCTCGGGTGTTATTTTAACACATCAGGGTGTGGCCCTCTATTAACACCAAATTGGTGTCAATTTTAACACCACAGTTTTTACAGTGTATTATCAGTTTATGATTGATGTTTAAAGCCCCAGTCGATAAAAACATGAACAATGTAGATTTGATTATCAAATGAAAAGCAAATACCATTCGAACTCAGTTCATGTTTTCTTATTTTCACCATTCGACCTCGTAAAAACAATGTCAAGTGATAATTTAATTTGCGTAGGATTATTTCTTCCGAGAAAGCTGCGCATAAGTCTATAATTTGTCATGAAAAACCATGTATAGGCCTACAATTTTGTAATTAATGCACCTTTTCATTATTACATTTCCAACTAGCACCTTGCTTGTTTAATTTGCTATTAAGGGGTTCCTCTAAAGTACACAATCACAAGTAAAATGTGATTTTCCTTTTTATCTCCTAATATAAGACCCTCCACCTCAAAACTAATAATGTGCCATTCAATGTATCTGCATTCAGTCAAAAGAGAAATTTGGTCGCCAAAATAAGAATAAAAATGGAAAATTAGCTTATCTAAAATAAGTTTGCTGTCATTTCTGTACAAATATTAAGTAATACTAAAAAATGGTTTCTTTGACACACGAAGTAAAAAAAAATTCTTTCGCTCTTCTTTCGTCACAGTCGGCAATCAAACAACGACCAGCTCATGACAGTCGAGACGCTGACCATCGTCAAAAGCGACGGTTCCGTTGACTGGAGTGCCCCCCTCACCATGATCAGCGAATGCGGCATCAACGTGTACTACTATCCCTTCGACCAGCAGGAGTGTACTCTGAAGATGGGATCGTGGCAACACGACAGGAAGTTCATCGACTATCTCGATGGTGCGGCCGATTCAGCGACTGAACAGCACAATGGAGAATGGGACACCACCAGTAAGACAACCATGAACAGATGGTTTATTTCAAATTCGTCTAATACCCAGTTCGTCCAATTGCAAACTCGTCCACTATCCACATGGTCTAGGAGCCAACTCGTTTACTCCACATTTCATCTAATAATCAGTTGGTCCAATAGCCATTTAGTCCATATACCATTTGGTCTGATTGGACCAGGTGTGTTTTTTGTGCAAAATGAATGGAAATGAAATGGATATTAGACCAACTGGTTATGAGAGTAAATGGTGATTAGACGAAGTGACGATTGGACCAAAAGGTTATTAGACCAAATGGTTGTTAGACAAAATGTTGATGGACGGAATGGCAGACTAAATGAAAGACCATGTGGTGAGTGGGCTAGTCGGCAATAGACGAATTGACAATTTACCGACCATGGCTCCGTAACACAAAGGTTAGCAATTAATCGCTAAATGAAATGGCCTATCAAGATCACCGTTGCATGTGCATTTTGCTCCGTCGACTGACTATATAGGAACCAATCAGAATTGTTCTTTCAAATTAGCGATTAATCGCTAATTTTTGTGTTACGGAGCCCAGATGATTGTTTCTACCTGATGATTCGGTCACACCAACTAAACCGACTCCAAGGTCCCGTAACACAAAGATTAGCGATTGATCGTTAATTTCAAAGAACAATTCTGATTGGTTCATAGCCAGTCTACTTAGCAAAATGCGCATGCAACAAGGATGTAGATTGGTAATTTCATTTAGCGATTAATTGCTGACCTTTGTGTTACGGTGCCCAAACCGACCAAATCTATTACGTGATTTCCAATGAAATGATATCGGTCAGTTTGAAATTGGTTTCTCTGGTGTGAAGGTGGTTTAAACATGGTATAGTTAAATTGTAATTATGCTGCGTTCACACGAACGAGACCGACTCCAAACCGATCGATGGTATGTCATTGAGAGTGAAAAAAAGGAATAATGCACAAGATGTTGTCAAACTTGAGTCGCTTTTGCCAGAATGACAGTATTTTTTTATGTTGCCCATTTTCATTCAAATTCTTCTCACGACACAAAATTGTCATCGTGAAAATTTTCATTGTTGACATCATCATTATCACCGTCATCACCATCATCATTCCACCACATCATTATCATCATCATCATCATTATCTCTACCACCGCCACTTACGTCATCATCACAACCATGATCATGAATATCAACAAAACTAAATGCACCTAAGACAGTAATTATCTTCAACAACACCCACTCTTCTTTCTCATCGCCGATCATGACAGTTTCAAGAATTGAGTAACGTCATAATTTCTTTACCCCTCCCCCATCTTTCTCCTCTCAATCTATATCTCTTTCTCTTAAGGTATCAAAGCTCATAGCAATATCAAAGTTTACTCATGTTGTCCGGACAAGGAGTACCCGGATGTCACTTTCACCATTAACATTAGTCGGAAGCCCCTCTTCTACGTCGTCAACCTGATCGTCCCGTGCGTCATGATATCAATGATGTCGGTATTGGAGTTCATCCTCCCCTGCAACTCTGGTGAGAAGGTATCGTTGGGGATCACCGTTCTCCTGTCTCTGACCGTCTTCATGCTCGTGATCGCAGAGAACATGCCGGCGACAAGCGACACTATTCCGGTTCTTGGTGAGTCCTTGATTAGCTTCTATATGCAGCCAACCCCCTTGAATTATATGTATTATAGTCATGATCATTATTCAGAATACATTATTTAAAAAAATACATTTGCGAATCGAAATCCACGTGTAAGAAATATTAATTATTTCAAGTGGATATCTGGGGAGTGTTTCATCAACATTTTTGTCCGACAAGTTGTCAGATCTGGGGAGCGTTTCATGAAAGGACTTGTCGGACGTTTTATCCGACAAGTCCCATTTTATCCGACAGTTACCATAGTAACAGTGCCTCACAGCCAATCAGAGTCAGAGAAAGATGTCAGATCTGACAACTTGTCGGACAAAAATGTTGATGAAACACTCCCCTGACATCTTTCTCTGACTCTGATGGGCTGTGAGGCACTGTTACTATGGTAACTGTCGGACAAAACGTCCGACAAGTCCTTTCATGAAACGCTCCCCTGAACATAACTTGTCTGGCTGTTACTAAATGTTTTTAAATGTATATCCGTTTCCAAACATGCTAAAACCTCAACAGCTATTTCAAGATATATATTATTTGAGTCTTCATTCTTGACATTCGTATAAAGTGTCTGACAATGTTTTTACACGATTTTTCAACATTGCTCCACCTGTTAATTCTTGGGGTTCTATGTACACTTAGATGACAAGGTCTTCCTGTTATTTCTTGGTAGCTCGATACTACATCATCACGATTTTCCTGGTGTCATTCAGTACGGTCATGACCGTTCTGGTTCTTAGCCTTCACCACCGCCGCTCACCAGTACCTCGTTGGGTTCGCCACGTGTTTCTCCGTGTCCTCAGCAGTCTACTCTGCATGAAGGTAGAGTCCTCTAAGAACGCATCAGGAAGTCTCTACGGTCGGCCGACCGGTCCTGCTGGCGTCCACAGCTCTGGGATCCACTTCGAGCTTGTGCCGCAGATCAGCAACAACGAGTCTCTCTCCGCTTCGGCAACGGACTACGCCCTCAAAGAAGAGACACTGCTCGGGTCTGGAGACCTCTGCAATGATCTTGATGGTGGCGGCCTCCACGGCCGTTCAGGAGGAACAACGGGGCTCGGAACAGGTGGTGGAGGTCGGGGGAAGGCGGATAGTGGCAGTTGCCATCGTCCTTACAGCTGGAAGGATCGTTCGTTCATGGATATCCAGAATAATGTCAAGTTCCTTGCTAGTCGGTACGCTGATCGCGACCAAGATGAACAGATTACTTCGGATTGGCAGAATGTGGCAAGGGTGGTCGACCGTTTCTTCCTGATTATCTACATAGTTTGTGTTGTTCTTATGGACGTTGTAATGGTCCTTCAGGTTAAGTAGCTAATTCGGTTGTCTAGTAATTTACACTGTTTGAATGTTCTCATTTTCGCAATAACAACCTTGTTGAGACGTTGCGTTATCACCATGGATACCGTATGACGTGTGGTGATGTTTTGCATATTTTTGGTTTAATCAATGTATCAATATTCATTCACAATGCATACTGGTTAATAATTTGAAAAAATAAAACAGCAGTCTATCTTCATTTGTAAAAAATCATAAACGAACGTGTTTGAAATAATGACCATTAAGGTTCAGGCAAACTGGCCATTTACCATTAGTAATTCCATTTTTGTATGGTAATGTCATAGAATGGTTTATACATCAGTGATATATTTCAACTAGTAAATGATGTTCGTTTTTTGTTCTATACTACCAATAAATCATCACATTTATCAAACTTATTTTAAGTTATTCTCGACCACTTGCTATCAATATTCCTAATAAATCATCGCATTATTGTATTACGTTATTTTCGACCTCTTGATAATGATTAGCCATTCTCAAGAATGTCGTGGTGGCGCAGCAGGTGGGTCCAAGGTTGTGGGTTCAAAACTCACTGGTTGTAATCTTGGAATTACATTTCCCCATTTATTTTCTCTTTTGAAAGTCTAAGATGAGAAACCTGAATCTAGGGGTAAAAGGGATTCGTTTCCTAGCTATACTTAGAGATATATCCATAACATTCATGCATCAAAATCCAGAAATAGTTTATTCCTTACTTCAGTACGTGAATGTCATATTTTTTCTCTTCCGAAATAACATAATCCTTACTTCAGTACGTGAATGTCATATTTTTCTCTTCCGAAATAACATAATCCTGATAATTAGTCACTAAGTAAAGTGTATTATAACAAGGTTATGTGTACTTATGTACATCTGGTAAGCATTTCGACTGATTTCTCTGTAGTATTAGTAGTATTTCAAATAGAATAGATAGGCATGCAGAACCTGGGGTAGAAAATTTGTTTTCTAGAATAACCATCTGCGGGACGGATTTTGTTATAATAAAAAAATGAACAACATTGTTTTAGATAGCTTTGCGGTGTTTTGTTTGATATTGATTTCATTTTTTTTTCATTTAATATCTGATGTATGTTTGTTTCCATAATGCTGTGCTACATAATTATTTTTTCACATTCGAATTCAGTGTCAAATGATCAATTTAATCAAATTTATCCCTTTTCAAATATTGTTTTTTTTCAATAGTGAAACCGAACAAAAACACATGTCACCAGGAACTTGTAACAGTTTGAATAACAGTCTTTATTTTTGGTCTAATTTTTACTTGTGTAGATATGCCGATATACTGTTGTGTCAGTAGGCAGTGGACATAATAACCATTCACAGCAAAAAATTTCGTTGACATGCAATGATATTTACTCGTATACATCAATTCATTAAATAAAAAAGAAAATGATGATGATAATAATATAATAATAACAACGATATAAATAGCAACAATGATAGTAATAATAATAGTAATAAAGGAAATAGTAAAATATATAATGATCTTGATAAAAATTATATTAAAACAAAAGTATCAATAATGATGATAATGAAAATAATGAATGATGTGCATTTTGCTTCGTAAATTTATTAGGGATCTTTAGCTTTCACAACATAGACCATGGCGCGGGCTCTTCTCGATTGACGCTTCTTCTCCCATTCAGTATATAAATCTAATAAATCTAAAGCTCCCTAATAATCAACCCCGAGACGCCCTTCCATTTGTTAACTCGCTTTAGCTCGAGCTGCCCCCGCATTCCAGCAATTTTAATCGTACATGGTACCTATTCATATTGCGTGGGTTGAGTGCAGCATGATGTTGATAAATGGTTGCTTAATGAAATAATAAAATATTTAATCATTTCTATATACCATTATTATCATCAGTGATATCAACTGTGAAACGGACGTCGACAGCAAATGGATTTTCCAATGAATATCAAACTTGTGTAAACTATTCTGATTCGATGCAAATGGTGTTTTTATAGATTTTATTTCATGTTTTTGTTCAGAGGTCTGTAATCCGGATTCTGATTTTATATGTAATCCCTCAACATAGAAATTTTAGACATTGTAGCATATACTGCTTTATGAATATAAATGTTTATTGTAGAGGCTGATCCGTTTTGTCCAGGACGGATATTGAAAACATTTTGAAAATTTGGAAGGCCTATACAAAATGGGAAATGAGATCATAATCATATGTTTTATTGCAAAGAATATTACATAAGTATCCAAATGATGGCGGAATGTATTAACTATGGTTATTAATACTGAATTAATTCATAAAAATGCTCGATGTCTTGAGATATGGGCTTCTACATTCCTAGGTAACTTCATAGCACTTTTAAACAAATACAATTCCAATAGTACACGTACGCGTGCTTCCATGCTACAGAAAAATCTAAACTTGTTGATTGTATTGGTAAATGTATTTATTCATATAAACAACACATTTCAGCATAAATACTGAATTACATGGGATTTTCAAAACAATGCACTAGTTAATTCAGATATCAATAGAATTCAATTTATACATGTATATTCGAATCATGATTGTTAAAACGGATACTGTTCAATACAAGTTTGCACAAGCGGATGAGTAATGGAGAGAGAGAGGGAGGGAGAGGGGGTGATAAAGAAATGATCAGAAAGGGAATGAGGAAAAAGGGGGAGACAAGGAAAGGGAGAGAGATAGAAGAAAGAATAATGAATGGAGAATAGGTGGGAGAGGTAGGAGAGAGAAGACTCGCTTGGTTGATAGATAAATGGAACAGGAAAAATGCGTAGCGTGTGTAGATAAGAGGAAAGAGCGTATGATGAGGTGATGAATGAAGAAAGAATAATAATGGAAACGAGGACAGAATAGAAGATACTGAAGCAAAAGACATAAACCAGAGAAGATAACTAATGTGAAAAAAAAATCATCCAAACTCTGAGCATAGTGAAAACCTGCTTGAGGGATATGGACAAAATGAGAGCCTTATACGCTTTCATCAAAATAATCTAAATGTATAATGCGAATTTGGTTAAAAATTACGATTGTCATTTGATCTCCATTGAACAAAATAAAAAGAGGAATGTCCGAAGCATAATAATGCCAATTGGTGATTTTTATCTTATAGCTAAGAAAGCATGAATGCTTGCAAACAACAAGAGGACCGACGGCTTAAGGCCCTCCCCGAAGGACCTAGTACTGAGGATTAATGCCTTACCGAAGGGCACTAGCGCACCAAGTGGGAATCGAACCCGGGTCACCGGAATACGAATCCCCCGCTCTGCCGACCGAGTTATCGCACCACCTCATAATCATTACTTAATATAGTTGATGTGTTATGAATGCAGGAAAATCTACTGTGTTCACAGAGTCCACAAGGAACCATTGGTACATATTAATGTGTATCCATCTCCTTTTGTCATGGCCATTCCACCCATCACTATACAGCAGTGAGCAGAAAATATAAGACTATATATCAAGACACTGTATCCTGATGAGCATTTCATGAAAGGCTTGTAGGACATTTTATCCGACAGTTACCATAGTAACAGTGTTTCTCAGCCAATCGAATTCATCGATCGGACAAGTAAACGGACGACACATTTTGATGAAATGCACCCCTGGATATGGACTATCACGAGGTAGTTTAGGTCTTGAGATGGCGCCATTTAAAGTGACTGTGGCATAGTCTCTTTTAGCAGCATGGACTTAATATAACCATAAATATCGTTCGTCTTGGAGTAAAGCAGCGAGTTCTTTATTGTAAGGACGATAAAAATCAGAGAGTAACTCAAATGTAGAATTTAGCATCGGAAACTTGTCTTTGTGGGTAACGTTCTTCTTTTTCGCTTTGCATATCCTTTTGATAGTGCTGTCCTTTAGGGTTTCTGCGAACATAAAAGAGACAGAGAACTTTTGATGATACACATTTTGCATGTGACGTCAGAATCTTATATTAGCGCCCTCCCTCAGAGCCTAGCGTACGTAGGAATGCGAGTTCTCTCATACAGATGCGCCAGCTCTGGATCACCAACACACAAGGCAACGGCAGTGACGTCGAAGATTACATCTCGAGTTTTACGTTTCTTAAAACCCAATTCACATTTGGGTGGACTATTAAAGTAATTTAAACTCATAAATGCAACAGTAACTGTAAAATAGTGAAAGAACGATGGCGGTTCTTACCGATTTCAAGGAACGCGAATATTTTTGGGAGTAGCGTCAGACAGTCCTTGTTCCAGTCGCGTAGCCGAAAAATCATAATGCTGTCACGTGGGAAGACTCTCAACCAATCAGCGAGAAATACTGAATACAACCCCAGAGTTACCCGCTGTAGAGAAAATACATATGGAAAATTTGATAATGATATGACGGCCATTGCTGTTGATATACGGGATTTGAAAAATATTTTATATAACGTTTCTCTGATTACAATGATGTGGTTACTTTTCTGTTTCTGTCTGTGGTAACTCCCGCAGGAACTCGGCAGGACAGCATTTTGCTGGTAAACGCCAAGCTGGTACATGTAAATAATCAATTACCTATGAAAAATTTTACGTCTAGGTTAATCAGTAGTAGTGCCTGACGTTATAGACGACAGATATCACTCTCGGGCCTTTTTATCAAAGTGGAGACAATGGCAGAGTTGGGATTCGAACTCTAAACCTTGCGATTATGAGACCACACGACCCTCAAATACGTGTTATGAATGATAACAATTTTTTTTTCAAATATACTACGCAAATCAAATTGAATTGTATCAGTAGCTTTGAACAATGATGCAAATTGTTATGTAACAAGATTTACGAAATGATTAACTTGATTGGAGTCGTTGGTTGCTAGTTTCTTGTGGATAGGACAAGTGATTTTTCAGCGCTTGACTCTTTGTCAGTGGATTTGTTATTCATATTATTCATGTTCTAGTTTATATTACAGGTTTGGTTCAATAACGAGTCCACTATAATGAATAAATTACGTAGATGAAATAATGTCAAGAATATGAGTAGAAATAAAATTCAAGTATATGCCCTGTGTAAATGATGTAAAAGATTCAATATAAGTGAAGTCTCCTAAACAATGAAAGTGTGATTTGAAGGTTATGCATAATAATCAAAAGAAATATAAAAAATGTAATGACAAATATATACGGAGCTTAAAAACACAGAAAAGATTTCTAATCTTTCCTTTTAAACGAGCAATTACAAATGCAAGCCATATAGACTTATATTAGATAAAATCACACAAATTGCGACATCGCTACTTTACTGGGCATAGTTTGAATCTAAACCAAAAGAAGGAAAGAATGATATAAAATAAGAACGAGTGAAATTTTGTAGGCCTATTAAATTCCAGACTACCGCGGAAATAAAATATTGTACAGGTATTTGTCAATAAGTTTGTCTTATAAATTTATTGAATTAGTCATAATTCATCGCTTACATGGTTTAAGCAGATGGAATGAAATAAGTTAAAATATACTCCTGCAAAATAATTATCCTAAAATTCCACGAAACATATCTGGATATAAAATAACAACATATGAATTAAAGAAAATATACACATTCAGGGAAAAGGTAAAGTTAAACTTACAGCTCTTTGTGCACTCGTCTTTTGTCCAGCACAGTACCTGAGTGGATATTGTTTTGTACATTTTGTGAAGTCGGATATAGTTTCCTCCACCAGCTGGTGTAGATTTTCAGCATTTGCCCCTTCGGTATGAAAATACACGTAATCAGAATACAACCTAGAAGTAAAATGGATGACACAAACGTTTACAATAATAGTTTTTTTTCTACATTTATTTTTTTCTTTTGAATTTACTTTACAACATATGTACTGTAAGCTAAATTTTGAAAAGTATTTGCATTATCGACCAGTGAAAACACATCTTTACTTACGTCGGCTTGTAAGTTGGATCTTTCATGGGAAGTAAATGTGCGGTTTTATTCTGTTTAAATAACTTAGAATCATTCATATAAGTACCAAGATAAAAAAGGATAATGAATGCCATAAATTGGGTTAAGCGACAGGGGTTAACTCTCTATTTTGTAAACAAATTTTTCTCATATGGGAGGACCATGAAAATTTGTTGACAAAAAATTAACAATTTTTGGTGACTTTTTTATTCTAATTTCACCATGACTGTGTGTGAGTGTGTGACAATGAGACCTTTTTCCTATTATTTTATATTTGTAGCAGTTGTTGTGTTCTTCTTTTTTATTATTATTTTCCTTCTTCTTTGAGTTGTTTAAGTAATTGAAGGATGAAAATCGAATTTACCTTTCTACTGGCTCTCTCAAAACTGCAATAAGTTTTACCCCAGGTTGAATCTTGTGAATGATCTCGGGAAGGAGGTTGACCTTCATATTCTTGACGTTGTTCCACATGGTGGATGCAGAACCATCTCCTATGTTATGAATGTACATAAGGGATCACATGAGTAATTCAGAATCCCTCCACTAGAAAAACGCAACGTCTTTACAGTGTGATCGCAGTGTGTTCAAAGTGTGCATATTGTGTTCAGATTGTGTTCACAGTGTTTTCAATAGTGCGATCACAGTGTGATCATAGTGTGTTCACAGTGTATGATAGTGTGTTCGCAGTGTGCATATTGTGTGCAGTGTGTGTTCAAAGTGTGTTCACAGTGTTTTCACAGTGCGGTCACAGTGTGATCATAGTGTGTTCACAGTGTGCATATCGTGTTCATTGTGTATTCAGAGTGTGTTCAGAGTGTTTTCACAGTGCGATCACAGTTTGTCCACAGCGTGATAACAGTGTGCATATCGTGTCCATTGTGTGTTCAAAGTGTGTTCACAGTGTTGTCACAGTGCGGTTACAGTGTGATCATAGTGTGTTCACAGTGTGCATATCGTGTCCATTGTGTGTTTTAAGTGTGTTCAGAGTGTTTTCACAGTGTGATCACACTGTGGACACAGTGTGATCATAGTGTGTTCGCAGTGTGCATATTGTGTTCAGTGTGTGTTCAAATTGTGTTAACAGTATTTTCACAGTGCGATCATAGTGTGTTAACAGTGCTGGACATTTGTAAACTTGCATTCACACTGATAAATTCGAACATGTTGTGTGAATCACATTTCCTAGCACATGCTGACTACTTGGTGAATACATCGCGTTGTCGAGATAGGACTATTAGCAGTTTGGCCTTATACTTCACAATTAAATACCATTTTGACACTGCAAAATGCCATTTTCACAGTGTGAACCATGTCTCCACAATGTCCACTAACAATGTGTGACAATCTGTTCACTTTCGTCTGTCAGCTACAACAAAAACATTAGGCATTGGCTTACGTCGTTTCTCCGCCTTCTCATTAGATTTTGTGTGCTACCAGTTTGGCGGATCGGAAGGCTCGGGAAGAGGGTTTGGGGCACCGGGGGCCTCCTGAATGTTTGATAGATAAAAGGTGCTCCTTCTCTCCTATTTTGAAGACTGTGGTTCCGTCGCCTACAAAAAATGATGTTAAAATGCTCTCAAAGGAATGATTTTCTTACCTCCTATGTAGACATCTGGTTTGCCATCATTGAAGATTGCTTCCACCAAATCAGAATAATGGTGAAGGTAGTCATCATAGGATTTCTTCGCGTTCCTTTGGCCCTCTGTCAAATAAAATCAAATATTTAATTACAATTATCTTAAATGGCCTACCTACTGTAGGGAGACACAAAATGTACATGTACTATTGCTTTGAGTAGAGTCGTATTGCCTTGCCCTCGTCTACGACTCGGAGCAATATAGTTCTACACAGGAGAATTAATGAAGTCAAGTTGACTTCAGATTTGTTGAACTATTGTGGGCCAACAAAATATCTTCGTCGGGAATCGAACCCGGGACCCCGGCTTAGAATGTTTTACCGCTAGACCACAAAGTCATGTTAGCGGCTAGGGCAAACCCGACCTCAATAACCAACTGGAAGGCAGATCTTCGACCTCACAAGATATTCTATTTCTCGAGTGAAAGTATTAATAGATCCTACCAGGTACCCATTTACCTCACCTGAGTGGGGTGCAGCACGTTGCTGAAGGAAATTTAATGGCTGATATTCAAACCCACGGCCCTTAATGCCTGGAGACTAATCCACAGGGCCAAAACGCTCAAGGATGAGTGTTTGAAGAACGACAAGACGTCATCCCTCAGCTGGATCTAAGCGCATTCTTAGATACAGGCGAAAACTAAATAGGACAATGATACTCTACTATAGACATGGTGTGTCTTCCAGAAGAAGTAGTCCATAATATCAAACGAATATTATTGATAAATCTTTAATCAAAGTTGACGCTTACTTAATCGAAATCTTCTTCTTGTCCACCAATGGGGCTCTTTTTGAAGACGAACCACGGCGGGGTGTTCGGTAATTTTTTCATACATGTCAGTTGTTCCACATTTGGGCATTCCTATCAGGTAGAAGTAAGGAAGGCATCGCATCCTCTGATGAGGCTGAGCTGTGACGTTATTTACGAACCAGCAAGGTCCCTTGGTCTGCGTACTGAATGCCAGTGGAGTCTTCATGAAAACCTGAACGGGTTCATAAAAGATGCTCATTAATTTACAAAAAAAAACAACTTTACATTAGTCAGTTAAGCTCTACGAACATCGATGCGAAATGATAACATAATAAACAAAGAATAATGTGATAGACCTTGTAAACAGGAATATGACGCTTACAAATAACTCCTGTATTATATCTGTCAGCATTAACGGTATGATTTGTTGCAGTTATGCCCATTTTACCGGGAGTGGAAACTTCACTAATTCTTATATATTTTATGATATCCTTGGAATTATTCAATTTCAAGCATGGTCAAATGCCAGTCAAAATCATTGTTGCATACGCACTTTGTAAAAAAAAACAGACCAGGAACCGATCGGAGTGATTATTTAAAGTATAAAATTCATCACAAACCTTACTGATCAATGGAGGTCATAAATGAAATCCCAAGATCAAAAGCTCTAATGAATGTTTCAAGGCTTTAACAAAGGAATGCCGATGGATTAAAACGTTAAGCGTCATTACTGCACTTGAACTGCCATCACTGTCACCCCTCCTCTTCTTCTTTCGTTACATTGCTCCCTTTTCCACCTTTTTTCATCATCTTCTTCTTCTTCTACTACTACTTCTTCTTCTTCTTCTCCTCCTCCTCCTCCTTCTTCTTTAATGTTCACCTTAGATACATTATTATTAATATAATATTCATTTTGATAAAAAATAACAAACCTCAGGAGCCAAGTTGAATAATCTCTGTGACACATTTCTTCGGAGGATACCATTCGCCTGTAGCTGAAGGAACTCGGCCCGATCTACAGGAGGCATGTGAGTGTAATTTGACATCATCTCCATGACGACGTCTTCTTTCATTGAGAAATTAACTTTTCGATGAGGTGTTGTCTTAGAAAGAAAATACTGTGTGTGCTTATGTTTATCGAAGCCAACGCCCAGACCAACCGACTGATTCTTAGACTGCTGATCGGGATAAGTGTAAGTCATGTTCTCGGACGACCTCGCTGAATAGTTTTTAAGGTTTTCCCCGATTTGGGATAAATTAGTATTCGATCCAAAATCTTCAACCACCTGCTGATATGAACGTACTACACCGTCATTCTGTTGGGCCGAAATGGCCGATGTCCATGACTTTCCACTGGTAACCGAAGTATTGTCTTTCACTGGTGAACTTAAACCAGACAGCGAACTCTCCATATCGTATAGATAAGAACTTTCCTCATCGTCGTCTGAAGCATCCATGAGGGGTGTCTGTGATTCGAATTCAGAATCATCATCTGCCTTGTCTCTTTTAACTTGTTTATATTGATCATACGTAGGCCTAATATCGTGACTATTTATTTCTTTAGCATAGTTGTTTTTCAGGATTTCAATGGTAAAAGGACCAATGTGTTCGTTCCCGATAGCTAGATCTCCCGTTGGAGGTTTCACACTTTGGTGACCACTCGATGTTGCCTCTGAAATGCTTGACCGACGCGAAGGCACAATCTCTTGTCCAGCCAGTGCTCCATCTTCATGATCTTCATTTGCGTGTCTGACTTTACTTGTGTCGAGATGCTGATTATCAGCGAGATGTATTCTCGATCCTCCAATTTCTACTGTCCTGTCCCTGATGCGCTCCCCGCCATACGTTTGATCCTCCTTTCCAGGCTGAGATGAGTCCTTTCTGCCGTTCAGAAGTAGTATGTTTTCATTGGCATGATGGTATTTGTAGCTGAGTGCAAGGAGAATGACAAGTGATGGTAGTGCAAGCGCTATAATTCTTCTCCTGGACTAGAAAGTGAGAAAATATACAAATGAAGAAGCAATAGCATGAAGGTTCAGATTATTGAAAGAGAAATCAGAATACTCCAAATATTTACATTTTTTGTAGTTCTATAAAAAAATACGTGTGCACCTACTACTACTACTACTATACTACTACTACTACTACTACTACTACTACTACTACTACTACTACTACTACTACTACTACTACTACTACTACTACTACTACTACTACTACTACTACTACTACTACTACTACACTCTAAAGAAATATCGAGTAAAAATGCTCTATGAGGGTAACTATATGTCCAACCCAACATTGGGCTTTTTGACATTTTTTATTCATCCAGTGTGATGAAAATGTTGCCCATTCTAAAGTAATTGCTGCTTATTTTTTTAACCTTACTGGCCTATATGCTTCCCGCATTTGGTAAAATACTGCCCGGAATTTGTTGGACGCACAATTACCCTCGTGCTGGTTAAAATTTTACCCAATATTATTTGCAATATACTACCACCACCACAACCAGTGTCATCACCGAGTGTATGTGTGCGTAGCGGATCACCCCCAGTCAAAACCATTACCCCCAAGCTGCCCACAGAAACTTCGAAAACTGAAGAAATGGATTGCATAAGAATTCATAATCAGTACACAGCAAAAGCCGTGGTGTTAACCGGTGTACATACAGGACCACACCAGTTATTTTACACAGGTGTTGAATTGGTGGTGTTAGTTTTACACCATAGGTGTTATTACAACACCTTTTGTTGTTACATACACTCTTTGGCGATATGTTTAATCTCTAGGGTGTAATTTTAACAACTCAGGGTGTGGTTCTCTATTAACACCAATTGGTGCCAGTTTTAACACCACAGTTTTTACAGTGTATGTTGTCATAAGCATTAAATAATAATAATTGAAATAATAATAATGATGATAATAATAATAATAATAGTAATAATAATAATGATAATAATGATAATAATGATGATAATAATTGTAATAATAATAATAATAATGATAATAATAAATGATTATAGCATAATTACCAATCTGATATTCATCATGAGCCCTCATACGGCAGCACTTGATAATATCATCAAGTCGAGCTGAATTCACGATGCCTTTGAGATGTCTTCTGCAATAAACTAAAATATATCATTGCTTGGTAATTTATTTAAAATGTGATGATCAGATTGAAAACAAGAAAAAGAGAAGCATGACAGAGATGAAAAAGTAAACGAATGATTATAACACAAAAGTTTAATATTCCGAAGAAGAGATGATGTTAGTAATCCAAGAAGTAAAATATGATGATGGCGATAGGAGGAGAAAGAAAAAAAATAATGAGAAGGGGAAGATGAAGAAGAAGATGTTGATGATAAAAAAAATGTATACGTACCAGTAATTAAGCAGAAATCTTCATACATGTATCTCTATCGCGGGGAAGTCTGTTTGAGAAGATCTGAGGTTGTTGCATGATGAAATTAGGGGCGTTCAACCAACGAAGCAGTGTCAACGCTTGATTCGTACAACATGTATAAATGGACTTACTTGTGGGTTTTCAAGCAATGATCCAAACGATCGAATAGAAATTATGGTTGCAGTTTACGCCGACTTTTATTGTGATGAAAAGCAAAAGGCAGAAATCAATAGAGCTTTACCCCTCTCTCTCTCATTGCAATCGATCAATACCATAGATACAGAGACTTGGCGTTAAGTATTCTTTGCAACGCCATCGGCAAGACGGCCAACCTGTAATAGTGAAGAATGATGTGCGGTATACGCGTAGCACATGCTTTATTCTAAAATGGGCTATCACATCTAGCGGAGCGTTTCATCAACAGTTTTTTGAGACATGTTGTCGGGTCTGTCAACTTTACTTGATTTTGATTGGCTGAGAAGAACTATTATCATGGCAACTGTCGGATAAAATGGGACTTTTCAGATAAAACATCACATTTTCTTTCATGAAACGCTTCTTGGATGTTGCAGACCGAAATATTGGAAGCCGTTTAATTTAATTTATTTCTCGATATCCAGAACTGTATTGGATAACAAAAGAGTGCTTTCTTTGTACTACGAAATAGATTGTTAATATTTCTTGATACAATTCCTCCTATCAGTATATTGGACTAGATGAGTGGATACGAGGTATATTTTTATTTGTGGTCATAATATTATTCCATTGAAAATTAGTTTCTAATCCCAGTTCCCTCACTTAGGGGGTGTTGCAAGAACATATAGTTGCGATCAATTGAAAATATTATGTTGCAATTTTACAACTGATAGATTAACGTTAGCTGTAGCAAATCAGATTAAACTTCCTGCTTCAAGGAGCAGATTAGCAATCAATCACTAAAATATTGAACTACAAGACATATGATTGATTTAGGGACCAAAATAGACTTGCAATTGATCGCAAGTTTCTTGCCACACGCCATTAGACTCATCATCTCAATTGTGAATGAAACATTCTTTGGATCAGTTATATCTCAAGTTAAATCCCGGTTTATAGGCTTAATATGAATTCTCCCTCAAGGTGAAGACAGTTCTTGTAGATATCATTCTCACATAGTCTACGTGCCAAACATTTAAATAAGTTGAACAGTCTGTTAATACTACTCCTAGTCATCGTTATTGAAATATTGGAAAATAATAATGTGAACGATTTTGGACAATAATATACATCGCTCAATCTAAATAATATTCCGTGGCCGTTATCTATTATATTTCCACTGATCGTTCCACGCAGAGCTTTGAATTTGACAGGATAATTAAGTAATTAAAAGGCGCCCTCTCGGTCTAGCTTTGTTGATTCGCTAGGAGTCCCTCACCATTACTTCGAAGCATGTTTCATGTTTGCATTTATCTTCATTAATATTTCATGGAATGTTGACGCCTTTTAACCAGTTTAAATGTCAATCATTAAATAGATCTACATAACCTTGAAAAAGATAACGAGGTAAATTTGTTTAATGATGAAATAAAACTATTATTTAGATTCAGCAACATCATAAATGATATACATGTATTAATAAAAAGATAAGAACATCAATAAACACGTACGACTGCCCCCCCCCCAAAAAAAAAACCCTTCGATTATAAGAAAGCAAGAAACGCAGAAAGACAATCTGATATTAGGTATGTAATGTCTCTCACTGTCTGTGTGTATTTATTCGAAGTATATAGCACATGATATTATATTGTATAATTTAGACACGCTTGGCTATGTCGGCAGTTTCATAATTTAAGCATGACGTTTATGAACGACTTGTTACCATTTTTCGTCAAGGTGATAAATAATATATCCCATTTTTTTTTCTTTTATGCTCTTCGGTATAACTCACAAGAAATGTCAAGTCGTGCGTTAAGCCCTTTGTATATGGGCCTGAATATATGAAACACATAATATATCTTATTCGTACGGAGGAAACAAAACAATATTTAAATCATTGATAAGCAAGAACGAAACGAAACTCTTGGAAGAAGAATAAGTACGCCTGTTTGAAAGCAGGCGTAAACAAAAAATCTTATTAACCGAGCAAAAACAGAAAAGGCGTAAATATTCTTTATAGAATGCAAACACCGTTTACATAAATACCAACCAATTAACCAAATCTGGAAAAAATAGAGAGTGAGAAAAAACGCAATGAACGCTTTAAACTAGTTGAATAAATTATAAGAAAGTTATGAGTATTAATTGCCGAGATCACTAATGATATGACCATCCTCCAATTGGCAATGCGACCAACATGTGTCTGATGCCACACTTTCACGACTGCCCAAGTACATTTATTTTGTACATATTTCACTTAAAGGTCTTATTTAAATCAGGTATTTGGATATGGATGAGAAAACAATACCCATGAAAAAAAAATCCTGCACGGGGTTCAAGGTGGTGGTTTCAAGAATCACGAATATAGAAGTGTTTATTTTTTTTCGTTAAAGGCAAGTTCTTACCCGTCTTGTATAATTAATTTGAACTTAACTTTTAAGAACATGAATCGCGTACCCGGTTATAGGAAGTTAAATTTAGATCGGCCATCCGACGTTCACAAGATGTATCTGGTAGCCAGTGGCGTACCGTGGGTCACGGCATTGGGGGGGGCACCAGCAAAAATTTCGGGTCACTTAGGGAGCGCGCGAAGCGCGCTCAGTTGTCAGGTATACTGACCTAATAGAGATATTTTAAGGACATGCAGTGCCATCAAACGAATATGTATCTCACTGATTAAATAATGCGAGCGCGAAGCGCGAGCTGAAAATTTTTGATATTGGGGGCTAAAAATTGACATTATAAGCAAATTGTTTTGTGATCATGATACTTAACTGTCTCGTTAAACAATCAATGCTAGCGGGAAGCGCGAGCTAAAATTTTTGTATATACTGACCATAAACAAGGAAATTTTAAGGATTATATTTTAGAATCCATTAAGAGTATATAAATATCTCACCATAGTCATCTAATGCTAGTGCCATCCTTTGCTGATGTTGTTAGAATTACATCTAAACACAGTCATGAAGCACCTTTTGTAGTCATGTAAACATGATTATCATACGTATCTTACTAATCAAATACTGAAAGCGCGAGCTGAAAATTTAGGAAATATAGACCAGAAGAGGGGCATTGTAAGGGTTGTTTGTAGGAATTCTCTAAGACCCTACGTATTTGACTAAGCAAATGATGCGAGCGCGAAGCGCGAGCTGAAATTTTTGTATATATTGACCCCAAACATGGATATTTTAAGGACTATAGTTACGAATCCATTAAGTCAGAGTATACATATCTCATCATAGTAATCTAATGCGAGTGCCAAGCGCTTGCTGATTTTGTTAGAATTACATCTAAACACATGGAGCACTTTTTGAAGTCATTGTAATCATGATTATCATACGCATCTCACTAATGAAACACTGCGAGCGCGAAGCGCGAGCTAAAATTTTTTGATATTCAGATTAGAAAAATTGACATTTTAAGGACTGATTTCAGGAGTTCATTAAGAGCAGAAATCTCACCAATCCACTAGTAATGCGAACATTTGCAATGACAGGAAATGTTTTATATCAAGACCTTAAAATAGGGCAATAACTTTCAGTAGTCATGAAAAAGAAGAATATATCACTACTTAAAACAATAATGACTCTAATTGCGAGTAAATATATTATTTTGTTGTATATTGATTTGAAAACCGGAGGCTTTAGTACAGCAGTTTTATATATCTCGTTAAAAAGTCTATGTGAGCACCAGGAACAATGAAGACACAATTAAGCAAATAAAGTTGTGAAAAAATGCTTCTTATGTTATATAACATAATATAACACTATGATAAACAACAATTTCTTCTTTCCCCCACTATACGTTTCTCTTCCTTTTTCCCTCTTTTTCTCCTTTTCCCCGTTTTTTTTTGCCAGCCGATTGGGGGGGGGGCACGTGCCCCCCCATGCCCCCCGTAGTTACGCCACTGCTGGTAGCAATTAAAAGTCGAATAGAGATTTAATGTTGATTCATGTGAAGTTTCAATAACATGAATCTCGTCTCCGGTTATATGAAGGTACATTAAGATGGGCCATCCTGCGTCTGAACATGTTCGTGTATTTTGGATCTCCCCAAGTAAGCTGATCACAGATCTCAGGCGCGTTCACATTCATGGCAAATGTGTCTGATCTGCGGTCAACTTTCTTAACAAGTGTTTTATTCAGACACGTATCAGAAACATTCGAGAGCATATTTTTCAGAGTTGCCAAGTCCTGAGAAAATGACGGTCCGTATTCTTGGACCTTTTGCCAAAATGTTTCGTTAAAATGAGAGTAGAGCAAAAGATCTGACTTGTTCCACTCGCTTATCTTATCAGCCAACGTGAAGTTGTCTTTCTGCTTATATTTCGAAGAGCGAACTCCGTGCTTCAGATAAATCAAATCATCCATGCTCCAGCATAATAGTTTACGAAGCAAGAGCAGAGATTCTTCGAAGTACTCCGTGATCATGACGAGATCGAACACGGAATCGAGCTCTTTGATTTTATTCATGACTTTCTCTTCGTCGTCGGTGTCGTTATGTTCCATACCAAAGTCAAAAAGTTGCTGGTTGTGCATGCTAAATTTGTAGTATTGTTTCTTACCCATAACGTGAGAGAAATACTTTTTCGGCTCGGAGAGGAAGAGGTCCATGGGTGCTGTAGACTTGGGCAAAGATTTCCAAACCTCGAAGTAATTAAATGCCGACTGCCACTGGGCCGCTGGCTCCCGGATAATAGTCACGTAGCTGTAAGATAAGAGAGAAATGATAAAGAGAAAATAAAAAAAATTGAAGTTTCGATAAATCCCCAAAGTGTATATCATTATCAATTCAATTCAATTCATTTATTCATCCATCAAAATTATTGACAGAACAAAATTAACAAAGTAACAGATAAACAAAACGAATAGATGGCTCGGAGACCCTGGAGAATCAATGGTTATAAAAGGGGTCACCACAATGCATTAATACATTACAAATAACAAGTGTGAAGAAAAGTATAATTCAGATTATTAAAGACAATGACTGAAAATGCAATATAATGTGGTTTGATCAAAATTAGCACAAAATAAAAAAGGGTGAAAAAATTAAATTAGAATTAAATGAAACACAATCCTGCAGAAAATAAAACAGATAATCAGGAGTGGAAATAAACAATAGTGTAGGATTTAACATTACATGCATACGATCAATAATCGGATAACAACATTTTCATGCATAGAAATCTAAATAAAGGTTGAACTATTCTTTCTTTTTATGACGTTTGAAATTCCATTTTATAATTTGGAGAAGTAAGCCTTAAGGGTCAAGTCCACCTCAGAAAAATGTTGATTTGAATCAATAGAGAAAAATCAGACAAGCACAATGCTGAAGATTTCATCAAAATCGGATGTAAAATAAGAAAGTTATGACATTTCAAAGTTTCGCTTATTTTTAACAAAATAGTTATATGAACGAGCCAGTTACATCCAAATGAGAGAGTTGATGATGTCACTCACTCACTATTTCTTTTGTTTTTTATTGTTTGAATTATACAATATTTCAATTTTTACAAATTTGACGATAAGGACCTCCTTGCCTGAAGCACAAAATGTTAAAATAATGGAATTCCACGCGTTCAGGGAGGAATTAAACTTCATTTCACATGACAATGACGAGAAAATCAAAATATTTCATATTTCAAACAATAAAAAACAAAAGAAATAGTGAGTGAATGACATCATCGACTCTCTCATTTGGATGTAGCTGGCTCGTTCATGTAACTGTTTTGTGAAATGAAGCGAAATTTTGAAATGTCATAACTTTCTTATTTTACATCCGATTTTGATGAAATTTTCAGTGTTACGCTTGTTGGATTTTTCTCTTTTTATTCAAATCAAGTTTTTGTTGGGGTGGACTTGTCCTTTAAATGAATTGAAAGAAATGGACGTTCGAACATGTGGAGGGCGTAGTCATTTGCAGTGACGAGAAGTATGAGAATGGATTGGGACATTGGCGGCGGAAGCCAAAAAATTTAGGGGGTGTCCACCTGAAATTTTGGGATGGACACAGGTAAAAAATTGGACAAGCGCCCCCCAAAAACCTAAATTTTAGGAGTTGCTAACCAAAAAATTGACAAGCCAAAAAAAAAAAAGGTTATCGAAAAAAAATTTAGGGGGGACGTCCCCCCACCTAAAATTTAGGGGGGACACGCCCCCCCCCACTTCCGCCGCCTATGATTGGGAATTTGAAGAAAAAAAAAATATCGGTGAAGAGAGTTGGTAAAATTCTGGCATTAAGCTTGCACATGAAAACTAGGGAATTTAACGATATCCGAAATAAATTTGATTGTAGGTCCATGTAAAAACAAAGGCTTTGTTTGACCATTAAAATGGGTATTTGAGATCAGTCTTATGGCTTTCTTTTTGTAAAATTGTCAATTTATCTGAATGAGTTTTGAATGTGTGACCCCATTCAGTGCGTAAATAATCATAATGTTATAAAGAGTTATCAGAATAGCATGGGGAACAAAATGTCTAATTAAAAAAATAAATCCAATAGATCTTGAAATTTAATGAATTAAGATGTGGTTTCTAAGAGAGGTGGTCATTAAAAACTACTCCTAAAATTTTCTTTTTTTTTTACTTGTGCTATATCATAACCACCCAAAAAAAATATTTAGAGAATGAGGTGGGTCTCTTCTGCCTCCAGTTCAAAAAATATTATACTTTGTTTCAGTGGCGTAATTACGGGGGGCATGAGGGACACGTGCCCCCCCCCCTCGGCTAGGAAAAAAAGAACAAGGGGGAAAGAAAAAGAGGGAGAAAGGAAAAGAAACGTAGTTGGAAAGAAGAAATTATTAGAATTTTTTCATAACTTTATGAAACATAATTTGCTCAGGGCCTATGTGTTCATTGTTTCTTGTGCTCGCATTGTCTTTTTAATGAAATATAATCCTCTTATATTAAATTATCCTGTTTTCAAGTAAATAGGCCTATAACATACACCAAATATATTTCCTCGCACTTCGAGTTATTATTGTTTTATGTAGTGACATATGCTTCTTTTTCATGACTACTTAAAGTGAATGCCCCCTTCTAAAATCTGAATATAAAACAATTTAAGTCCGTGCTTACGTTCGCATTAGTGGATTGGTGAGATAATGTCTGCTCTTCATGAATTTATAAAATCAGTCCTTATGTATACCTTTTTCTGATCTGAAGGTCAAAAATTTTTAGCTTGCACTTTGCGCTCGCAATATTTGATTAGTGATATGCATATGGTAATCATGATTACAATGACTACAAAAAGTGCTTAATGTGATTGGCAATTGGCACTTGCATTGATGTTGTACTTTAAATTTGACTATGTATTGTTTGATTTTGTTGTGCTTTGTGAACGGAAAATGAATAAAATCTAAAAATCTAAGATGACTATGGTGAAATATTATACTCTTTCCTAAAAAATAGTCCCTAAAATGTCGCATTATTTGTTCAGTGAGATTCATATCCCTTCAATGGCACAGTCCTTCTAGGACAGTATGGCAATTGGGCGCGCCCACTAAGTGACTCAAAATTTTTGCTGCCCCCCATGCAGTGACCCAAGGTATGCCAGCTTTGTTTTGTTTAAATTATCCTAATTTTTACTGGATTGTATAAACACGATAAATTTGAATGCCCTATATAAAACAGTTTTGATGTATATGATATAAAACAAAAAATCGTTTTACGGGATAAATCTCTGATTTTGAATGACAATATAATGTTTATCAAGTGCCCGATCACAATTGTTCATCTATGATTTTATTTTCATTTTTATGTAAAACAACAGTTTAGGCATCGGAATTAAGGGCTGAAAACTTGAGTTGAGCTATACTTTCCTACATAAATAAATAAATGATCGATAATACTTGATATATAATCAATTGATTCTGATTCTGATTTGATTTGATTTATTGTTTTCTTCTGCATCCATAACATTCGTATAATACATTTTTCATAACATAATAAACATAATATGTTCGCATTTTTGGCATGAATCATAAATAAAGAGTACTAAAAAGATAACTCCAGACAAAAATGATGAACTATATGATATTCACAATTTGCAGGAGGATTGTCATCATAAGCAGATTGCTTGAAAAAAATGACAATCCCAATTTCTTACCTGCTGAACACGATTTTCTTTTCTTTTGCCAATTAAATGTCATCAAATGCAGTCTCTTTTTTATATACTCATGCAATACTTGATATAATGTGATTTATAATAAATTTACACCCATGACTTCTTTACGAAGTGCCCCGAAAGTAGCAGAAAAATGATCTTGTGTGATCCGGGAAATATCGCTTGTTTACCTGGCATTGTGGAACACTTTGTCCATCTCTTTTTTGTTGAGTCGAGCGTGATTGGTTAACATATCATATCCCGTTTCAAAAGTCCAGTTGCCCTTCCGAGTTTTGTTGGGGCCTACTTTGTCTACAGCGATATTCTTGGCGGTGAATAGGAGCTTGCAGTTCACGAAGTGCGAACTCTTTGGCACGAGGACGGTTAGGTTTCTGTCGAAGGCGTAGCGATCGAAGATTGAACACAATGTTGTGGAACCGGTTTTGTGCGTCTTGATGTAGACCACCCTGTTACGGGGTTGGCAGGGGGGTTGCGTCGGCATGCGACCAAGGGCTGTTGACATTCTTTGTCTGTAGAAGTTAAAATATTTTTTTTTGGAAAATGAAGAGAGAAAAAAAATAAGGCATGGATATGCAGAAGCACATAAAGCGTGAGCCCATTTCATGAGAGCCATGCTTGATTATATACGTGTAGACTGACTGGACAGAATGCAGACGCATTGAATAATATTGTAACTTAATAAGCACATCCGTCTGGTCTTAGTTTCCATAAAGATGACGTTGTGCTGTAATTAGGGAACTTTCGTTGAACGGGCCCCTGGAGCCGATTTCCCCGCCGTTTTCATAAAGAGTTACAACTATGGAATCTTTGCAATCATGGCAAATGCCATGGTAACAGAACTCAGTAGCCAATCAAAAACAAGCTTCCCATGGTTGTTACAGTCCGTTCGCATAGTTACCAAAATTAAAGTCCTTATGAAATAGGCCCCGGATGGTATTTTACCATACTTGACGAATCAACAAGGGCAGAAATCAGTCTCCAAAGGTAGGGGGACAAGGGGCTGGAAAATTTGAAAAGCAAAAAAAAAAAGCTTATCACCCAAAATTTAAGGTCATTTCGACCAAAATAAATTTGACAAGCAAAAAAAAAGGTTATCACCAAATAAGATAATCTCGTCCAAACTACAAGTTAAATTTCAATCTCTTTTCTTCCCATCATAATAGACCGAAAATAGTAGGGGCATTTGATATTGTGTCCCCCTCCCTACTATTTTGGGTAGGGGACACCCCTGGGATTTCCGCCCACGCGAATCATGGATCCCAAATCCAAATTTTTGATAGATATCAATTGCTGCTGATACGACATGAAGACATACTTTTATTCCAGGATATAATTAATCACTCTCAAGTTTCCTTTCACTCGCATTTTTAAAGGTCTTCTTTAGTTTTGTAAATCGAAAAAAAGATACATTTTCAAAGTACTTATGGAAAAATATTGGCCAACTTTTGCATAGATTGAAGGAAAATTATTCGCAAGAATGAAATAAACACATGAAATGATTCGAGCCAGGTAATTTGCCCCATAAGCTATGTACAGGTTCTGGATACCATGTGGTCAATACTTGCCTTGTGGCTACGGATGAATTTGATTTTTTTTAAAACTGTAAATATATTACTTAAAGCAGGGGTCAATTCGTGGTGTCCCTCTTTGCTGACTTGAGTTGACATCTACATTTGTGACATGTTAAAATGTTACTGGGCAAAATCGAATTACCCGTCAAATTCCATGACCCTTTACGTTGGGGTTGCCTACACCCCAAGATTTTTATGGGATGCTTGCCTGTGGTGTTACGGTGTTACCCAAGCGCAGCACTCCCTCGAAATTTGATTGGTATGTTAGATATTTTTTTTTGTAGGCATTTGACCCAAATCTCCATTGTGTTTAAGCGAAAACTATTTATCGTTTTTTTTTTAATTTTGGAGTGAACCCTCACCCCCTTTGTTGTAACTTTTGTTTTCTGACGAAACATCCTTCAATCCCGCACCCCCTTATGAAAAATCGTTCACATAGCCCTGGTAATTGTTGATAATTCAGAATACCATAGTGTTTTTTTTTTTTGGGGGGGGGCAGTAATTACAGAAATGATTCACTACTAATATACGGTAATACTAGGTCTGTGTATAGGCCTACTGGTAAAAGAACTTCAAAATATGTCAAAGTTTAAGAGCGTTTTCATTTTATCCACTAGGAAATATCGACGTAAAAATCATATATTAATTAAGACCTACATACTACAATGACTCTAGGACTATTAAAGGGACCGAGTACACTTAAAGGCGAAATTCACCCTGACAGAAAGTTTATTGTAAAAGTAGCAGAAAAATGGTTTAAAATGATTTTTAGGAAATCTATCATAGATTTAACAGGTTAATATTTTTTATTTGTGATTTATGACGTCATATGTCAGCAGGTTTTCCATATTGTGTGATTAAAAAATAACGAAATATCATTTTCTTAAATAAAAAAAAAATATTGTACCCTCAAGTTTACCAACTGACAAATAATTCCATATTCGCTCATCAAAGAAAAAAAATACTGAGTTACCATGAACCATTTAAACAGATGAAATTTATACATTTTATATTACATGTCATAATTATGGGGTAGCTGCTCGTATGATGTCACAAATAAAATTTCAAAAATCTAATAACTTTCCTAATCTTTGATTTATTTTCCTCAAACCTTCACGAATCAGTACTTTTATTAATTTTTGTAAGGGGGACCTTCACCTTTAAGACCGACAAATATGTACATGTATCTTTTCATGTTTTATTTTGATATATGTCATCTCATAGAAACCTGTAAAGTACGGTAATCATGGTCATAAACTCTATCTTTGTGAAGAACTTCGCAAGGAGTATTTTCTATATTCGGTCACTCCATTTCAAAAGTAAGGTCGTTTTGTAATTACCTCTTATATCTTGATTAATAGCACCAATAAAGACATAAGCAGTAGTTTTGCTTTATGATTTTCATCAAAGCACCACATGCAGAACATTGGCATTATTTCCAGTCCAAGAAAAGGCGCGTCTTGATATAATTATGCGCTATAGGTAATTCTTGCGAAATTTGAATCACTGCTCAATCTGAATCTCTATCCAGGAATTCCTTTGAAGATTTCCACCAGACCTGATTTTGATCACAGAAAGTTGGTAGTGCTTATAGACGTGTCTCTCGTCATTGTCACAGACATTGCTATTTATGATAAGAATGCATACGCTGCTAATCCTTTTCTCAGTCCTTTTTTCTCGTGTATTCACATCTTCAGTGGTTTGTACCAATCAGCTACAGTGTCAAGGCAACAATGAAGGTAAGATCTGGGCCCCGTTTCATAAAACGTGTTTTAATAACAAATTTGTAATAATAGTTTAAAGCTATTGAAAGCATTCAATCTGATAGGCTGATGGAAACCTTATGCATTAAAAAAATATTAGGTAAAAGTGAGGGTAATTGTGTCCAATCAACATTAGGCATTTCTTTTGGGCCATTTTTATTTATCTAGTGTGATGAAAATTTTGCCCATTCTAAAGATATTGCTGCTTATCTTTTAACCTTACTGGACATCATGCTTCTCGCATTGGGTAAAATGCTTCCCAAAATTGGTTGACACATAATTACCCTCGTACTGGTTAAAATTTTACCCAATATTTTTTTTACAGTGTCCAGTATGCAAAGCATTTAATCAACAGTGCTCTTCAAAATACAGACTCTTGGTAATTGTGTGTGCCCTTGTTAACAAAACTGATGGCTTGTGTGAGTTTTATCGGTGTATAAATTTATCATTTCATTGCTACGGCAGCATCCATATTCTCTAAAGCTTTGCATTTCTTTACAAAAATGTTGCTACTATGAAATTTTGGGGACGCCCTTAAAGACAAAATTTTGAAATTAAAAAATGATTTAGGAGGAAATGCCGAAGACAGAATTTGGTTATCCTAAGCCAAATCCTTAATTAAGGATGAAAACCTACCTTTTTAATCAGTAGCAAATCATATCATTTTTGTTTTTTGTATTATATTCCTCGTAATTTGTTAATTTATCCTTTATGTATTTTCCTTTAATTTTCGGTATTAAGTTGATATTACATTTTTCGCTGGCATGTAGTTATTTTGTCTATGTATCCAGCGCTTAGAAACAATGCATATTAAGCGCTTCATAAATGCTTTATTATTATTACTAGAATTAATTTTATTATTATCATCACTATCATCATCATTATTACCCGTAAGTCTCATCGATAAAGACAAATGAAGAGCGTTTTTAGTGTGGATCAAGCTTTTAATCCAATATTCTTAATTATTGAAATTAAAAGAACGTGAACTCACAATTCAACATTTCTAGAACCGATTTTGGAGTTCTATCTTTCTGCAATTTTTAATTTCCAAAGCAGGGATGGGGCCAAATAACCGCGCTGAATCAAACGCAAAGCTACCCTTGTCCAAAGTGAGGACATTTCAGGGAACTCGTGGTGCGCGGGGAACAATTTTCGTTACAGCTTTTCGGTCACATTTTTGGTTGATGAAAATAATAATTCAACTGTAAAGGCCAATTCATCATTTTGTTTTGCAGAAGATATCGCCCAGGCTTGTTTTTCTTCGCTCTGTCTTGAAGGCATCCACTACTTTAGCTTGTCTGTTGAGCCAAGTTTAACGAGCTGTATGGGAAGAAGTGAAGAAGAGGGGTATCCTTTGATGACTATGTTCAATGGCTCTAAGTGCTATGGTCTCTGTGAGAAAGCCTGCATCGTATGGGAAGATGGTATTTGTGGACATTCTTGCCCAGGGGACCGGGACACTAAAGGATGCGGAACAACAATGACATTGTTTGAAGGTGATCTACATGAGTATATCATTATATATGAAGAATATGAAAAAAAATAAAAGAGGGTGATCGGGGAAAGAGAGTTTTTTAAGGGTTATTCATAGATATGTTAATGTAATGGGTACTGATTGTTTATTCAATTCTTGAGATATTTGCTCATGTTTCTTGTATGGAGAAAGAATAAAACCAGTTGAGCTATCTGGTGGCAAATAGGCTAATATCAATGCACTGTGAAGTACCTACAGGCTCTGGTGTTGATTTTGTTGATTTTTGTTGGTGTTGGAATCTGTATTATGTCCACACTAGAGACGTGTTAAACATCACCAGTCTGGTTTGGTTTAACACCAGATAGGTGTTTATACAACACCAATTGGTATTTAATGATAATAATAATTATATTTGCTTATATAGCGCTTAATACTTACTTTGTCAGAAGTCTCTAAGCGCTCTCCAGTATATGCAGCATAATTACCCTGGCTTTAGCAGTGAAGCTGTTACGTGTTATTTAAACAGCATCAGCTTGATTCCAAACTGGTGTTGTTTCAATACTTCTATGGTGTGGACATATTCCGGACTGGTATTATATCAACACCGCAGTTTTTGCAGTGTATAAAATGTTATTTGTTACATCTAATATTCATATTCTACAAATGCGGTATAACCCTCTCTCAACCATTGATTCTGTGTTAAAATTTAAAATGATTAAAAAAATAATAATTAGCTCCCTCTTTCGGTTATGTTATTTTTTTCTATGTCTCTAGCCTTCTCATATCGTATTACTACGTAGTAATTGGGTATCAGAAAGTTTCATACAAATTTTAATATTTGGATACTCGGCCCATTCCGTGCTTGAGGGAGGCTTAAGGTAGATAGATATAGATAAATGGTATTTATTGTGATAAAAATTCAATTAGCAGCCAAAGGCTGAATTACATGAACTTGTACAGAGTAAAATTTTAAAGATGTCATGAATGTCATGAATGTAAGCGTCCCACTTAAGATTTCCTTGAATGATCACCCCGAGCACTTTATCCCGTTGGCAGCACGCAGCCGCTCATTATTGAGGTTCACTTGAGTTGGCGGAGGAATAGACCACTTCGTAGTTACTTCATGGACAATTTTGGTCAAATGACCTTTCATTTCTTTCATTGTGATAGGCAGATTTCAAAGCAAGATAGTACGTAAGCTTGCCTTACACAGCAGGATGAAGAAATTAAATAGACTAGGTGGCTAGAATAGCACACCAATGAACACTTTATGAAGGTATTTGTTGCATTCCTACTTTGAATGCATCTCTTAGCATGTTGCATAATGTACTTGGCAATCTGTGAAATACCAGTCGTTCGTGGACGCACTGTTCTTTTTTGTGGATGTAAATGAAAACCACAATTCAAAAGAATATATGAATAATCAAGACATCATATAGTTGGTGCTTATCTCATTGGATTTTAAACCACCATGTCACTTTAGTACAAATGACCTTCCTCTGATCATGCGTATAATATTTTGATCATGCGCAGAAAAGAACTACGAACTGACGATTTTCTTGAAGCAAACCTGAGAAGATATAGTAGTCTGGATAGAAAACTTCCGGCGGAAGTAGGGGGATTAACATAATTAATTTTGATTGATTTTTTTTAACTAGGTGTCTGTTGATTTCAATGAGGTCATAAACGAAGAGTTATTGTTTATTTGTAAAGGGTATTAACATAATTGATTCATAAATTATTTTTTTTAATTAGGTGTTTGTTGATTTTAATGAAGTCATAAACGAAGAGTCATTGTTTATTTGTAATAATGGAAGAAGAAAATTAAATCTATTTCAAGAAAGCATCATTCGTAATGTAATGAAGGGAATGGAATATTTTTTCAACACTGTCTGAGCATGGTCTGAGACAAAGCGGTCACGTTGGAGATAGAGATTTTTTGTAATGTATGGAGAGTAGGGATTAATGATGGGACAATAGAATTAGGGTAGTGAGTTGGTCAAGTTCACTCTTTTGACGCCGTTAGACGCCGCAACGCCACACTGCTCGAATAATATGAAGAAATGAAGTGGATTCCAGCTAAACTCTCTTATTACCCCCCGCAACTCCACGATCATGACGATGCTGATGTTTCGTCGTAGACGTTGCAACGCCAAAATGGTGGCAAAATGGCGGAATGAGACGTACCGATTGGGTGACAGCTATCCTGCATGAAACCGTGGAAACAAGAATGTTAAATATTGTAAGCGACCCCCTGAAATTAGGTTCACTGTGTAACCAATAATACTATTCCACTCTAACTTCATGACCATCAAGGGCCACTAATCAATGATGCATCCCTATGGTCACCTTAACCAAGTGTTTCACGAGGTCACCGTTAATTCATAATTATCCAATTACAATATGGCTTCTTGCAGATGTCTTGAAAACTACTTGGCTTTTAATAGCTTTATCCAAAACCTAACAAAGATGAGGCTACTTGGTAAACACCTGCCGGCATGCAAGACCCCACAAAGATAAGGCTGGGTGGCAAACACCTGTCGGCATCCAAGACCCCACACGCACTTATCAGCTGCTTGGCAAACATCTGCCTGTATCCAAAATCCCCACTCAAAAGAGTGAACTTGACCAACTCACTACCCTAATTCTATTGTCCCATAATCAATCCCTACTCTCCACACATTACAAAAAATCTCCATCTCCAACTTGACCGCTTTGTCTCAGACAGTGTTGAAAAAATATTCCATTCCCTTCATTACATTACGAATGATGCTTTCTTGTAATAGATTTCATTTTCTTCTTCCATTATTACAAATAAACAATGACTCTTCGTCTCTGACTTCATTAAAATCAACACACACCTAATTAAAAAAATAATTCAAAATTAATTATGTTAATTCCCCTTTACAAATAAAGAAGAAGTCTTCGTTTATGACCTCATTAAATCATCACACACCTAATTAAAAAATTAATTAAACTTAATTATGTTAATCCCCCCTACTTCCGCCGGAAGTTGTCTATCCAGACTACTATATCTTCTTACCTGCATGGTAGAGCATTTCCTCGGGCTGAGTAGCAGATTGTTATCACGACATCATGATTCAAGGATAGAGAGCGAGTCGTGTAACACGTCATCATCCCGATCCATGACATTGCTATTGTCATATTGTATTTTAATAGGGGACCTTTCTGATCAAAATACCTTTACCTTTACGTAACATCGCAATCTCTGTAATAAAACACAATTATGTCATATCTTACACATCATAGCCCTTAGGGCGTAACGGAACTAAGTATCATATCATTTTTTTCTTAGTGACCATTCAGACATCAGTGAACGAGTTTTGCAGACAGAACGAAAAACACGTAAATGGTGGGTAGTTTAACCAGTAATAACTGTGCCTTCACCTATATCATTATTATTTATTTCGAATTATTAATTGGTGTTTAATTAGTATAACCATTCTTTTTCCATCATCGTAATTATTACCATTATCATTTTTACCCACATTATTGATAATTATTATATTTTTCATATCCTTGTAATTGTATTATCATAGGCCTACTATTATAATTATTGCTAGCTGCAATATTACGACTTCTACTACTACTACTACTACTACTACTACTACTACTACTACTACTACTACTACTACTACTACTACTACTACTACAACTACTACTGCTGCTGCTGCGGCTGCTGCTACCACTACTACTACTACTACTACTACTACTACTGCTGCTGCTGCGGCTGCTGCTACCACTACTACTACTGCTGCTACTACACTAATACTACTACTACGACGAACCATGACAATAATATAACACTGATGGTAATATCAATAATATCAATATAGTGATAATAGGTAATATTAACCAAGATGATTGTTTTTAGCGTTCCCATGTATTTTCAGAATAACCTCAGTGATATAATACGAGTGGAAATAGTAAACTGTAAATCCACTTTGAAGTGTTTTATTTGTTTTAACATTGGCTCGACCTTTTAAAATATGACCAATTTGTCACCCTTGTCTGTGAAATAAATTAGTTTATGAAAATTGCACTCGAAAATACAAAGCCTTTAAAGTACCATCTACTTGATGGGGCGGCTTTAGATAGTCCAGTTTGTTTAAACTGCTCTTACATTAGCTATTAGTATATATATTTATTCATTCATGTGTTCTTTATATTAAAAAAAGCAAGGTTATCCCATTCCATCCAGAGGCCTAATTTACGATTTTGTTTAATTTTAAATGTTTTTTATATTGTTTGTGATATTAAAAAGTAGAAATAAAATTAATTTAATGAATGTAATTGGATAATATAATACGCATCAAGTCCAGGATTTTCTTTTTAATATGAAATTTGTATTATAAACCAATGCCTTGAACACATTTTATATTTGTACACTGAGCAGACTTGGGGAAGAACTCAGGAATAGAAATGCAATAAGCCTATCATCCGGGGGGGGGGGGGCACTTACATTGACGAGTGGATACCATGCGCGACCAAAAAAAAAACACGTAAAAGGATGTCTTTTTCACGATAGGGCACGTTACGTATGTAACGTGATAAGGGTTTTTGCAAGGGAAGTTACGTGTTTAGGGTAAAATTTGTGGGGATGATAAAATAAATTGAAATGTTTTATAAAGGGTGTCCTTTTTGCCTCAACATTACGTGTTTAGAGTCCGATTTGCACGAAGTGTGGAAGGTGGGGTCATACTAAATCCGTGACATAACAATCAATATAGTCCTGTACTTGTTTAGGGGTCCATTTCAGGAAATACTCGCCAAGAGTATCGTTTTGTTCCCAATACTTGTCTAGGGTAGGGTTTCACATGCCAGTACTTGTTAAGGGGTGCATTTTCAGAATGTGGAACACACGTGCTTAGGGTGCTTTTCTACCCATGGTCGCGCATGGTATACACTCGTAAATGGAAGTGGCCCCCCGGGCTATCATCTTATGAACTTGTTTTCACTCATTTGACAGGTTGGATGTACCTCTACATCTCACTACCAATCGCTATCGCTCTCATCGTCGGAATGGGACTGCTTTCACTGAGACGACATCGCTTCGTTGTCCAACATCGATCTCCTACTTCTAGCCACGGTCATCACAGCGCAGCACCTCCACCCCAGCACTATGCGGATTGGCATTTATACCACGACTATGCAGACATACGAGAAACTGGCCGAGCTGACGATGCGACTCAAGAAGAAGGTACGGGTGCTCGCGATGTTTCTAACGCTCCTCTGACGTGCGCGGCATCCAACCTACGGGGCCTGGCGATCACTTTTAACCAGCAGAACCCCGGCGCGGGAAACCATTTCCGCGATGACAGTATCCTCCAGTACGTCGTAACCCCGACACTGGATACATCACCAGCAAGTCCTATGTATCGAAGGAGTGAACCCGGTGAAGATGGGTATCTTATTCCAGAACCACTTTCCACTCCCGCTGATCCTTATGCTTCTACTCTGCTTAGATCGGTTAGGGATACCGAGAGGTTCTTAGATTCGGTGAATGAATCCGTTTCTGAAAATAACTACGTCGATTTTAATTGAAAACGCCTTTGCACGTTTGATTGCAATCAAATAATTTCCTTGAAAACACAGTTGGAAATGCCTGATAACGTAAATATCATGTTGGTGATCTGTTCGGGATCTCTTTTAGGGGATGCATTTTTGTACTCGAAATTCGACAAGCAAAAAGAAAAGCATTACTCACAAAAGAAGAGTATTTGGTCTCCAGAAAAAAGACAACCCCCAAGAAGAAGGTTATCATTCCCAAATAATTTGAGGTCCTCTCATGTTTTTTGTGTTTTTGTTCAACGCCGGGGGTGTGACCGCACCTACCACTCACCCCTACATGGATCCGCGCCTGGTATTTATAAACTGCGGATTATTTGCGTTGCTACGATAAATTTTCTTGACCTGACAAGGTTTTTCTATTTCCTCCATGAAGCCTCAATCTTTCAATGATAATTTTATATCTCAAGGCATTTTCCTTCAAGTTATGGCTTTAATGATGGGGCAAATTTTTAAAGCCTTTTATGCCGTAAAAATTTTCTCATGATAATCGGAAGAAGAGGCATTATTTGTCTCGCCTGCATAGCAGAGCGAGACTATAGTCTTCAACATCCAAATCAAGGTTTAGTTTTTGAAATGTCGTCATAACTTTGAAAGGTTACAGATCTAGTTCATGAAACTTGTACATATCGGGAGTGGTATATCACTAGACATCCTGACTGAGTTTCGGGTCACACGATCAAGGTCAAAGGTCATTCAGGGTCATCGAACTTTGGTCATGTTGGGGGTATTTGTTAAATTGCCATAATAATTTAGAAACTTTAGGGTTCAATTTAAAAAAACTTGGATATAAAAACAATTAGTATTACTGAACATCCTGCGAGTTTCAGGTCAAAGGTTTAGGGTCAACGAACTTTTGTCATGTTGAGGGCTTTGTTGAATTGCCATCATAACTTTGAAAGTTTATGGATCTAGTTCATGAAATTTAGACAATTAAGAGTAATCAAGTATCATTGAACATCGTGCATGAGTTTCAGGCAAGCTCAAAAGTCATTAAGGGTCAATGAATATAGTATTTATTATCATGTGAATGGTGTTTTTTTAAACAATTCTTCAATACATGTAGTTGTTTTTTAATTTAGCACTGCTTTGAATCGTTTAATGCAGGTGAGACTACCAGAAGCGTTCCACTTGTTATTACCGAGCAAAAACTGAGTTTTATTTAAAACCTAACATAGATGTAGCATATGATTTGACCCAATTACGTTTGCAAAGGGACTAAAATCAATGCATAATGACCTGTTCACTGTCTTTCCAAGACAAAAAGAAAAAAGACCTTGACACCTATATGATTAAAGTCGAAACACGGATTGTAAAGTGTAGAGTGTACGATGCAAATTTACAAAATTATAAAGCGGTGATAGACAATTGTACAAGCTTTCCAGGACATTCGATTTATGGTTCTTTATTTTTATTTTTTTAATTAAACTGCAGGTCGAACCATGCATTCACGCAAATCGGCTTGATTTTGTGATTTTGCTAAGGATGAGATCACATAAAGTATTACTGTTTTATATTTAAATCATCTTGAACCTTGTCGACTGAGCGCGAATACTAAAACACTGTTTCGTTTGATGATGATTTTACATTCTTTGATTTTTGCTTTTTAAAAATACATTATCATACAATCAGTCAGTCAGTCGATAAAACATTCAATCAATCAATCAAACAATCCAAGGTTGTAGTAGGTCCATAATTAAAAGCATCACTCGCTGTCAATTATGGCTGGAATATTCATGTAAACAATTGAGAGAATTACGGGTCTGTTTAAAACATTAAAAACAACAACATTTATATATATTGAAATAAAAAGTATGTAGTTGATAAGGCAATAAAAACAATTAAAATTACAAAAGATCATTAAAATGTATGGATATTAAATAAAAATTGTGTTTTCCCATTCATGTTTAAAATTTGATATTGCAAGTATTTGTTATCTTGCTTTCAAAGGAATCATTGGCCCATTGAGTACACATGACAGAAGATTGGTTGATTGATTGAATTCAAGGTTCTATCAACTTCGATATGACTCTTCGAATAGGACTGTCTATCCTGTATGATCCTTATATCAATTTTTTGATGTCGTTCGAAATACGAGAGGCGTGTTACAATATCAATGGGTTAGTTGTGTAACTCGAGTCCCGAAGAAAATACCAGTGATTGGACCTATTTGTGATTGGACCCGTAGCAACGATACCAAATGATTGTTGGCCGAAATGGGTTTAGACAAAGTAATAGCGAACCAACTGAAGTTAGACCAAATGGAACATGGACGAAATGAGAGTAGACCAAGTGGTTATTAGACCAATCGGCTATTAAACCAAAAGGTAATAGACGTAATGATGTTGGACAAAGTGGATATTGGACCAATTGAAAAAAATACAATTAGACTAAATGATAATAAACAAAACGGCTAGTAGACCAACTGGCTATTAGACGAGATGGTAATTAGACGAAATGGTTATTGGACTGTGTTAATATTTAACTAACTAATGGTAGACGGAATGATATCAGTCCATGCGATAGTGGGGAAAAAGGCAGTAGACGAAATGGTAATAAACCGATAAATATCCATACAAAGAGTAATCCTGATTCCCAAATCTTTTAATTCTCTTTCTCGTGTCTCGAAATACTTGGTAAAAGCATCATTTATATCTTATCTGTAGCTCGAGTCCTGAAGAAAATACCGCTGCGACATTATGCGTTGCGACATGTGACGTTATGCGTTGACAATTTGCTGCGACATTATGGCTGGAATCTCATGTAAGATGTTATCATCAATCACTGTGTCACCTGAGAGATCATGTTCAGTGTTAGGTATGATGTCTTTAGTTATACCTAATATTTTGGCATTGTTGTTCCCCTGTATAGACATGTTATTGAGATCAACTGATGAATCAACTTCACTTTTATCTACATTCATGGTATCATGAAAGATGTCCCTTATCATTTCACCAGCACTCTCAAGTAAGATGTTGTAAGATATCATGTCACTTTCACTCATGTCACCTTCATTCTCATGTAAGATGTGATCATCACTGATGTCACTTTCAATCTCATATAAGATGTTATCATCAATCACTCATGTCACCTTCATTCTCATGTAAGATGTGATCATCACTAATGTCACCTTCATTCTCATGTAAGATGTTATCATCAATCGTGTCATCTTCATTCTCATGTAAGATGTTATCAGCACTCGTGTTATCTTTAATTGTTATGTAAGATGTGATCATCACTCATGTCATCTTCATTCTCATGTAAGATGTGATCATCACTCATGTCATCTTCATTCTCGTGTAAGATGTCATCATCACTCATGTCATCTTCATTCTCATGTAAGATGTGATCATCACTCATGTCACCTTCATTCTCATGTAAGATGTTATCACTCATGTCATCTTAATTCTCATGTAAGATGTGATCATCATTCATGTCACCTTCATTGTAAGATGTCATTATTCACTGTGTCACATTCATTCTCATGTAAGATGTGATCATTCATTGTGTCATCTTCATTCTCATGTAAGATGTTATCATCACTCATGTCACCTTCATTCTCATGTAAGATGTGATCATCACTCATGTCATCTTCATTCTCATGTAAGATGTCATCATCACTCATGTCATCTTCATTCTCATGTAAGATGTCATCATCACTCATGTCACCCTCATTCTCATGTAAGATGTGATCATCATTCATGTCACCTTCATTCTCATGTAAGATGTCATCATCACTCATGTCACCTTCATTCTCATGTAAGATGTGATCATCACTCATGTCATCTTCATTCTCATGTAAGATGTTATCAGCACTCGTGTTATCTTTAATTGTTATGTAAGATGTGATCATCACTCATGTCATCTTCATTCTCATGTAAGATGTGATCATCACTCATGTCACCTTCATTCTCATGTAAGATGTGATCATCACTCATGTCATCTTCATTCTCATGTAAGATGTGATCATCACTCATGTCACCTTCATTCTCATGTAAGATGTTATCATCACTCATGTCATCTTCATGCTCATGTAAGATGTGATCATCACTCATGTCACCTTCATTCTCATGTAAGATGTTATCATCACTCATGTCATCTTCATGCTCATGTAAGATGTGATCATCACTCATGTCACCTTCATTCTCATGTAAGATGTTATCATCACTCATGTCATCTTCATGCTCATGTAAGATGTGATCATCACTCATGTCACCTTCATTCTCATGTAAGATGTTATCATCACTCACGTCATCTTCATTCTCATGTAAGATGTTATCATCACTCATGTCACCTTCATTCTCATGTAAGATGTTATCATCACTCATGTCACCTTCATTCTCATGTAAGATGTTATCATCACTCATGTCACCTTCATTCTTATGTAAGATGTCATCATCACTCATGTCATCTTCATTCTCATGTAAGATGTGATCATCACTCATGTCATCTTCATTCTCATGTAAGATGTTATCATCACTCATGTCATCTTCATTCTCGTGTAAGATGTCATCATCACTAATGTCATCTTCATTCTCATGTAAGATGTGATCATCACTCATGTCATCTTCATTCTCATGTAAGATGTCATTATTCACTGTGTCACCTTCATTCTCATGTAGGATGTTATCATCACTCGTGTCATCTTCATTCTCATGTAAGATGTGATCATCACTCATGTCATCTTCATTCTCATGTAAGATGTGATCATCACTCATGTCACCTTCATTCTCCTGTAAGATGTCATCATTCACTTTGTCACATTCGTTCTCATGTAAGATGTTATCATCAATCACTGTGTCACCTTCATTCTCATGTAAGATGATATCATCAGTCATCATGTGAAGGTAGTTTATTACCGTGACCGAGTCAACCATGAAGTATGGAACGCCATAAGAATCACAAATAAGTAACACATAGTGGCGCCGATTAAAAATGTGCTATCAGTGTTGCCATATTGGTTCAGCTGATATCGGCTGAAAACTGAATAATGTGTTTGCTTTGAACTATTTAAATAATGATTTTTATTGTCTGAACAAGGACTATAATCATGGCTACTGGTTCTAACATGTCTAATGACATGAAGGAGGCCAAAGTCCCAAATTCATTTAGTTTTCATTTATTTAACCTATTCATAATAATGTTATCCCATGCTTTTTATTTGCACTCCACGTATGCTTGTACATAATAATGTATAACGGCAATCTCTGCCCTGCTGAAATTCAATGAGCTAAAATTTGATTCTTTGTTCAGCATTATTAATGCAGAGTCAAACTTCCTTAGATAAAAAAACACGTGTTAGTATTTATGTTATTACATGAGCTTTTACCGTATTTTATATGTAATAGGATAAGCCTTAAGCACCAATAATTAGAATAAACTTTAAAAAATCCAAAACAGACTTTGCACGAAACAGCAGCCTTTATCTTGCCACACTTGAGTTTAATTCATTGGCAGAACATATTCGCACTTTACCAAATCTAAATTTATTTGAATCTGAAATTGAAAAATACGTCCTGAGATTTTTATTAACCCCTTTTTAAATCCAATTCTTGTTATGTTGTTAATATTTTCTGTATTGATTTTGTTTCTGTTTTGTTTCATTCCATGTTAGGTTTTGTATATAAGTTTTTGTTTTACTTACACTCTAAAAAATTAAGTGCTAATTTAGCTCTCAAAGAGCGTGTATAGTGACTGCACTTCGGAGTGCTGATTTTTCTCGTTCAAATTTGAACTAGACAAATCAGCACTCCGAAGTGCAGTCACTATACACGCTCTTTAAGAGCTAAATTAGCACTTCATTTTTTAGAGTGTAGTTCACTTTATTATGATTTTTATTTTTTGTATTGTTTGTATATTGTACGGCCTTCCTGAAAACCAGCCATTAGTTGAACGAGGGCTTTTTACCATGCTTGAATAATAAATAATCAAATACATTATTTGACCATTTTATTATGTGGCACTGGACCTTGTGGAAATGTAAAAAAAAAATCACTGATTTGAAATCGTTTCACTTCGTGATATTTTTCATTGTTATACAGCAATAATAAACGAAATATTTGCTAATAATGTGGGCATATATTTGATGTTTGGCTTTATTTTTACATATTTCACATAACTATGAACAATACAAAAACAACATGACATCAGAAGAATTAACTTGGTCTACAAATCACTGACTAATGTATTTATTCATTAAAACATTTTTATACAGGAAAACATGTTTAGATGAAATACACTGTTTTTCAAAACGGTCCTGTTACATTGAAAATATGAAGCAACGATAAAAAATACATGCAAACTTAAGTTAAAATACTGGGTATACTTAATTTACAATAAAAGTTGCATAGAAAATAGAATGAGCAGAAAGATAGAGAGAGGTACGATATTTTGTTATATACATAATGGATAATGAAAATGAATTTGTTTTTGGTTGGTTGGATGAACTTGCATTGGTTGGATTGATGGACTTGTTATGATTGGTTGGTTGATCTTAGGGATCCATGCTCTATAAGCAGTTATTTTAGTGGATCCCCTCATTTCCAACCAAGCTATTGTTAATACTTTTGTACAAATTTCTATAATTTGTCTGTAGTTAACTTATAATTATAATTGATACGTATTGGTATTGATCTATACATATATGATGCATATTTAATACTTGCATATAGTTGTGATGTGCATGATGGAAATTTAAAATAAACTTGAACTTGTTTTGACTGGTTGGATGGCTTGCTTTGGTTGGCTAGATGGGCTTGCATTGGCTGGTTGGATGGGCTCGTTATGATTGGTTGGTTGGGCTTGTTTTGGTGTTTGGCCTGATTAGTCGGGGAGGCACTGTGCACAAATGTCAAGAAAATCGGGAGAGGGGAACCCAACTTTCCAAAGTCTCCTGGTTTGGAAGTCCGGCTGAATGTCTTCCTCCCGGCAGGTTCCCCTTCCAAGAAGTCAAAGTCATGTTTTTATGTCTCTCCCCCAATTATATTTCACACACAGGAGAAAATCTTGTATTGAATAGATGATAAATGTAAAGAGGGGAATCCGCACCCCAGGAAATACCTGTCCTGGAATCCCGTTTTGGATCTCTTCCTTCTGGGAGGTTACGTGACCCAGTTTCCCCCTTAAAATCTGGTTGATTGTGGCTTGATAAATATTGTTTAGATACTGTGTTCTCGTTAACAAATTGTAAATGTTGTTTTGATCTGAGAAAATGGCAATAAAAGTTGAGAAAAGGCAATTTCATGTTTGATCTGTATTTATTCTCGCAAGTCACGATATACAGTGCGTCCCAGAAAAAACGAAACCGAGATTTAGCGATCATTTATCATTACTTAATCATAAATAAAATAGACAAATGACCTACCAATTTAAAGCTTAGAATCTCCTCTTTCATCTGACATTACTTAGATTATTTCTCAATCACGCATGAGTGAGCAAAAACAATTTGAAAAAAAGATACCAAAAACTCATTTGGCGGGGGGTATCTGGGTTTCAAAAAGAAAACCACATTTTTGAAAAGTTCAATATCTCCTCTTTAATTTGATACCTAAATTACAGAAAATGGTCAAGAAATAACAAAGTTCTGGTCATTTGAAATAAGGCTTGAATTTCAATAATTTCATAAAATGAAGAAGTTCTCCAGGCTGGCTTTCAAACTCACTCGACACTCTGTTTTGTTGACGATCAGTCATGCATTAAATCTTTTGTTCATGCGAAAGCTTCCGTGGGAAACCGGTGAAAACACGTTTATCTCATGAAATTATGGAAATACAAGCCTTATTTCAAATGACCAGAACTTTTTTATTTCTTGACCATTTTCTGTAATTTAGGCACCAAATTAAAGAGCAGATATTGAACTTTTCAGAAATGTGGTTTTCCTTTTGAAGCCCAGATACCCCCCGCCAAATGAGTTTTTGGTATCCTTTCTTCAAATTGTTTTTGCTCACTCATGCGTGAATAAGAAATAACATAAGTAATATCAGATGAAAGAGGAGATTCTCAGCTTTAAATTGGTAGGTCATTTGTCTATTCTATTTATGATTAAGTTATGATAAATGATAGCTAAATCTCGGTTTCGTTTATTCTGGGACGCACTGTATATAATAAGATATATATATTAACATATCAAACGAATAAAATCACATGATTGATAAACTCACCTAAATTGATGAATAGATTGTTTGCCGAAAAATATTGTCCATGTGATGGAAAGGAAAATGGAAAAGAGACCAATGCCGATAACAGTTCTAAATGTTTTCTTCATTTTTCCAGATTGCTTGATACAAAACATGCCCGATATTGAACCGACGAACCACGCGTAATTGGTATTCAGAGATCAAACTGGGAAACCCGTTATTGGGAGAGAGTCGTACCAATATTTACAAATTAATCATCAAACACTTATAGCTATAGCCATAGGCAGATCCAGGGGGACCAAGGAGCCCGCCCCCACCCCCACTGGCGGAGCAACAAAAAAAAAGAAAAAGGAAAGAAAGAAAAAAGTAAGGCAAAAGAGAGGAGAAAAAAGAGGAGGAAGACGATTGAATAAAAAAAGGTTAAAATGAGGGGAAAACTTGGGAAATAAAGAATCGTTCATGTCACTATATAAAATTTTGGCTAGCGCTTCGCGCTCGCTCGCATTGCATTTGAGGTGATTCTCATAACTTGTTCAATATGTAGCTTAAATATCAAGTTTGGAAGTAAATATACAAAACAAATTTCACCTCGGAAATCGAACTTTCATTATTTTGTGTGATTTACAACTTTATTTTTATAAAGTGCTCTGTAAAATGTCCGTTTTCTGGTGAGAATATTAACATTTTCTGCTCGTGCTGCGCGCTCGCAAATTTTGATTTTCGGCATCACCAATTTTTCCAAAGGGTAGATAGCTCTGGGGAACCTTGATTTAAGCTACACCTACCATTGTTTTCTTTAGCCATTTCTTTCACTATATACGACCTCGTGCAGGTGATGCCGAAAAAATGCCTCTCTTCATCCATTTCTTTCACAAAATATTTGAATAAAAAAGAGTTGCCAAAGCTGTTGTACATGTATAATTTCACACATTTGCATACTTTCTCCCATACGTGTACTGTATCAAAGCAATACCTTTGATCCAGATGAGGCATGGCGGCTTGTCATTTGTTCAAAACCCACCTACTCCCGACAATGGAAATTATAATTGGTATAGTGTCGAAAATCTGTCTATCTGACGGTCAATCGGATCGGGATCACCCTAGCTACTAACCCGTCTCTGTGGTCTAGTGGTTAAGGCACCGGCGTTCAAAGCTGGGGGCCCGAATTCGATTCCCGGCAGAGACATTTTTTTCGGCATCACCAATTTTTCCAAATAGTCCAGGATAGGCCCCATAGAAACTTGACCAAACCTTGTTTTTTATATATACAATATTTTTTGATGGTTTCTTGTCAATTCGAGGGTGCTGATTCCGAATCTGGATGATGCCACTCGTGTAACCTTGAGCATTTTCCGCAAATTGGCAAAATCCAATATGGCCGCCAAAATATGCAAATTACCCATGAAAATCCTAAAATTGTCCGCACATTGGCTATGACATGCATGACATCGTGTTGCAGGGGTGAAATACTCTCTGAAAAAAATAATTTTTGACAAAATATTTATTTTCCTGATATTCAAAATGGCCGCCATAGGCCATTGTATACTCTATTATGTACAATATGAATAGGGAAAACTAATTTTCACAAAAATTAGCACTAAACCGCAAAAAATCGCGATGTATGAACGAAGTAATATATGCAAATCATCATTACTAACGAGATATATCACTTATTATCTCATATATGGGGATATTGCTGTATTTTGATGTCTAAAATAGCCGACACTGGCCCAAAGAGATGTAAAATGGCAATGACTGGGGCCAAAAAATGACAAGAGTGAGGACTAAAATGCATATTATTAAGATAAACAAGTGGAATGCTGACTAAAAGCATCATTGCCATCATTGCCATTAATATGCCATTTATGTGATAAATGCTGTATTTTGACATTCAAAATGACCGCCACCCATATAGGCCCTATATTTATCATGTACAATGCGAATGGACGAACTAATTTTCACAAGAGTGAGAATCATAAATGCATATAACTGTGATATACGATTAAAAATATTGTAAAAAAAATATTTCTAACTAAATACATCACATATTGGTCGTGGAGGTAATGAATGCTGTACTTTGAAATCCAAAATGGCTGCCATAGGTCCTAAAAGTATTGTGTACATTGTAACATGGGACAAATTTTGACATAATTTGGCTTTTCTTGACTCTAAATATTATATATAATTGTGAATTGTGAATTGTGAAAGGGTGAAATATTGTCTAAAACCATGTTTTCTACCGAGATATATTATATCATGTGTAATTAAGTTGATAAACGCTGCATTTTTAAATTGAAAATAGCCACCATAGGCCCTTATCGTAGAATGTACAATTTGAGTGGAGATAAACAATGTTCACAAAATGGGCATATGGCAGCCATTTCGAATGCTGAAATATAGTTTTTATCACCTTGATTACTTAAGATATGATATATTCTGTTAGAAATCATGTTTTCAGACAATATTCCACTCATACATCACCATATGGCCAAGCAAAGCCAAATTCTGTTGATATAATTTGTTCCCATTCACATTGTGCATAATACCATAAGGGCCTGTAGCGGCCATTTTGACTCTGCAATAACAGTATTTATCACCTAACTGGCAGAATAAATGATATATCTTTATAGAAATTTTGCTTTCAGACAATATTTTACTCATAGATCACCATTTATGGTGCTCACTCCTGTGAATATTGGTTTCCCACTTTGCATTATACATAATACTGTTAATGTCTATGGCGGCCATTTTGAAAGTCAAAGTACAGTATTTAACACAAACTTGAAACCTGAATGATGAATTTCGTTAGAAAATCCCATTAATTTATCACATTTATATGCATTTCAGTGCTCTCTCTTTTGATTTCTTTGCTACTCTTTCTCATTGTGCATAATACTTTTAGGGCCTTTGGCAGCCATTTTGAATATCAAAATAAAACATTCATCACATACATGGCATATTAATAATATATTTCGTTAACAATTATGTTTTTAGTCAGTATTCCACTCGTTCAATCTTAATAATATGCATTTTATTGATCACTCTTGTGACTTTTTTGGCCCCCATTGCCATTGTATGCAATACTGTTTGGGCCAGTAGCGGCTATTTTAGATATCAAAAAAACAGAAATGTTCCCAAATATGACATAATAAATAATATATCTCGTAAGTAATGATGATTTGCATGTATTACTTCGTTTATACATCGCGATTTTTTGCACTTTAGTGCTAATTTTTGTGAAAATTAGTTTTCCCTATTCATATTGTACATAATAAAGTATACAAGGGCCTTTGGCGGCCATTTTGAATATCAGAAAAATAAATATTTTGTCAAAAGTTTTTTTTTCAGAGAGTATTTCACTCCTGCCACACAATTTTATGCATTTCATAGCCAATGTGTGGACAGTTTTAGGATTTTCATGGGTAATTTGCATATTTTGGCGGCCATATTGGATTTTGACAATTTGCGGAAAATGCTCAAGGTTACACGAGTGGCATCATTCAGATTCGGAATCAGCACCCTCGAATTGACAAGAAACCATCAAAAAATATTGTATATATAAAAAAACAAGGTTATGCCTCTTCTATCCTGGACTAAAAGGGTAGATATACATGTAGCTCTGGGGAACCTTGATTTAAGCTACGCCTACCATTGTTCTCTTCATCCATTTATTTCACAAAATATTTAAATAAAAAAAGAATTGCCAAAGCTGTTGCACATGTATAATTTCACACACACACACATATAATCTCAAATCAAATAAAATTACATGATTGATAAACTCACCTAAATTGATGAATAGATTGTTCGCCGAAAAATATTGCCCATGTGATGGAAAAAAAGAAGGAAAAGAGACCAATACCGATAACAGTTTTAAATGTTTTCTTCATTTTTCCAGATTGCTTGACACTTAACATGCCCGATATTGATCCGATAATCACGCGTAATTGATATTCTGAGACCAAACTGAGCCACCCGTTGTATAAACACTTAACAATCGCCATAATGATCAATCATGGGGGAGGAACGTGGGATTTTTTTTCTTGGGGGTGTTTATCAGGTGTTTTGATTGATTTTTTTTATTTTTTTACCGCAAAAGTACAATAATGAAATCATTTACCCTTCCCCCTTAAAATGTTGGGACCGTCCAAATAAGTAGGCTTATTATCATAATTATGATTATATCAATATTAGACCTTTTTAATGATTACATTCTTTACAGTTTGTTACATTATTTAACCTGGCTATTTCCTCATTCAAATTTACTTTTTCAAATTGTTTTGTAGAGGGTTGTAACTGAGAACAGAAACTGTTTCAATTTGAATGTGAATATAATTAGCCTTCGCATCACCTTTTTTTCGTTTTAATTGATATTTTATTTCCTCACCTTCAAACATATAAATTAATACAAGAAATCATAGATAGTAAATGAATATAAGAATGCCATTGGATGCATGATTACTATCTTAATAAAATACCTTGCATCAAATAGTATTTTAAAATCAGTTAAAATCTGCATGTGTTTCTTCTTATTTCATTTATGAAGATATTCATTAACTTTCATTTTCCAAGCCAACAATTCTTAATAAGCAATTTAAAGAGGGAGGTAGTTTATGATCCCATCTAATCCACCAAAACTTAATTAATATCTTAATATGCTTTTTGGTATTTTATGTTTTTTCAATATGATTTTTATTGTTATTTATTTTTGCTGCTTATTTTTCTTTTGTTACAAGTATACTGAGATGATGTTTTGTAAACTTTTGACAATTAATAAGACATAAAAATACAACTTCCCCTCCCTCTCCCTTTACTACTTCGACCCCATCCCATCCGAACACATCCACCAACACACCCACACCCAACAAAATAAACACCCCAACATAAATGCCACAGTCATATAGGCACACGGCACCCTTCATTATTTCGGTATCGGTCCGACTCTAAATTAAAGGTCAAGTCCACCCCAGAAAAAAGATGATTGCAATAAATAGAGAAAATGCTAAAACGCTAAAAATGTCATCTTAATCGGATGTAAAATAAGAGAGTTATGACATTTTAAAGTTTCGCTTATTTTTCACAAAACAGTTATATGCACATCTCAGTGACATGCAAATGAGACAATCGATGATGTCCATTACTCACTATTTCTTTTGTGTTTTATTGTTTGAATTATACAATATTTCACTTTTTACAGATTTGACAATAAGGACCAACTTGAATGAACCATATTGTATAAAACAATGGTAATTCCACATGTTCAGGGAGGAATTAATATTTGATTCACTTGACAATGAAGAGAAAATTAGAATATTTCATACTTCATATAGTGAAATTTATTGAAAAGAAATAGTGAGTGGATGACGTCATCAGTCTCCTCATTTGCATACCGACCAGGATCGTATAACTGTTTTGTGAAATTAAGCAATTCCTTAAAATGTCTTTTTTTTTTCTTTCATCCGATTTTGATGAAATTTTCAGTATTATGCTTGTTGGATTTTTCTCTATTCAAATCAACTAATGGTTAGGGTGGACTTGTCCTTTAATGCATTACTTCTAATCACAATTCTGCAAATGCACATGACACATCCCCCTCTTCATTGCTAATTTCTTTTCATTTCCCTCCAATGATCATTCAACCTACATGTCATTACAAAAAGTTGCATGCAAGTGAAACAAGCGAGTAAAAATTTCGACAATTTTATGACAAAAATCCAATATTGTGATATATTTTGATATAATATTCAGAAAACGATATCATATTTCACCCTCCTTTTTGCCTTTCTCTTTTCTCTTGGTCGTGACAATTACGAGGGCAAGCGCCCCCCCCCCCCCCGCCTTCTGTACGCCACTGTATATAAACCTATCGATAAGTGGCTTTTTGTTCTCCCTTGTTAATACATAATAAAATGAAATTTTATTCATTTAAACATACAGAAGTAGTTAAACAAGTCTCCAGGCGAAGATGGGTTGGGTGTTGAATTTTACAGGGAGTTTTGACCCAAGTTCAAGGCGTTGTCGTTAAAAGATTAAACGAGATTTATAGAAAAGATAGATTGAGTCATCTCCAACGTCACGAAACGGCAGTGTAAATGGAGTGGAAGCTTTTGTCAGCCGGCCAACTTTCCAATGGTGTCCTTTAAAGAACAAAGCTACCAAGAAATTACATTAAGAGATAGAGAAACACAAAAGCTTGAGGTGCGTTTTATTGTTATTATTATTTTTTATTTATTAATGTCAACTGCAATTCGTCTATTAGCCATTTTGTCTAATAAATACCGATTTGGTTAATTATCATTTGGTCTAATTATTAAACGATCTAAAATAAAATCGAAGTTGCATACAATTTGTCCATTGTCGAATTGGTTTCACCTGGCACGGATCCAGGGGGCGTTGCCCTACCCCCCCCCCCAAACAGAGGGCGAGAGAAAGAGTAAGAAGAGGAAGAAGAAAATTAAAGAAAAGGGAAAAAGGGAGAGAAAGCAGAAATAAACAAAACAAAAAACCAGATCCAGGTGACTAGAAGGGCCTTGCCCTACCTAAAAAAAAGAAGAGACACAGAAAAAACGAAGACAATTGGGTAAGGGGGGGGGGGTAGAGAGGGGAAAAGCATTTTTTAAAAAGGGGGAGAAATACACATAATTGAAGATAGACAAATGGATCCAGGGGTCTGATGGGCCTTGTCCCCCCCCCCCTTCCCCAAGAGAGAGAGAGAGAGAGAGAGATACAGCGAAGAAGAAGAATATGGGAAATAGGGGAAAGAACAAAATTAAACATATATATATATAAAGAGATCAAGGTGGTTGAGTGCTTTATTAGTATCATTATTATTTAATTAGTCTGACTGTCCTACCCCATCTGTTCCTGAAAAAAGAGAGACAAAGAAAAGGGGAAGAAAAGGAAGAGAAAGAGTGAGACGAATAAACAAAAAAGAGGGAGAGAGGAAGAAACATCATTAAAGATAGAGAGACGGATCCAGGTGGTCGGAGCCCCCGCTCCTTTTCTCTATCTCGAATTCTGTTCTTTCTTCTCTCTTTCTTTTTAAAATTATTCTTCCCCCTCTTTACCTTCCCTCTTTAACCCGTTTATCTTCTTCTTTTCTGTCTGTCTCCCACCTTTTTTTTTTGGGGGGGGGGGTGTGGGGAGGCCCTATCAGTCACCTGGATCTTTTTTTTATCTTTATTTATGTTCTTTTTCCTATTTCTTCTTCTTCTCCCTTCCCTCTTTCTCCCCTTTTTGTGGGGGGGGGGAATCCCCCTCTGCCCCCTTGATCCAGTCCAGGTTAAACAGTGGAGATACATTTATTGAAATTAGATTTGTATATTTAGATCGTTTAATAATTAGACCGAATGGTAATAAACCAATCATCGGTATTGGACCAAATTGCTATAAACAAATTAACTACAATTCACTGCAATTGACTCTGTGAAATAAAAAAGTCTCCGTACCCCAAGCTTTGTGGTTCCCTATCACTAAATGTAATTTTTTGGTAGCTTTGTTCTTTGAAGGACACCGTAGGAAAAATTGGCCCCCTGGATAGCTTCTCGGAGCTTCTACTCCATCGACCACTTACTCGGTCTTTAATAACAAGCCCAATTAAATAATATTATTTATTATTTTGTTTTATATTTGGAAAAAATTATACCGTATCACTCATATTGGCTCCGACAGCCCTGAACTGCTGAAATCAAGCCTGGTGGGTGGAACTTGTTCTTAGGTCATAAATCAATTACAAAGGGATATCGCATTGCACAAAAAAGGATCACCAGTCGTGCGTCAAGTCAATCGTATCTTACGAACAGCTTTATGAAACGCCCACCTTGAATAAAATAGCCGAAAAGTAAGAGAGATGTGAACATTATCTTGTGATAATATCATGAGATCTCTTTATTCTTCATCAATTCAATCACAAGAAAATCACTTATTAAAACGGGACGCTAAATAAAGCTACTATGACAGACAATCATGCGTAATACCATAGGTAGGAATTGGAATCTTTGTATAAAAATGACCAAGAAAATTAGGACCCTCCTTTGGTGCTACTGGAGCAAAAAAAAAAATCTTGCACCAAACAAATTATAGGAACTCAATTTCAATAACAAAAGTTCTTTAAATATTATATTCTGAAGGGATTCTTTTCAAGAAAGATTATAACTATAAAATGAACATTATTTTTCAAATACATAGTATTCAAGTATTTAAAGAAAAATACATAGTATTCAACGAAATATCTAAAAGTTCAAGAGTTTTGTTTCCGCCCATGGTGTTCCCGTGAAGAGTATGTAGGTATACCACGTTGCGTCATACGTTCCCTGATAAGTCGGGTGTAGTCAACATCTCCTCTGGCAAGGTGTTTGCACCACACTGAAGGGTTATTCTTAAGAGAAAAAAGCATTACCCTCCTATCTCTCGCGTTCATACGGGTACTATTGCAACAAGAGTCATGCGTGGCAGCAAGTCTCGCTCGGAACTCCGCAAGGTCTTTTCCAAACTCGGGACCGTAACTTCTCACTTTCCGCCAAAACGTCTCATTAAAATGCTTATAGAGCCAGACGTCTGCTTTGTTCCATGTTTGTATTTTAGTGCGAAGGTCTGGGCCAACCTCGACGTGGTAGTCGGGCGTACGCGTTCCTTTAGCGAGATACAGAATATCATTCATACTCCAACAAAGAAGTTTCCTGAGGAGAATTAGAGACTCATCATAGTACTCGGTGATCATAACGAGGTCGAATTCGGCATCGATCTCGTGGATTTTCCTCTTGACCTTGTCATCATCATCCATGTCGTCATGCGACATACCGAGGTCAAATAGTTGCTGGTTGTGCATGCTGTCTTTGTAGTACTGTCGCGTTTGCATGACTTTCCGGAAGTGCAGTTCTGGATCTTCCATGAACAACTTGAGCGGTTCTCGAGACCGCGGAATGGACCGCCAGATTTCAAAGTAGTAGAATGCAGATTCAAACTGGGCGGACGGTTCTCTTAGTATCGTAATGTATCTGGCATCGTGGAAGACCATGTCCATGGATGATCGGTTATAACGTGCATGGTTGGTGAGGATATCATATCCCGTCTGAAATGACCATCGGACTTTCCCCGTATCTTTCACCTCTGTAAGGTTGATCTTGTCCACGTTAAAGATCCTCTGGTAGTTGACAAAGTGGTTTCGATGTGGGACCAGGAAGGTAAGATTGTTGAGGTAACCATACCGTTGGATAATGGATGCCAAGGTTGTTGACCCTGTCTTGTGTGTCTTCAGGAAGACCAGTTTCTGGTGGGGTACGCATTTGGTGTTGCTTGATGCCAATGAAATCCTGGGTCCCTTGAGTTGCTCTGGGGGTGTATTTCCGTTGGCTTGAAACAGCAGTTCCGGGTCACCACGACCAGTATCTTTGCTGGAATATGATTGCAGTAAAAAAAATAGGAAAAGTGAATTAACTTCATGATGTCGTGGGGAGACATCCTTTATTATACAACTCCCATAAATATATTTAATCTTCGTCGCCAAGCGACTCGAGTCACCTGACATTTCATGTAAACATCTTTACTGTTAATGCACGGTTCATTAGCGGTAACATTTGTCATGTTTCTTCGCTACCTGTAGTTCAGGGGTCACACCAGCTTGAGTCCACCCGGAGTGAGATACATACACTCTAAAAACAAGAAATGTTAACTTACCGTTTGAAGGGTTGGAGGAGTGACAACATTTTTCTAAATGTTGCATTTACCACTTTAAATGGTTCCACCCAATACTTGAAATGTTGGATTCAGCCTTATACATGGTTGGATGTAACATTTGGAAAAGGTTGTCACTCCTCCAACCTTTCAAATGTTGATTTAACATTCGAATTTTTTCGAGTGTAGCAATACTAACGAATGCTTCAAACCATGTACGTCCAGAGGTGGACTCAATCCTCGTCGGCGTCAGACCATTCTTTACATACAGTAGGATGGGAGGGGGGGTTACACAAAACCCAATCGTGTACCTGATTTTTTTATTTGCAGCAACAGGAGGTAATGAAAGTATCGCTGATATCGAGACGATGACGAAGATGACAGCGATGATGAAAAGGACGAAGGTCGGGCGAGGGTGGGAAGGAAACGGCATCGTAGCTACATCAGACCATAATCATTTTGGAAATCGTGGATGTGGTCATTCATTACCGAGATGAAAGATATCTTTACTCCGTCAAAGAGAGAGATTCACGCGCGTCACCTGGAAAGATTGAATGAATCAAAACAATTATTATCATCATGTTTATCTTTCTAACAGCATTTGATATCAACAAAAATGATTGAAAAAATGTAAAAAAAAAAAAAAATAACGTCAACGCAAATGACTGAAAATGTCAAAAGGCTAAAACATCAAGTTAAAAAACAGTTAGGAAGTGATAATTGTGTTTGTTTGTATCCCATTAATAAGTCGTAATAACATGAGGTCGGGAATTAATTGACTTTTTTCTTGACCTTACATACAGGCCATCATTCGGGCCCAAATCAATAATTTATCTGACTTAAATCAACAGTCAAGTCAACCAATCAATGACTACTTTATGAAAATGACAATTAAATAATCCTTACTTTTTGGGTACGTTTTATCTAATGACAATGTAATGTTTGGCTTTAGATACTAGTGCGAATCAGCCTTCTGAATGACAATCCAGTTTGTTAAAAACTCGAAAAAAAAAGAACTGGTTCAAATCTTTCATCAGCTGCAATAGCACAGAATTGAGCTCTCGCATCAAAATCTTGTCAGGAGGTTAATTGTAAAATCCGGGGCTAAGTCTTATCACGCCCTCACTTGACATGACTTAAACAGGGATTGGTAGACTCCATATGGTAGAATAGTTGGGGTTTTTGTCAACTCTCTCTCTCTCTTCGTTTGACCTTTGGTAGCCTCATCTGCAATTCGTTTTTGGTTCAACTTTGATATAATAGTACACAGCCGAACAGTTTTTAGGTGAGCTGGCATCATCAACGAAAGAGATTAAAAGAAAATATAGTGTGAACAATATGGAATATAATTCTCTTTCAATAGTTTGGCTATTTTTATTCGCAATAGAAGTAGTAAACTTAAGAAAGAGTGAATGGTTTCCATAGAATTCGGAAAAAGTAACCGTGTGTCAAATAAGTTTTGAGAACCCTTTAAGCATTATCATAGACCTACAACAGTATCAGTCCTGTCCTGTAAATCTTATTCGTCACGTTGTCCAATTTTACACGAATCAATTCTGTTTAGGTAAATGAACTTTCATTATTGCGGCATTATGTTTTGAATCATTCCAATGTGGTCGTATTTCTGTATAAAAGGGGGACTTTTCAAATCATAATTGCAATAAAAAGTAAAAAAATCACTAATTTACATGTCACAAATTTAGAAATTCCATGGCAAGCAATAGAGGGTACAAAAGTATGATTCTATAACATGTATAAAATGATATAATGTATAGTTACCATGCATAAAATGATGAAACACCAGCTTACATGGAAAGAAAAGGAGAGAAGAAGAATGACAAGAAATATGATGGTGCGATGGCGATGGTTGCGACGGCGGCGGTGATGATGGTCAATGATTGATATTGATGGTGCTGATGTCTGATGATGGTCGTTGATGATTGTTATGCAGTGATGGTGGTGGTGGTGGTGATGGTGATGATTATGATGATGATGGTGATGCCGGTGGTGATGATGATGGTGGTGGTGAGGATGATGATGATGGTGTGATGACGATAGTTTATGATGATTGATGATGTTGACATGGCCCTGGGGAGGAGGGTGCCGCCGGGGGTGCCGATGCACCCCAATATTTTCCTTGGGGGTTCTGCGTTTATTATTCTATATATGCAGCACCCCCTGTAGGTGTAAAAATTGAGAAATGTTCCCAATATTACCTGTATTTTGTAGTGAAACCATTTCTTTTTCGTGAAATTTCTCTGGACCAAAATTACTTCATTCACTAGTGAAACCCTTTATTTTTGCTTGTCAGTTTACATCAGCACCCTACTGGGGGTAAAAAATAGTTCACAGGAACCTGGATGGTGATGATCATGATGTCAGTAATATGATGATGATGATGATGATGGTGGTGATCACGGTGATGAAATGAATGACATCTTTAGAATCGATAAACGCATAGTACTGCGGTCAGTGGAATGTCATGCAATAAATACATGTTATTAAGACAATTGATAAGTTATTAAATAATTTAATCGGACAATATGAGCCGACTGCGTTAATACCATGAACCACTCAACAACATGCTACCAAAAAGTATTACAGCGGTTTGCCTCATATCGTATCTATACAAGTACTGATAATACGCAATAGGCTTGTGTCAAAAGATGACTTACCAGTCTCTGGAGACTCAGGCTGAGAAATTAAGCCGGTACTTCGGCAATGTTTGGTCCCGGTGTTTGGTGTCGAACTTTCTCTACACTCTGATGTGAATTTTGATACAAGTATCATATATGATTATAAATATCATACAGACCTTTGTCGGCTAATAGATTGCAGTGGCGAGATCGACCACACATAGCGAGACGGAAAACTGCATCGGTACGAGGCGGTAACCGTCCGAAGCAAGGTACCATGGTCGTGATATAACCAGTCGTACAGAAAACAGATGATTTGATTTCCTTGAGAGTCAATGGTTGACGGGAGAAAGTTAAACTGCCAACGTATACACAAACAGAATGGCGGAAGTCGAAGGGAGGCGTAGTATGGGCGAGTGAAGAAGGGGCTGAATGGGATGAAGTGAGTGGCTAGATGTGCATCTGTGAGTGCGTGGGGGAACATGTGTGCGTAGAGGGGGGGGGGGGGTGCAGGCGGGGGTCACTCTTTCCATTGGCCGGCTACGCAATCTCGTCCAGAAAAAAATAATGTCAAAAATATTGTTTGTGGCAACCACGCAGGCAATCGCCACATGAAACCAGCATCATGTTAAGGCCGAGGGAACCGCCCCTGAGCCCCCCCCCCGAAAAAATAAAATGTAGGAGCCTTTTTCTGATTAAAAAATCTTCTATGTACATTCATAGCTCTATCATGAAGGCCTTATAGATTCATGTGAATTCATGTTGTCTTGATACATGTATATTATATCCATATTTTGGGGATCAAAATTCATTTACTATTGTTTTGCAAACCATAAAAATCTAAATAATAAATAACAATCCCTCCTCTTCATCAATCGATCTGGATTTATTTTTCACAAAATAATATAAGAAATGCTTGAACACATTTGCGTATTTTGTTCATTCTTCAAAAAAATATTGTGATTTGAATATTTAAAATGCAGCGTAAAATGATACATGCATCATAATCCTACTTCTCAAATTAATGATCCATTTATCGTACATAGATCAAGAAAATGTTTTAGCAGTTAGGGTCTTATTTGGGAGGGTGTGGCATTTATAAGAAACATCGATTATGCCAGACATGTCGTCGGATTTAGATATAAAGTAAAAACTCGGGGGGGGGGGGGATTCTTTTAAAAAGTGACGCCATTGTGATTTTAAACAAATGGAGTATTATAGCAATAAACCGCCCCCCAAAAATATTTTTTTTACCACTTTTCTCCTCTTTTTCATTTTTTTGGTCGCTATACTTAAAAAAAAATCCGGGATACTTCCCCTGATGTGCCTTCCCCATAAACAACCAAAAAAAAGACATATATGCAAGCTAGCTCTTAAAGAGCGTGTATAGTGACTGCACTTCGGAGTGCTGATTTGTCTAATTCAAATTTGAACTAGACAAATCAGCACTCCGAAGTGCAGTCACTATACACGCTCTTTAAGAGCTAAATTAGCACTTCATTTTTTAGAGTGTAGGAAAGCGGAGGGGGAAGGGGGTGCGGGGGCGCTAGCTTGCCCCGTAATCATGGTAATTCGCCGATGGACTGAAGACGGCCAGTGCCGCTGGTCGGTTGCCAAAGTTGAACCTGAAGATATTTGGAAAGAAAATACCAAATAACGATTCGTGGTCATTTTAACCTTCACTTCTTGACCTTCAGTTAGATGAAAGGTCCATGTCACCATCCCGATCAGTAGCAGTTTGAATAAATCAGATAGTCAGAACAGGTGAGCCTGTAGGCCGCCTAAAAGTGATTCGAAAATACCCAAATTTAAATTCGAATCAGTTCGTGTATGGAGAATATGATATATTTGCTGTAAAACCGATTTGTCCTCTTTTCATGTTTTAATTCAAGTGTGTTCTGGTAACATGATCGTCAATAACAGATCAGTGATTTAAGATTTTTATGCGTATAGTATTATGTATGCAAAAAGAAAAAAATGTAAAAAAATGTTTGTAATAGCAATCGTAAAAAAGGAGGAATTTATGATGTTTAAACTTTTGATTATTTTCACAAAGCAGTATACAATTAAATGAGAGAGCCAATAATGTCACACACTCGCTATCTTGTGCAGATTTCATGATAAACAAACTTAAAACATAAAGAAAAAATATTTAATTTATAATAAAATATTGCAATAAAAGAGAAGTTAGTGGGTGACATAATGAATTCGATGGTTCCCTTTTTATCTATCACGATGTACACTGTTCTTTTTTCAATTAAAGCTATACTTTGAAATGATATAACTTATCGTATCTTACCTCCGATTTTTATGATTTTTGTTATATGCCTGTTTGATTTCACAGATTGACATTTGGCATTTTGTGGGTAGTCGAAAATTAAAAAAAAAAAAATCAGGAAGTACTAACGTAAAAAAGGTACAGGCATAGCTAACTAATACATAATACTAGTAAGAAACCGGTACATTTTATTTCATTTCTCAATTTCTATGATATTTTTGGGTCGATATTTAGTCTGTATGCACAGACCCTGATTGGAACTTTGATCAACAAGTGAGTCTCCACACAAAGACTAGCACATATAAATACAGCTTGCTGTATGAGCGAGTCGATGTTTGTACCGTCATCGGTAAAGAGCTTACAGGCATACCAGATTATTTGGAAACTGATTGCAATCGACAGACAGAATCACGAAAGTGAAAATGAGATTATTTTCTCTCCTAAACGCCACCTCCACACAAACAACAAGTTGATCTTTAGCGAAGTAGAGAGGAGAGAAATCTTCAGAGAAGTAGATAAATATAAGGCCCGGGGGGGGGGGCGGGCCACTTATATTGACGAGTGGATACCATGCGCGAACAAAAAAAAACACGTAAAAGGGATGTCTTTTTCACGATAGGGCACGTTACGTACGTAACGTGATAAAGGTGTCAAAAACACAAAAATAATGAAAAAAGGGTATCTAATTCGCTAGGATAATTACGTGTTTAGGGTCGAATTTGCGGGGATGATAAAACAAAATTAAAATGTTTTATAAAGGATGTCCTTTTTGCCCCAACACTTCGTGTTTAGAGTCCGATTTGCACGAGGTGTAGAAGGTGTGGTCGTACTAAACCAATAAGGTAAAGCAGATGACCGAAGGACCCGTAAAATAAAACATTCCTGTACTTGTTTAGGGGTTCATTTCAGGAAATATTTGCCAAGAGTATCGTTTTGTAGGGTTTCACACGCCAATACTTGTTCAGGGGTGCATTTTCAGAATGTGGAAATTACGTATTTAGGGTGCTTTTCGAGACCCCATGGTCGCGCATGGTATCCACTCGTGAATGGAAGTGGCCCCCAGGGATATAAGGCAACCATAGCGATGGGGGAAAATCATGAAATGGGATGTAAATTAAGAAAATTATGGGCTTTATTTTTTTCTTCTCAAAACAGTTATATGCACTTCCTGGTTTGTATGCCAAAAGGGAATCAACGATGCCACACTTCCACTATGTTTAATTCTTATAAATTTGATCATCGAAGAGGATCTCGACCAAATAAAAGAAATCATTATATTAATTCAACATTTACCATTACGAATCAAACTGATTTCAATATTATTGGATGAAAGAATGATTTTGACATAAATAGACATTGCAAATGTGCGTTTTGTGGAAATGAGCGAAAGTAGATAATGTCATAAACTTTTTAATTTTACATCTGATTTCGACCTCAAAACGTATTAATTTTCTCTATCTATATCAACTTTTTGTTTTAGGTGTACTTGACCTTTAACGCATTCAGGGGAAGTTTTATTGGTACAAATTTAACACTCAGATCGAAATTTCGGCGAGATCGTGAAGTGACGACCAATTCCCCGGTGTGATGCTACCATCAAATTCGATAACAGTTCGAGTCGAGTTATGCTGGTCACATCGGGGGAGGGCAGCGGCGTACCTAGGATTTTTCACAGGGGGGGGGGTCAAAAAAATTGACAAGCAAAAAAAAAGGGTGTTCTTCAAGCTCGTCAGGGGGGCAATAAATGTCTTCAAGCGAGTCAAGGGGGCAAAAAAGGTCTTTCAAGCTCGTCAGGGGGAGGCAGAGATACGTCCTATGCATGGGTTGTGGCTCGTCAGGGAGGGGGGGGGGGCAGTCCCGTAGGTACGCTAGTGGGGGAGGGGAGAGGGCAGTTGCCTATATCGCCGTATAGCGCCATAACCTATCAAAATTTCTCAGATCTAATTCATTTCAATTCAATACCTCACTGAGCACACCCTCCCTCACTCGATTGCTTTTTAAAAGGAAGCGTCTCTGCGACGTCTCGAAGACCACGAAGTTGCGGGGCGTCGGGGTCTTTCATTTTTTTTCTTTAGGGGGGGGGGTCAGGAGCGGTCTCTGATATCCCGAGCTTGAGGCGTTCCTGCGACGTCTCAAGACAAGGTGAATTTGCCTGATATGCATGGCTGGGATGTTGCTGCACTGTTACGTCGCGGCGATCGATGTCTCGGGGACCTTGTTTTATAGTTGCAGCTATGATGTCGTTGCAACTAAGAAAAGTCCCCGAGATGTTGCAACAACGTCCTCCCGACTGTCAGGCAAAATGCTTGTCACCTTGTCTGCTGGAGATGTCATATCGCATAGACTGAATAAAACTTTGTATGTGTGACGCCTATGCGACGTTGTAGAGACGTTTCAATTAGTAAATAGGACCTTCCCCCTTGCGTTTTTTTAACCGTCTAAACGAAAATTGCATGCAAAATTAATCAGGCCACCAATTCACCGATAAGCGGCAGGAGCTCTCAGCTCAGTTTAAAAATATATACATGATTATAATATTGTTAATTTCCCAAATCTTTTTCATTTTCAATTTCATCATAATTATCATTTTTATTTATTCATTGATTGATTGATTTGATCATTCATTCATTGTTCATCATTTACATTTTTTATGAGTATAATTAATTATCGATTTGCTCAGCTATTTATTTATTTTGTTGTTTCTAATTATTTATTTACTCAGTAATTTATTTATCTATTTACTTGTTTATTATTATTATTTTTTTTTTTGGGGGGGGGCTAGGGGATATGTGACCAAAGAAGGTGTGAAACTTATGTGTTTTCGAAGTTCATTCCCTCGACAATCCACACTGGTAACTGTTAAGATTGCGGTCGCGAGGTCACGCGAGTATTTTCCTCATACCAGCGTGGTCTCCACTTCGGTTAACTCCATTGGTTTCCGAAATGCATCATAAGCGGGTCATAATGCATCCTCTTCAGGCCCAACGAAATCCAACTTTTGTTTCTGGTCATTCCTTTGTCTTTCAATCTGTTGGAGTGTGTGGGTGTGGGTGAGGAAGATGTGCGTGTAGGTGTGCGTTTGAAAGGAATTTATCTACACTTTTGATCAAAATAAATTGCATAGAAATGATTGAGGCCTGCCAATATCCCCACTATGGGCATGTACTAACTGGGATCAACTGCAAAGAAAAGTTTCCAATTCATAACGAGTTCATCACCCGGGCTCATCATTATTATACAGACCTACATTAATAAATTTGGGCCCCACTTCCGTGTAAAACCCTCATTCCACAGAGACCTCTGAAAGACCGCGGCCATGACTTGCTTGATCTCCGAGATCTTTCATAATTCCTGATTGATATCTTTCAGTGATTTTCGTGATCCATGATCTTCAAAACTTTTCAGCGTACGCGGTGTTTCAGAAAGAATAGTTTTTTTTATGGTTTTCAACAGTCTTTTGATGAACTTTCAAAGTTCTTATTAGTCTTTCTATGATCTTTTGTCAGTCTCTCAAGATTTTTGCGGAGATCACTGAAAGACTCTTGAGAGATCGTTGAAGGACCGTATTCGTGTAAGACCTTGCCAATTTTGGGTCTTTCAAAAGTCCTTCAAAGGTCTCCCTTCTTAGGAATGGGGGTCTAAATGCCCTATGTGAAGTTCGCTTGCGGACCCCCGTACCCCAAAAGAAAAACATGAAGAGGCATACAAGAAATGAAAATAGCATTCAATTATTCTCTGAGACTCGATTTATGATATAAAAAAATAAAACAGCATGGACGCTAGCACGAACTCACAGTCACAAGGAATCATTCGTTTATGATTTTTGTATGCATTGCTTTGCTACTCACACAAAAACATGGAGTCTAATTAGTCTGCAGAAGTGTCATGTCATGAAAAACAGGGAGGCGGTAGCTAGCTCCGCATGCGCAGAAGTAGCATACCGGGTAGCATTCAAGTAGCTACAGTTCTTCCCGTTGCTGCTATCCCCTTATATACGGTATACTGCCAATTGCCAACTCGTCCACTCACTACATGGTCTACTTTCATTTAGTCTAATGCCATTCCGCCCATCAATATTTCGTCTTACATGTCTAACAACCATTTGGTCCATTGATCCAATTCGTCTAATCACCATTTCGTCTATGACCATTTCGTCTCATAACCAGTTGGTCTAATTCATTTTCATTTATTTTGCACAATCTAACACAATTAGTCCAATTAGACCAAATGGTATATGGATTAAATGGCTATTGGACAAAATGGTTATTAAACGGAATGGCATGAGACTAAATGAAAGGGATCATGTGGTGAGTGGACGAACTGATGGTAGACCAAATGATAGTAGACGAGTTGACAATTAGACGAATTGGTAAGAAAACCAATCCATCCTGTCCCGTAACGAAAACTCCCTCCTATAGACAATGAGGCGGGAAACTAAGTATCAATTTTACTTGGCATCATTATGATCACGTACGTAGCGAGGTCGGATGGTAATGTCATAACAACGTCACTCATTCATTCATTCATCCTCCGGCAAGGGACCATGCCAGGCCGCCGGAACTCCTCCATGAACTCAGGACTGATGTTCATCCTCTTGAAGAAGTTTGATGGTTCATTTGATGTGACAATTTCGACTATTTATTCGCGCTTGGAGGAGTGATCATACTACATTTGCATACCATCACCGTGAGTTAATTTACGCAATACATGATTATCGTGTAGACTTATACACTCATTTTCATTCTATTTCATGTATTTTGTTTTGTTTTGTTTTTTCAGTCAGAAAAAAACGTTCGCTTGTTTTGATTCTGTAATTTTGTCCGAGTTCTTAAAGGCATTTTGGCCTCTCATGCACGTTATGCTTTTCTGGGATGTGACAACTGACAAGTCTACCTGTTATGAGATATTTATATCATAACTTAGACGCCTATCATGCTTTCGATGAATTAATCAATTCATCTATATTCATCAAGATATAAATTAGCTTAAAAAACTCGAGATCAATATCCATCATGTCCATAATGCACCAAACTTACAATTGATCGTCTGCTTTTACAAGCGTGTACTTTCGAAACAGAAACTTTACATGTTTCCAAAATGATTATTGATCACTGCAACGTTAGAAATTAAGTGTTGTAATATAAGGCCTACGTACCATGCATGATAGCTAGTTGTTTTTTTTTAAATTCAGCTGTTTGAAATTTGTTTTTTTGTTCACCTGTGTATTAATACTGTTGAAAAAAAAGTTCAAATCACTACCAAACATCTGTTCTCCTCACGTTACAAAGCATGCCGGCTGCACCACTAGTTACTTAATCAGCTCCACGTGCGAGGACGTTATTTTGAGTAGGCTATTGAAGCGTTAGTTTAGATTATTTGTATCTTATCTGTGATATTTTATATACTGTATATGGCGAGATGGGTGGGAAAATTGAGATGTCTCGTGAGTGCGTCGTGGTCTAGCGGTTCCGACTCTCGCCTTTGAAACAGAGGGTCGTGGTTTCGAATCCAGGCCATGGCATTATTTCCTTCGGCAATGAATTTATCCACGTTGTGCTGCACTCAACCCAGGTGAGGTGAATGTGTACCCTGTAGGAAGAAATTCCTTGAATGCTTGAGCACCTATAGGAAGCCCAACTAAAGTGTGTGCGTGTGTGTGGGGGGGGGGGGGGGTAATAAGGGAGAACAGTTTTCAGAACTGAAGTGGCTTCCCTGTAAATATATCTATATTATCATTATGATTATAGTGTGTTTAACGCATATTATGGCTGCTATTTTTTCAAGCTTTCACCTGACGATAGCTGGCCTCTGCATTTAAATTTATTTGTTCTTGTTTACATGAATTATGTCAATATCTATACTATTGGCATCTTTGTAATTTGATCATTATGTATGTTTCGATGTTATATCATTGTTATAAATTTTTAATTATGATACTTTGTAATTTGATCATTATGTATGTTTGATGTTATATCATTGTTATAAATTTGTAATTATGATTTTTTATTATTGATAAATGAAGAAAAAACCTGCTTAAAGGGATTGTTTAACTTTGTGAGCAGCTGCTTTAAAAAATTCTCCAACCAAGATGAAACATGTGTACAAGTGCATGTATTAGAACTAATAAACCCTGAAAACAACCATTATTGAGAATGAAAAGCTAGAACTACAAGGCAAACCCCGATTTTGTAAATAGGCGTCTTATAGACACCTAAATAGTACACATAAGTATATGGGATGAAATTAAGATGGTGTTTCCGGTCACTTTATATTTCAATTTTTGAAGCACTAAATAATTATTTTCGAACACAATTTTTTCTGGGCTTCATTTTTGTAACATATCACAGACACAGGTGACAAGTGTGACCTTCTAGCTCAGATTTTTTTAAAAGTCAAACCAATGTCAACCAATCACTTAAAAAAAAATACATATTCACGTAATCGACAATGTGAAGATGCTGTGATCAGTCACACAGTGGCAGAGGCGTCGATCCGGGGGGGGGGGGGGGGCAGGGGGGCGATCGCCCCACCAATAAAAATATTGGGGGGGCAAACATTTTGCCCCCCCAATAATTCCGGATATGCGTAAAAAAAAACAAGATTGTAATGTTCAGCAAGCGAGATTGAGATACACAACTCGTTCTTTATTTAAAATCGTGATCAAATGTCCGCTTTTCAGATTGGAATATAAAAATTTTCAGCTCGCGCTTCGCGCTCGCATCATTTCTGTAGCAAAAACCCATACTTCTCATAATTAATAAGTGAATGTAAATGTCCCGTTTTCAGATAAGCCTCGAAAGAACTCCTGCTTCGATTTGCAATCATCTTTTCTTGGATATATATCTTGTTCTTTATCAAAAACTGTCATTTTTCAGATTGAAATATCAAAATTTTCAGCTCGCGCTTCGATCTCGCATCTATTCTTCTTTTAGATACCAATCTTAATCATTGGTACCAAAAATGCTTAGAATATCAGGTTTTCAGGTCAGAATATAAAGAAATTTCAGCTCACTCTCGGCACTCGTACTATCTGTGTAGTGAGATATGAATCCTCCTCATATGACTTACTATATAGGGCTACAGGCATGCTTTTCCTGTCAGTATACTAAAAAAAAAAAAAAAAAAAAACCAGATCGCGCTTCGCGCTCGCATTCATTTGTTGGTGAGATACGTGTCTGTGTCTCATGAGTCAAATATATATATATATATATATGTGTGCGTGGGTGTGTGTTTTGTACTATCGAGCGCCTATGGAACGTTAATGATTTTGCCCCCCCCCCCCCCATCTGAAAAATGGATCGACGCCCCTGCACAGTGGAGGTGTCCACAGTGTGAAAATATCTTCACAGTGTTGATTCGAGCATTTGTATAGTGTGAATAATATTTTCACATACTCCACTTTGCGAACATACTCCCTCCGACCCGTGACTTTGATTATTTTCCGCACAGTATTTACCGAGAGAGCACCTAAATAACGTTTTTTTTTATTCTCAAATTCCTAAACAGGGCAGTTCCTGCAAAGTTACATCTCGTAAAGACTAAATACTCCTTTATCATGTTCGCTGCACCATTAGACGAGGGATCATCTAAACCTGTCTTCTGTCTTTCCAAACCAACCTTGGATGGAGAACATGGTCTGTCACAGGCGCTTCGTGGTAGCCTGCATCACCATGGCGTTGTTGGTTACCATGGCAATTTACTTGACATGCACAGCGGCAGATGGTGTTGCGACAGTTCTTCTGAACAAGAATGTCCTTAGTACTACGTGAGTAGAAGCAGGCCTGAGTAGAAGCGAAACAATATTATGCATGATTTTTTTCTTCTTGTTTGTTTTAACACTTTAATGCAACTGTGATGTCTTTCTGTGGACATCAAGTTTGGTTCCAGAGAATCGTTTCCCGATCCGTCTTCATACAAGCCCAACCAGACTTTTAAATACCTTTTTTTCATGGGTCGGGGGGGGGGGGGGGGGGTGGTGTGGGGGTTCGGGTGGTGTAGTAAATTGACAGAACTATAAATATTTCAAATGTTTTCATCCAAAGGTTATAAGAACAAAATGGGGGTCGAACAACCAGGTAAATATATTTTTTTACAATCCTATCATACGAAATTACAGTTTCCAGTGATGATCATGAACATATATCAGTTCATCGAAGTCTAGCTGTGATACAAATGCACCCTTTTTGATTTTTTCTATTTGTTGTCGAGGAAATAATAAATTCAATTGCTCCCCAACGGTGTCAGACTGAGTATATATTCAAAGTTTTAGTAAAACGAAATGAAATACTGCTTATGTGTAGCCTCGATCCCTGTTGAACTCAACAACGTTGTAAGGGTGATACAATTTTGTTCTTTTTACAAACACAGACAGTTCATAGTAAAGAAATTATCTCTATAGATTCCCCCAAAGAATCCCTTTTAACGTTAATATGTTGGTGGTTTTGATGATGACGACGATGTTGACGAAGATGATGGTATTGATGGCAACGATGGCGACTATATGATAAAAATGCCTTTTTTATCATTTTGCAGGAATGGAATCAGCCCTGAATTTGAACACCAAATTGTTCATCCAGTCGACATCACGGATCACCCAATCATCGGAAACTCAAAGACCACACCAGATCCTCTGCAGCCTCGTCTCGTGTTCCTGAAGACGCACAAGACGGCATCATCAACTGTTGCTTCGGTCCTGCAGCGGTATGGTTATATCCACGGCCTCTCCTTTCTCATGCCAAAATGTGGACATACCCTGGACACGTACCATCACTTTGATGGCTTCAAAGTCAAAGGCCTCTCATCCAAATCTGCAAAAACGAACAACATACAATTCAACTTTCTAACAAACCACGCCCGCTACAGTCGAACGGACATGGATGGAGTTTTCGGCGGAGCGAGGTACGTCACTATATTACGTGACCCTGTCAAGCAATTCGAATCCATGTTCTATTATTTCGAGATGTTTCGATATCTCCCACCGGGGAAGAATTCGCTGGGGGCGTTCTTTGAAGACCCGGAGCGAAAATTCGAACTCATGAGGAGCAAAAAGAAGCAGTATACGGAGAAGCGGATGCATAATCAACAACTCTTTGATCTAGGAGTTGAGCTAGATGACATGGATGATCCTTCCATTATAAATGAGATTATAGATCGTCTCCATGGTGAGCTTGACCTGGTAATGATCACCGAGTACTTTGACGAGTCCGTGTTGCTTTTAAGTAAAATGATGAACTGGAGTTTGGCCGATGTTAGATACATAACGAGAGGTCAGAGGAAAAGAAGTTTTCGCGAACCACTCACTGACGTCACGCGCAATCAGATAAGCGCGTGGAATTCCGCGGATTTGAAACTATACGAGCATTTCAACAGAACGTTCTGGGAAAAGGTGAAGCAGTATGGCCCAACTTTGAAGAGGATTTAAACGAGTTTCGACGACTGCAACGCGATTTATCTCAGACTTGTCGTGATGTGGGTAATGATGACGTAACTGATCGTCGAGTCGTGAGGGCGAGGATCAAGGTAGAAGCACCGGAGTGGTGCTCACTTTTCTTTACGGACGATGTGCATTTTACGTCGCTCATTCGCCAAAGAATGAAGAATAAAGGAATGCCACTCTACGATTCATGCGGCTAGACGAATTAGAACTAAATCACAAACCGCATTGGATAAATATGATTAATACTGTGAAAGGAAATTTTTGGACCCTAAAAGTATGTTACAGATAAGGAAATAATACATCTTTCCGATCCTTGCGAAGCAGATGCTTTTCGAAAAACGAGACCAAGAGATCTTTTGACCCACTACTAGCACTCTGCTGCAGAATTTGAACAAGAAAAGTGGAATTCATCTTTGTCATGTTATATACGAAGCTCAGACAACGCTTCAGGGACAGAAGACACTGAAAATATACTAAAGTCACAGTCATCTGTCCGAAGAATGTTAAAATGATATGAAGGAGATACAGGGTAAAGTCATGTTCTAGATTATTCATAGAGGAAATACGGGTCAGGTGATGTGGAAATACTTAAGGATATCCTATAGGAAATATTATATAGAACGGAGACATCGTTTAGACAATGTTGCAGATTTCGAGATATTTTCATGGAAAAATTTGAGAATTTACAGATATTTATCTGAATATTATGTTACCATCGAATCTCGCTTAAACGGGGAAGTCCACCCAAACAAAAAATTGATCTGAATATCATGTTTTGCATAATAACTGTTTTATAATAAAAGATAAGAAAAATTATGAAATGCCATAATTGTCTCATTTTACATACGAGATCGATAAAATTTTCAACATTATCCTTGATTGATATTTCTATATTGATTTAAATCAACCCTTTTTCGGGTGGACTTGAACTTTAAAAAGCCGACACCATGTTTTATAAATAATTCATTTTGATATAGGTAAAGAATGAGCGAAGAAATATGGAAATGGGGTAATAAAATTAATACCCCTTAAGATGCAACCATATTGGGCGAGGTTGAATTTATCATCCTGGTAAAACAGTGTGATATCGTGATAATACACTCTAAAAAAATGAAGTGCTGATTTAGCTCTTAAAGAGCGTGTATAGTGACTGCACTTCTGAGTGCTGATTTGTCTAGTTCAAATTTGAACGAGAAAAATCAGCACTCCGAAGTGCAGTCACTATACACGCTCCTTAAGAGCTAAATTAGCACTTCATTTTTTAGAGTGTATTGTCTGATGTGGTGACAATGTAATAACCAAACCAGGATGCATTAGATTGATATATATATATAATTAATCTCTGTGAGATGAACATAAATACAATCTCGTATTAGAGATATATATCCAACGGAGGATATCCCAACGGAGAGCTCTCTCTGTCAAACACTCTTTAAAAATGGTCAAAGTAACAAATCTGTTGGTGAAAATGTATGTGCCCGACCAACAAATATGGTCAATATCAAACCAAAACTTTGGTAAATTCTAGGATGCTTGTGACAATTTTTGTCGGCCGGAGACATATTCACCAACACATTGGCTATTTTGACCAATCCTCTTAAGAGTGCACTAATGCATGCATTAGACATGTTATGTTAACATGTACGTACATTCCAGGAGCGTGTTTCATTAAGACTTAAGTGTGCCTGTGCCGACGATCCGATTTTCGAACATATCGCATTTTGCTCGTTTTCTGATAAGGATGATGCCATAGTCATAGATTTGAATAAAGTTATTCGTACGATGGTTTAGAACATTACATAGTAAGAATAAGCATCACATTCTATTACGATTGATTTCAAAACCGGGTCACGGACCAATCGTAAGGTGTACGGTAACCTTAAGCATGATTTGACCAATGTAATTATGCATTTTATATACCCAACTTGGATTTAAGTTTGATTGTAAGTCACACTTAAATCTTTGTGAAACACTCCAAATGTAGAACAAAGTCCAATCAGTAATTAATCTATCTTTCTTTTCGTACTAAGATATACACAATATGCATGTTATACATGCGTAATATAAAATATATTCATCTCGGGGTTCAACTGCAGCTTTTCAGATTTCTATTGCTTGATTTTTTCAGTGAAAATCAAGATAATATAGTCTCTATTTAGATTTTGTAAATCACATACGGCGTCTGTTACTGTTGCAGATAATTAATAAATCATGATAATAATTATGAACGTGTTTTGTATTACTATGATGTATAGGTCATGTAACTGTTCGGAATTCTACCAAATCAAATTCTCAAAATTAATATCATTGTTATCATCAGACAGTCCCCACCAAACTCCCTGTTGTTGTTATTTTTTATTAATATTATCATTATTATTATTATTATCATTATTAGCATTATTATTGTGATTATTATTTTAGATTTTTAGATTTAGATTTATTCATTTTCCGTTCACAAAGCACAACAAAATCAAACAATACATAGTCAAATTTAAAGTACAACATCAATCGAAATAAGGTATAAACAATGAGAACTAATGCAAACTAAAGTAACTTTGACTATAATAACTATATAAAACAGAACGGAGGGGCTTGCCAAGAAAAGCGAAGCTTGTATGGGAGGCAAGCCCCCGTAACTTAGTTTCAATACGTATATTACAAATTATAGTATAAAGGAGAGACGGAAGACAGTTTAAAAGGAGGCTATACAAAATATCGAAGGTAACAACGAAAGAGTGAACCAAATTAGAATAAATGATACTAGTAATAACAATAAAAATAACAAAACAACATGGTTACAATAATTGTGATTATGAGGGGGGACAGAGAGGCAAATGTAGGGAGAGAGAAAGGGGGTGCAAGTACAATTGGAGGTGCAAAGAAGAGCATGCAGGTGCGGAAACAGGCAAGTTGTAAGCTGGGAGGTAAAAAAAAAAGTTTTTTTTTGTATATGGTTTTGGTTATATGGTAGATTGACTTGTTTGTGTAAAGTATTGACAAATAAGCATCTTTTAAGGTTATGTTTAAAAATTGTGATGCTTGGGGATTCCTTAAAGGCGTTGGGCAAGGAATTCCAATATACGGGACCAGAAAAGACAACAGAATTTTTTGCAAGTAAAGTTCGGGTTGGAGGTAGGTGATAAGAGTTTCGTTGTCTTGTAGGATAATCGTGTACAGATGAGTTTTTGTAGAACATAATTTTATAAATTGCGGGGAGATCATCTTTATTTAGTTTGTACATAAATTGGCCGAGTTGGAACAGATATATATCATTAACTTTAAGGATTTTGTTTTCAAAAAATAATTTATCTGTGTGACATCTGAAATGTGTATGAAATATTATCCTAAGTGCTTTTTTCTGTAACAAAAGTATCCTATGTAATTGTGATTGAATTGCACAACCCCATGCCAAAATGCCGTAATTAATGTATGGTAATATTAAGGTGTGATATAGTGTAAGTAGTGTACGAGATGGAAGAAAAAATTTGAGCTTGTTGATAATTCCAATATTTCTTGAAATTGTTTTGCATATATTATCGATGTGTGGTTTCCATGATAATTTATTATCAATAAGTACACCTAAGAATTTTGTTTCAGAAACATTTTCAAGGACAGTGTTTTCAAAAATGAGATTGTCGGGCAAACTATTTATTTTATTACTAAATAACATGTAATTGGTCTTTATTATTATTATCAGTAGGAGTGGGCTATACATGGGTCAAAAATACTTTTTTGTAATTTCAATATGGGAACAGTTTTTTTTATTCCTTGTAATGTATCTCAACATGAAATGACAATTTTTTTTTTCGGGTCCGAGAAAAAAGTGTGCCGGGCCAAAATCCAAAATGGCCGCCAAACCCCCCAAAATCACAGTTTTGGCCACAACTTCTTTATTTTGTGGTCTTTTTCTTTGGTTTTGGTGTCTATTCATATGTGTTTGGGGGCAGGCAATTTGTTTTTCCTATAATTAGTACTTTTAAACCATTATTTGTAGAGTTAAAAGGTAATTATACCTAAATTTTCCAATTTTTATAGCCTTTTTTCAGCCAAAAAGTAGGTTTTATCGTCCTTGGGTTCTTGGATATTAGATGGTACGAGGTCAACAATAGGAAGCAGCTTCATAGAGCTATATCGCTTTTATTCCTCTGCTATGAGTATTACGGATATTTGTGAAATATATCTTATTAAATAAAAAATGTTAATTATCCATAGGGGCTATACAGTATACAATGTACTGTACATACTGCACTGCATAAATGCATTGGCCACCATGACAAGGCCTGTATATTAAACTATAGTGTTATACATGTAGAAATGAGCTCTTAGGTTTAGAATTAGATGCCTCAGAAATTGAAGATATGTTTTGTCTCAGAAACTGAGGACAAGTTTTGTCAAATATGCTAATTCAGGGGGCGGAGAAAGGTAATTAACCCCACATCATGGCATTTACACTGTAGCTATTCTGGGCCCAGTTCCATAAAAATTTACCATTATGTTAACTTAACTTAATGGTAACTTGCATGGAATCCTAGGTTCTGATTGGCTGTTGATCAACGTTACCATGATAGTTACCTGACCCCATAAACATAGGCCAGTTAGACACCACAACCAGGTTAAAAAAAAAGCCTCCAAATGAAGAAGATACATGTATGGCTAGATAATAGATATGTGATGTACGTATATATATTTTTATGTGCAATTTACGTTGCTGGTTTCATCATGTACATCAGCTGACAAGCAATCAAATTCACAAGCTAATTTTTAACCTTAGTCCTATGACACTATAGTTTATATACAGGCCTTGTCATATATGTCATGGTGGTCAATGCATGGATATATGCAGTACGGTGTGGTATGTACAGTAAAAGGACATTGTATACTGTATAGACCCTATATGGATAATTAACATTTTTTATTTAATCAGATATATTTCACAAATATCTGTGAAACCCATAGTAGAGGAATAAAAGCAATATAGCTCTATGAAGCTGCTTGTTATTGTTGACCTCGTACCATCTAATATCCAAGAACTCCAGAAGATAAAACCTATATTTGGCTGATAAAAGGCTATAAAAAATGGAAAATTTAGGTATAATTACCTTTTAACTCTACAAATAGTGCTTTAAAAGTGCTAATTATAGGAAAAACAAATTGCCTGCCCCAAAAAACATATGAATAGACATCAAAAAACAGAGAAAAGACCACCAAATAAAGAAGTTATGGCCAAAACTGTGATTTGGGGGGTTTTGGCGGCCATTTTGGATTTTGGCCCGGCACACTTTTTTCTCGGACCCGAGACAAAAAATATTGTCATTTCATGTTGAGATAAGGTAAAAGGAACACAAAAAACTGTTCCCACAGTAAAACCAAAAATCACCCATTTATAGCCCACTCCTATTATCAGTATTATTATTATTGTGATCATTGGTATTGTTATTATCATTATCATATTTGGCAAACAACACAGAATATGAATATAAATGAAAATTGAATAATACATTGTAGGATATATAATGTACTTTTTGGATTTCTAATACTAAATCACTTAATTTGGTAAGTAAAGTATTTTGAAGAAAAAGACAAAGTGTAGCGAGAGGATGCTATTATGTCATTGGTAAAATTAAAATTTCACAAAGATATGAAAAACGATTACTTTTAAAGAGCTTACTAAGCTCTAAGGTCTAAATATTCGTAAAAAAAAGCAATGGACCTATTATAGAACGATATTAGACAAATTAGATTAAAATATTTAAGGTATGCTATAATTTTTGTTATCAACACTATCACAGTTACTTGTATGCTAAGATGCAAGTAATTAGTTCAATGTGACCGTAACTGCGAGAACTCTACATTTCTCCCCCCCCCTCTCTCTCTCACACACACTTTCTCTTTCTTTCTCATTCTCCTTTTTCCCTTCCTCTCTCTCTCTCTCTCTCTAGTCCATCTCTTCCTTGTGGACTCCTTTTGCTTTTCTCCTCTAAGTTCTAACATGTTTCTTTGTGTGTGTGTCTCTCTGCGCTACCCACTTCCCCTAGTACTATAGTTTTCACATCTTTGTAGTAACGTCCATTATTTTTCAAAGATTTTAATCTACAAATTGAGAATTCTATTGCATTTAAGCTTCAATCTTCTGCTGCTTTTGCTGTTCGTGTGTTAAATATTTAATGAGATTTTTTTCACCCAAATAACACAACAATGAGGAAAGAAAACGCATAGCATTTCCGGGAAAAGTTTTTATTTACAAGAAAGCGATTGGATATTTTCCCAAGCTCAATATTTGCAGTTAAGTTGATAAGCGACATCAGAAAGGATTTTGTCGAGAAACGAAGTTGCAGCGGATAAAGCATTGTCCGTAACCCCAATGTCTATTTTATACAGAGACTTGTCTAGCATGACGTCACCGCTGTTGTCATCGAAGAGATCATCAGAAAAGTCTGTCATATCACTGACAGTTGTGAAACTACTGTCGTCATCGTATTCATCATTGCTTGCGATGCTGGACACATCTGTAATGCTATCATTGTCCATTTCATCCATGAATCTCAGAAGACTCGATGTGGTATCTGATAGCAGCGATTCGTTATCACCTTCAGTCGAGACTTCATTGTGGGACTGACAAGAGCTGTCGACGCTGTCGTCGTCGTTATCGATTTGCATTGAGGTGTTAACCGGATAGTACAAGGTACTGTGTAAGCCGTCTTCCGAACTCCATACGGATGTCGTGTCGCTGTGAGCATCACTGATATTTGTGGAGTGGAACTGTGTTTCAAGAAATTTGACAAAAAAAAAATCGGTATTAAATAATATTTACTTAAAAGAGATCGGGAAATACATTCCAAAAGGTTAACTTCAAATTATGCTTCGGAATAAGGGCGAGGAGTCAAAATTTATCTTTTTTCAGATAAAGTAGTTTTCATTATTTTATGTTATAGCCTTGATGACATGCATAAGGAGAAAATAATTTCAATGCTTTATGTTAAGAATATATCTATTCTTACCATTTTGAGGGCTTCTGTAGTCAATTTATTATTTCGGATATGATCGCTGTCATCCTCGGTGACTGTAAAGACAGACAGATAGATGGATGGATAAATAGATAGAACGATAGATATATAGATAGATGGATAGATAGATAGTTAGATAGATAAATTTGTTTGTTTGTTGATCATTTATTTTCCATAATCATATAAAAAACAGTTCATTACAATACAAATTAAATACATTTGCAATAATATACATTCATAAAAGTAAAATACATATAAACAGTTTACAGAATGCCTTTAAATGAAAACAAGAAAGGGTAAATACATGCTAAATTATTTGAAAATGAAAAAAGGGAAACTATAATGAGGCCATGTGGCCCTGTAAAATAAGTTCCCTTATATCTACATTTAATACAATAAAATATATGTGTAATTGAAGGACATGTTTACAAAAAGAAACAAAAATGAAATGTGTCAGAGGAACATCGACAAAAAAAAAAATTAGCAATACATGCACCACTTGGGGTACATGTACATGTCAGTATTTGGATAAAAAGAATGTTTTCAAATGTTTTAGATGATAGATAACGGGTAAAACCATATCATTCTTAATGATCATCATTCATAATAAAACTATAATTATATAGTTCCATTCGTTCCATGTCAATCGTGAGTCTGTACGCTAAAAATAATAGTAATACTGAGTTGAACGAATCAGTTGAAAATAATCTGTTAATTTGTTTTATATTTAAACCTAGTTGTTTTAGGGTGGGATCCAGATGAAAAACATTGTCCATACCTTGGAGGAAACAGCACAATCTCCTCAAATTCTTTCCCGTTCTCTTTCGAAGTCGGGAGAAATATCTTCGAATACGTGAAGATCGGCGAGCCATTCTCTTTGAGAGATCTAAAGACAGGTGCTAAGCAAACGTCTTGATCGCAAGGAGAATTCTTAAAGAATGAATAGTTTATTCGTAAAGGTTGCTAACGTAAACGAAAACTTGTGCGTTTCTTTGTTACGTATGATTTTGAGAAAGCAGTTTTACCACCGCGTTTCTGATTGGTCAAAAGTTAATGTCTCTGCGCAGTGTTGCTGGACGTGCATTGTTACGTAAGTCGGCGCGCACGACAGTTTGGAAAAAGTTTTCTTATTGGAAGAAAGTTAGCCCGGGGCACGGTGACCTCACAATGCCTTTATTTTCGGGGGACTCTGACGAGACTGCAAAGCGTTAGGATCGAGGGACGGACAGGAATATGAGAAAACATGTCGACATAATTAGGCAAACATTTTAATATAAGATGGCGCATGAAAGACCGTCTTCTTTGCCTGTATAAACCGTGCAATGTATTATTTTTTTTTTATTTGACGCTTTTACAATTAAATTAAGCTACCCTCAAAAGACAGTCGCTAAACACTCGTAAAATAGGGCTACTTCTCTTTTCAAATTGATAAGAAATCTTATTCCATTGTCATAATTGTATCGTATCAATGTTTATTAATAGGTTTGTTGTATCGATAATTATTGATATAACATTAATTTGAAAGGGAAAGGATTCTTCGTTGTATATCTTTCTTCTTCATAGGTGATAAAATTGAACTTAACCGTTAATAGTATTTAATATTTTTTATGAAATATTCGGTCATTCTGTCCATTATTTGACAATTAGGGTTACAGTCAGCTCACTGCAAGATATTGATAACGCGAAATTTTACCGAGGATCAAAGCTCAGTATACAAGATCATCAAAATAACATCATTTGTAATTCGTGAAAAGGCTTTCTCACCTGAAAACCTTTACACAAAATATAGCGATCAATCGCTAAATGAATTGACCAGTCAATATCAATGGTTACGCGAATTTGGTTTAAGATACTGACCAGCGACCAACCAGTGCGGTCCTTTCATATTTGCAATCCATCGCAAACCTTTGTGTTACGGAGTCCTGGAAAATTTAACACAAAATCAGCAATTACACTTCCCTCACTGCATCCCCCGGGAACGCGCTTCCCGTGCTCACTACTGTCACTTTAACTGAAATTCTAGTTATGCCACTAATTCTAGACGTAATTACTGGGAAATATAATTACTTTAATTATTGTAATTATGTTTGCATAAATATGATTTCTTTTGTTCTCTTTTTCTTTCATGTAATACATACATGTACGCATATAAGAATAAGTCGACTATACTTTCTTCATTTCCAAGGGGATTCACACTTTTACAAGCTTTGCTTTTTAGTGGATCCCCTCATTTCCATTTATGCTCTATAATATACTGTTTTTTATGTTTGTTTTACGAAGTAAGAATGCCCTGTAAAATTGTATCTGATTACTACTTTGTCTTATGTTTTGAATGGAAATGACATAAAGAATTGAATTGAATCGAATATTTGACTCTGTCCCCCCCCTCTGATAACAGGCACATGTTACGCCGCTGCAACGAGGTGCCTAGACCACTCGACCGCGGCAACTGATGAAAGGGAAAAAGTCGGTCTCGCGGGCTGTCACCAGTTCAATTTGACCGTAACCATGGTAACTGCGGGAATTCTCTCTCAAGATTTCTCTCTCCCTTTCTCTCCCACACCTTTTCTTCCTTTCTCATTGTCCATCTCATTCTCCTTTCCCTTCCTCTCTCTCGTCCATCTCTTCTTTGTGGACTCCTTTTGCTATTTTCTCCTCTCTGTTCCAACATATATTTTTATGTCTCTGCGCTACCCACTTCCCCTAGTATTATAGTTTTTAAATTATATAGTAACATTCATGTTTTTCAAAGATTTTAATCTAGAGATTGAGAATCCGATTGCTTTTAAGTTTCAATCTTCTGTTGCATTTGCTGTTCGTGTGGTAAATGTTTAATGAAGTTTTTTTTCACCAAATAACACAACAATGAGGAAAGAAGACGCATAGCATTTCCGGGAAAAGTTTTTTATTTACAAGAAAGCGATTGGGTATTTTCTCGAGCTCAATATTTGCAGTTAAGTTGATAGGCGACATCAGAAAGGATTTTATCGAGAAACGAAGTTGCAATTGATAAAGCATTGTCCGTAACCCCAAAGTCGACGTTATAGATAGACTTTTCTAGCATGACGTCACCGTTGTCGTCATCGAGGAGATCATCAGTAAAGTCTGTCATATCACTGACAGTTGTGAAACTACTGTCGTCATCGTATTCATCATCGCTGGCGATGCTGGACACATCTGTAATGCTATCATTGTCCATTTCATCCATGAATCTCAGAAGACTCGATGTGGTATCTGATAGCAGCGATTCGTTATCACCTTCAGTCGATACTTCATTGTGGGACTGACAAGAGCTGTCGACGCTGTCGTCGTCGTTATCGATTTGCATTAAGGTGTTAACCGGATAGTACAAGGTACTGTGTAAGCCGTCTTCCGAACTCCATACGGATGTCGTGTCGCTGTGAGCATCACTGATATTTGTGGAGTGGAACTGTGTTTCAAGAAATTTGACACACACAAAAAAAATCGGTATTAAATAATATTTACTTGAAAGAGATCGGGAAATACATTCCAAAAAGGTTAACTTCAAATTATGCTTCGGAATAAGGGCGAGGAGTCAAAATTTATCTTTTTTCAGATAAAGTAGTTTTCATTATTTTATGTTATAGCCTTGATGACATGCATAAGGAGAAAATAATTTCAATGCTTTATGTTAAGAATATATCTATTCTTACCATTTTGAGGGCTTCTGTAGTCAATTTATTATTTCGGATATGATCGCTGTCATCCTCGGTGACTGTAAAGACAGACAGATAGATGGATGGATAAATATATAGAACGATAGATAGAACGATAGATAGATAGATAAAAGATAGATAGATAGATGGATGGATGGATGGATAAATGGATAGATAGATAGTTAGATGATAGATATTTACGGGTAAAAACATATCATTCTTAATGATCATCATTCATAATAAAACTATAATTATATAGTTCCATTCGCTCCATATCAATCGTGAGTCTGTACGCTTAAAATAGTAGTAATACTGATTTGAACGAATCAGTTGAAAATAATCCGTTAATTTGTTTTATATTTAAACGTAGTTGTCTTAGGGTGGGATCTTGATGAAAAACATTGTCCATACCTTGGAGGAAACAGCACAATCTCCTCAAATTCTTTCCCATTCTCTTTCGAAGTTGGGAGAAATATCTTCGCATACGTGAAGATCGGCGAGCCATTCTCTTAGAGAGATCTAAAGACAAGTGCTAAGCAAACGTCTTGATCGCAAGGAGAATTCTTAAAGAATGAATAGTTTATTCGTAAAGGTTGCTAACGTAAACGAAAACTTGTGCGTTTCTTTGTTACGTATGATTTTGAGAAAGCAGTTTTACCACCGCGTTTCTGATTGGTCAAAAGTTAATGTCTCTGCGCAGTGTTGCTGGACGTGCATTGTTACGTAAGTCGGCGCGCACGACAGTTTGGAAAAAGTTTTCCTATTGGAAGAAAGTTAGCCCGGGGCACGGTGACCTCACAATGCCTCTATTTTCGGGGGACTCTGACTAGACCGCAAAGCGTTAGGATCGAGGGACGGACAGGAATATCACAAAACATGTCGACATAATTAGGCAAACATTTTGACATTATGATGGCGCATGAAGGACCGTCTTCTAATTTGCCTGTGTAAACCGTGCAATGTATTATACATTAATTTGTTTAATTTGACGCTTTCACAATTAAATTAAGCTACCCTCAAAAGACAGTCGCCAAACACTCATAAAATACACACTAAAAACTGTTTTACCCAATATTTGGGTAAAACGGGAACATGCATGCTGGTTGGGTAAGAAGATACCCAATGTTTTGTAAATTTTACCCAATGTTGCGTTGAAATAGCCCAATATGGTTATATTAAATACCCAGCAAACATGCATGTTCCCTTTCTTACCCAATATTGGGCAAAATTTTACTCCGTGTTCTTAGAGTGTAGGGATACTTCTTTTTTTTTTCAAAATGATAAAAATCTTATTCCATTGTCATAATTGTGTAGTATTGATGTTTTGCTCTTCATATGTTTCTTTTGTATCGATAATCGATTTGTTCATTAATTTGAAAGGGAAAGGAGTGTTGTTTGATTACCTCTCTTCTTGTTGATGGTAGGTGATGAGTTTGAGCTTATCCGTTGATATTATTCAATATTTTTGCATGAAATATGAGATCATTTTCCATTATTTTACAATTAGGGTTTCAGTCCGCTCACTGCAACATATGCAATTTTACCGAGGATCATAGCTATACATGATTATACAAAGATCAGCGAAATAACACCGTTTTTAATTCGCCAAATGGTTGTCTCACCTGGGCTCCGTAACACAGAGGTTTGCAATCAATCGCTTAATACCAATGACCAATCAAGATCATTGTTGCATGCGCACTTTGTAAAACATGACTAACAGGGAACCAATCAGAGCGTTTCTTTCACATTCGCAATCCATCGCAAACAAACCTTAGCGTTAATCGCTGATTTTATAGAGCAGTGCTGATTAGTTCTTAGTCAGCCTACTACGCAAAATTAGAATGCAACGATGAAGGCCAATTTTGTAGCGATTGATCGCTAGCATTTGTGTTACGGGGCCATGGACCTATTATCATAAAGATCATGGCCCGTATTCTGAATTCAGGTTTAACTTAGACCATGGTCTAATTTTGTGCCAAGATTATGGGAAGCCAAATCTGTCAAAATTATGTTTTCATTGAATGTTTCTAATGTTCACTGTGCTCTTTCCTAATTTTGTTATGGTGAAGACAACTATCTTCTTCATCCTTATTCCCAGACAATTAAGAATAATTTGAGACTTAAATGAGCTAATACATTCAACCTCTATACCACAACTGGCTTCCCATAGTTAAACCACAACTTTAAACCAGAATACGGGCCCATGGGGCTGAGTTTGATTGCATCGATTAATGCAATCGTACGATTCAGTCTTACGATCAATTGCTAAGTCTTGTACATGGGGAGGGGGCAGCTGTATATTTTGATGAACCTTTTATTATAAATATCTATTTTCCATAGGTTTCAGAAAATAGAATTCTATTTTTCCCTTTTCCTCTCATTTTTTGCCCCTGAAAATTGTAAAGTCTAATCCCCCCCCCATGTACGCCAGTGACGGCCCGCCAAAAAGGCTGCCAGCTAGCTGGATAGTTATTATGATCAAAGTTCACGAATTCGGGGTTTTTGCCCTGATATCAATGATGATCGTACCATGAACATACCATAAGGGAACCATGGGTTTTTTTTTGGACAAAACCGGAAAGAGAGACTTGGTGACCGATTAAGGAGTGGAAATAGTGGTTTCCTATTGCCCTGATAGCTTTCCTGTGTGAAACCATGCTGTTATATAAAGCAACCAACCATTATAGGATTGGTTTGTTGTCAAACAATGATATGACCTTGAATTGATCATTATACCGAAGTCAACCAGCTTCTCACGAAATCCAAACTCCGTCTTGACGCATTTTACATCGTATTTCATTTAGAATCTAGGGGCAAGTAAAAAAGAGTTTGTCCGACCCACTGCGATTAGAATCGAAGAAAATTAGACCTATAAAGCCTAGGATGCTATAGAAAATTATGGCCATTTGGGAGAAAAAAAATTGAATAAAATTATTACCAATTTTGCGGTGAAATTTATGTTTTCGACCCATGCGCGTTCAATCTGTTTGTCATTTATTGAGGAATAGAAATTCTGATTTTTGTTAAAACTTATATTAGACTAACATTTTTTTTGCTTTCTAATTTTGTTTTGAAAATGTATTAAGAGATTATCACTTAGGTAACAAAAACCTACAATAAAAAGTGACTGCCTCACAGATCGCAACGAATTTAAAACATTTTCCGAATGGTCTCTGAAAAGGTTTTACAATGGTCAAAGCAGAAATCATTTTGTGATTTTAATACATCTAATCAGCATGTTCCCGTCTTCATATAAATACCATACTGTCTCACGGAGATGCACTAATTTCTAATAAAGTATTTATCAATTTTTTTGTTTCCAATTACATCGATGGGAAGTGATTTTAATGACAAAAACTTGCTCTTGACCTCAAAGCCAAAGTATGCTGGAAACTGAGACTATTTTCAGGGCATTGTGCAGAAAGGGTCACAACCCAATTCCTACTAAAATCAGACGCACCCCTTCTTTCGACCAATCATTTGTAGTGATTTTAGAGTTTTCGTTGATCTTTTATGTTTAATTTCAAACGCAAGTTTTACTGCAGGTAGCCCTGATAACCTTCTAACACTGAATATGCCTCTCCCATGGACGATGCACTTACACTTAGATCAATTCTGATTCCATTACCGGAAGGATCTTATGACTGATTATCAAAACCTAACAAAGATCAGGAACTGGACTGTTTTGACTGCGAACTATAGATTGGAAGCTTGACAAGCTAGGCTGAATCAGAGTGAGAGAATGAAACGGACCTAGCGGCACTCTCTAGGATCCCGCCAAAATAAATGGCGTCGAATCTGACCTAATCTTACAAGACGATTCATGAGGAATAATCCACCAAGCAGGTTATTCAGATACCGGTTCCAGTGAGCTTCTTGTCTGAGAAGGACTTCGTGGTTGACGTAACACGATGACGAGGATGACATCGAAGGCTTGGATGATCGGTGTAGTGATGACGGTGATGGTGGTAATTGATGAGAGCAGTGAGTGTTGTATTTATATATTACAGGATGCTTTGTCTGTTGCCTCCTGTTGAACAAGAGGCATCTATTCCTGACGCACTGGCGTACGAATAGGGTGAGGGAGGGGGGACTTCCAAAATAACGAATTACCATATGGAAAAAGATTTTTTAAAAAGGTAAGGGAAAGGGTAAAATTTGATATTTTTTCATAACAATGTGTCAAAATCTATAATGAATTAGATTTTTGTACAAAAATGTCAAACATTTTGCTCTCTCGCTTCGCTCGTTCGCGTGCACCTTTTTTTTTAAAGGAATTCTGCCCCAAATCGGCAAAGTCTATTCTTGTTGATGGTAGGTGATAAAATTGAACTTATCCGTTAACAGTATTTAATATATTTTTTAAAAGGAATTTTGCCCCAAATCGGCAAATTCTCCATAATTATAATGAGCTTTTTTTTCAGAAGAGAGTTGTTAAAAAACGAAGATTAAAGCATCAGTGAGAGTTTGAGTAACTTTCTTACGGACTACCTGGGGAGAGAGAAAGTTTATGACCATTTTGTTTAATTGATGAATGAAAAATGGGGAAAGAGAAAAAAAAGAGAAAAAAAGGAAAAGATAAATAAGAAGGGTATCAAAAATAGAAGTCCAATCAAGTCGTGAAAAATATGATACCCGTGATATTAAATTGAGGAAAATAATCTCGTTACATTTTGGTTGCCTCGTCCCCGCCCCCTCCATCTCAAAATACCCTTTAGCCGACAGGTCTTCTCTCGTGTAGTGAATAATATATACATACGAAATGCATTGTTTTAGAAATCCCGAAAGCTTTTGAATTATACTTCCTTTTGGAATACCTGTGATATGACTACATGTGTTATGTCTAAGATCCAACCACTTCGCACTTTGCCAAACGGGAGCATATTACTCAAGTGAAATTTCCTTTCAAAATAATAGCAAAAAATACGCTGCCATATAAACTGGCGTCAAACATGGTCAATTGCACACAATGTTCTCCTGCCTATGATGAGCAGGATAGGTTTTCATTGTATTATCATTATTGGCCCAGAAGTGACACGTGTTTTCCTGTTTGCAAAATATAAAAATATTAATAACCCAAAGTCAAATATGATCGAAAAGTTCTTTTTTATTCTTCTGTCAAAGAAGGGTTCTGAGTATTTCATAAATAAACAATAAGCCTATAAACTGGTAATGTTATCTTAATTTTCAGAAATAGACCAAGCAGAAGGATTCTTTTCATAAGGATGTTGTATGTTGAAGTCACAACAAAGAATCGACTCCCTAATAGTACTGGTTAAAGCTATTCGTCTAAGAACAGTGTCACAAGGTGTGATCACACTGTGTTCACATAGTGGACTATGTTAAAATATTATTCACACTGTTAATTATAATCAACAGTGTGAAGATACTTTTACACTGTGAACACCACGACAGTATGACTGTTTATAGCGTGTTCACATGGTTGACTTTGTGAAAATATGATTCACACTGCTGAAATAATGCTCAGGTTTAATAGTGTGAAGGTGAGTGGCACATCATATGTTCCACACTGTGACATACACTGTAGGACACTGTTCTTACAGTAGGGATATTCAAACTGTCATGCCATCGATCAGTTTGGAGTCAGTCCATTGGCTTGAATTCAAAATTACGCGTTTAATAATGTTGATTTAGAGTCTCCAAACTTCTCATAACGCTTCTTTGCAACAGCTTCGAAGTCTTATGATGTTGGGTCCTAACCAACGAAACATAACAAAGTCTATCATATTTAGCTGGTACTGCCACACTACGCTCTTAAAATATTGGGCAACATACTGTCCACACAACTATTGGTTAAAATAAATGATTAAACTCTGGGTAGTTTTCAACCAATACTGTGTAGTTTTCACACAAAGCACACGTTATTGGATAAAGTTGGATAAAGATTTAACCAATTGTTGTGTGGACAGTATGTTGCCCAACATTTTTAAGTGTGTATTATATGGAAAGAAAAAAAACGTTTTATCAATATTCGACTATCGTCGAGTTTGTATAGGCCAAGATACACTGTGAATGTTGTCCTTGTGACATTCCCAATAAATAGTGTACAGGCAACTATATTATCATTAGAGAAAATATCTACAAAAGAGAATAAGAACAATAAGAAAGACCTGGGTCCCGTAACACAAACGTTAGCGATTGATCGCTAATTTCAAAGGATTTTGATTTTGATTTGATTTTATTTATTTCTGCATTCAAGATAATATATGCAACATAACAATAAGGTGGTACAATTCAGTTTCACAACGTAATAAAGCAATAGTCATAATAAAGCAATGAAAAATAAATATCGACTAGAAGCAATATTCAATCGAAAAAAAAATAACAGTTTAAATGAATGCAGGAGACCGCCATCGTGAGCGGTTAAGCTTGAAAATGATGGCGGCCTCGTAAAATGGTACATAAATTTCTTTCTTCATTGATCAAGTGGGTGCAATGCAGGTGCAGGTGCGGGTGCAGTAAAGGGCAGTTGAATAATTAACTTGAAGAGGGGGATGCATATGATTCAATGGTTTTTCTTTTAATAGTGGCTTTGAATGAGTATATTGTTGAGCATGACTTAATATTGTCTGGAAAGTTGTTCCAAATATCAGGACCATAATGTCGAATTGATTTATGAGTAATTAATAACTTAGGGTTGGTGAGATGAAGGTTTCCTGATGAGCGGGTTGGGTAGGAATGAACAGACCTGTTAAACCTAAACATATTATTAAAGGACGGAGGAAGTTGATTATTAAAGTATTTGAACATAAAGATGGCTACTTGAATTGTATTGATATCAAATATTTTTAAAGTTTTGAGTTTATGAAACAATGGGTCAGAATGAGCCAAGTAATGTGACCCTGTGCATATACGGATTGCTCTTTTTTGTAATTTAAAGATAGAATTGAGTTTAAAAGAACCACAATTTGCCCAGACGATATTACAATATGTTATATAAGGGAGGACTAACGAATTGTATAACAAGAATAAAGTACTGTCAGGAAGAGTGAATTTTAACTTGGAAATTATCCCAATACTTTTGGAAACGGACATCGTAACGTGCTGTATGTGTTGATTCCAAGTCAAAGATTCATCTATAATTACACCTAAAAATTTAGATTGTTTTTTCTGTTCTAGAGGGGTGCCGTCAATATTAATGTAAATCGGTGTGTTAATGTTATGGGAATGGTGTCTGAAGTACATAAAATGTGTCTTTTTTGTATTAAGAGAGAGTTTATTGGCTTTGAACCAGTTTGATACTTTATCAATTTCACAATTTACGATATTGTTTAATGAATTAAGGTCTCTATGCGAATAAAATATATTGGTGTCGTCGGCAAATAAAACGAAGGATAAAATAGAGGAGGTTCTAATGATGTCGTTAATATAGAGTAAAAATAAAAGTGGGCCTAAAATGGAACCTTGAGGGACACCACATCGAACTAAAAGAGAATCAGAGTCGAAACTGTTAAAATTGACATATTGCCTTCGATTATTTAAGTAGTCTTTAAAAAATGAGAGACATTGACCTCGTATTCCATAATGGTTGAGTTTGAAGAGTAAAATATCATGGTTAAGGGTGTCAAATGCTTTACTAAGATCGCAAAAAATGCCAATTACATGTTCTTTGTTTGCTATGGCATTTGTTATTTTGTCGTAAATTTGAAGTAATGCTAAATCTGTTGATAATTTTTTTCTAAAACCATATTGATTACAATTCAGAATATTATATTTGTTAATGAATTTATAAAGTCTTGTGTAAACTATTTTTTCTAGAATTTTAGATATTGTTGGAAGTAAGGAAATGGGACGGTAATTACTTATTTCGTGAGGGTTGTCTTTTTTAAAGATTGGATTAACTTTTGCTACTTTAAATAAATCTGGAAAAACACCTTGAGATAGGGAATTATTAAATATGTGAGTCAGAGGGCTAGCAAGAGGGTGAATTATTTGCTTAAGAAGAGACATGTTAATGCCATCACAACCAGAAGATCTAGAATTGTGAAGGGAACGAACAGTATTGATTATTTCGGAGGGGTTTGTTGGGGTTAAAAAGAGAGATTCTTGATTTGGATCTGAGAGGTAATCTTTAAAATGTGCGTTGGGACTATTAATTTTGTTTGCAAGCTCGGGCCCAATATTGGTAAAGAAAGAATTAAATGAATTTGCATAATTAGTTGGATCAGGTATTTCAGATCCATGAAGAGTGATTTTATCAGTAGGTGGGGGTTGTGTTTTTGTACCCAACACTTCTTTGATAATTTTCCAAGTTGTATTTGTATTTCCATTGGCATCATTTATTTTATTAGCAAAATGCAATTTTCGGGATAATCGAATTAATTTTGTTACTTTATTACGATATATTTTATATTTTTTTAAAGAATCATCAGTTGGATTGCGTAAGTGATATTTATATAGGCGATTACGTGTCTGTATGGATTTCAGTAAACCTTTCGTTATCCAAGGATTTTGGGGTTTGTTACGTTGATTTTTTACTTTACCTATTGGGATATTCTTTTCATAATAATGTTTTAATGTATTATTGAAGTTATTGTATGCAATATTGGGATTTACTTCATTATAAACATCATCCCATTCTTCCAAAACTAGGTCTTGCTTCAGTAATTCTATATTTTGTTTAGATTCTTTACGATAAGTATATTCCTTGTTTGATTTAGGGTAAGAGAGTTTACATTCACAGGTTAAAAAAATAGGCAGGTGGTCCGAAACTTCAGAATATAAAATCCCTCCTATGATTTTGTTATTATGAACATTTGAAAATATGTTATCAATCTGAGTTGATGAATTCAGGTTAATCCTTGTGGGTTTATTAATAATAGAAATACAGCCAAACGAGTATAACAATTTCATGAAATTGGATGAATTATCATTATAAGATGAGGGCAAGAAGTTAATATTGAAATCACCGAGCATAAAAAAATGTTTGTTTTCATTCCCTATTTCATGCAGAAAATACTCTAGTTCATCGTGGAAACGATCGATATTTGTATCAGGGGGTCTATAAATTAATCCTATGATGATATTTTTTGAATTAGAATTTTCAATCTCTATAAACAACGACTCTGCATGCAATAATTTAACTTCAGAACGAATCTTAAATTTGAGATTTTGTGAAATGTAAAAAGCAACTCCTCCTCCTCTTCTTTCCTTTCGGTCTGCCCTTATTAATTTATAATTAGGTATATTAAACATGTCAGGGGAATTTTCATGTAGCCATGTTTCGCTTAAACCGATGACTGAAAACTGAGTATTATCTAATGAGTGTAATAGGTTAACTAAATATTCAAAGTTTCTATTTAGACTTCTTATGTTTGCATGTAAAAGAGAGAGATTATCTGGAGTAATATTAAATTCGTTGTTAAATTCTTGGGGAGTGTAATATTTGCTATCTTGTGGGTTCTCAATGAAAATATCTGGAGTAAAAGTATGTGACTCAAACAGGGGGACGTGAAAATGTAAAGTACCGGAAGTTTGGAGAGAGGTCAACTGCAAGTGTGCAAGTGGTGCATGTGCGTGAGTGTGTGTGTTGAGGTGTATTCATGTGTGAAAGTGGTGCTAGTGTATCATTAACAAGAACATAATATACTAATGCAAAAAGAGTAAGACCCATCTTGGTCAATGATGGTTGGGCAGTAGAGCACAGCCCGACCACCCTAAAGATACAAGTGATAAAAAATTTCAGCAAATAAAAAACTTAAAGAGTTTACAACGGGAGATTGGAAGAAGACAATATTTACAAAACAGAACCATGAATCATAACAGGAAGCCCAACAAGATTGACTTCTGAGCATGTAACAAAACAAAACAAAAAAGACCCTTTTACATAATGTATACATTTGATCAATACATTAAAACCACACACACTTTCAGTCTGGAAAATACCGAGACTGGTCTAAGTCTGTAGCCATGAGGAATAAATAAATAAATGAGGGAGACTGGAAATGAGCTTTGAATCAATTTGGAAGTAAAGAGAGTTCAAGAAAGTACTAGAATCCAACCATTCACAGTTCAAAAATAGAATAATGGCTCTTTTTCTGACAGACCGATTAAAATATCCAAAAGAATGAGATGGGATCCAATTAGGGATTTTTCTAAATTGTATGAAGATAATAAGCATGTAGTTGGGGGACCAAAAATGTGTGTATACGGCCTAGTGATTGTTGGAAAAGTGGCGGGAAAAAAAAAAAAAAAAACTATGGTGAATTCAAAATAAAAGACCAACACAATCTAATAGATTCATCATATGGCTGAGAAGACGAGGCGAAAACTATTATACATTGTGTAAGCATAATCAACACAATCTCTAATGATTAACCTAAAGGTATGGTCTTCCTTCCCACACTCTCTCTTCCCTTTTCTTCATTTTAGAAAAGATTTAAAAGGCTGTTGTATGGATCAACGTCCGCCTCTAAGTAAAATATAATAGGGTGTTTTATGAACAAAAAGCCAGATATCTACGTTGAAGTATGCATTCTTATAGTACACGTGTATTTACAAACTAGTATGGATATTTGCATACAGATTGTTACTGCTTTATAAAAACACATTGTACGTCATGATTTGCCGCTGTAGAAAGAGAGAGAGCGGGGGGGGTGGAATTCTGATTGGAGTAGACCAGGTGCGTTTGGTTCAGTCATGCTATACATCGACCAATAAAAGTTCATGAACAATGTAATAGGCGGGAAATGACCAGTGGTGCATAAAATCCACGCCTTGTGTTAAGCGGAACCTGTGTATGTGGGCAAAGGAATGAAGTGAATACAATAAGCTATATAATCGCTTTCTTTCTTAACAAATTGTTTAAGATAGTTGGAAAAAGTTAAAGAATGAAATCGTATTCTAAGTTAGGACTCTGCCTAATTAAATAAAGAGATTAAGCCGTTGTCAAACAAAGGGTATTGCATTTTGGAATCAATCCTAAAATTGGCGGGAAAAAAATCTACATAGAAGTAATTTAAATACATGTCAAGGACGAGATTTACATTTAATGGTTACTACATGTACCTGAATAGAACGTCACTGACATCAATATACATTCTATAGTCATGATAGTGTGAGGGAGTGGTCCGCCACCCCTCTCTCTCTCTTCCTTTATAATTGGCTCAAAGAATGGTTGTTATAACAACAATTGCATTAATCAATACACGTCAGTTGATAAAAGATGAAAGGATACTATACTGATTTTTTCTTTCTTTCTTTCTTTTGTACATAACTGACCGATACATTATACAGGCATGTCTAGTCGACGCGCGCTTCCAGAAAAGGTAGACTTGCGTAATGCAGATGATCGCAGAAATGCAGATTACGTAAATGAAATGCCATTAAATAGGCTGAGAGAGAGGGGGGATTTGCATGATCCAAGACAATGCATAATGTTTTCTCATGCTTGTTATCGACAATAACTTGAAGGGCGGGAAATGACCACCAGTGCATAAATTCCACGCCTTATTTGGTGAAAACTGTTGATGTGGCATGCAAATTAAAATATTACAGTGCGTGTACAATAAACAAAACCCTTTACAGTGTAACAATATGTCAATTCAGTAGTAATCTTCTTTGGCGAATTGTTTAAAATATTTGAGAAGTATAAGGTGAATACATAAGAAGCCCAATCAATCTTCTTTTAACAAAGTGGTAAATATGTTGAAAGATCAAAGAATGGAATTCCTATTGGTTCATAGCCATTCTACTTAGCTAAATGCGCATGCAACGATGATCTTAATTGGTCATTTCATATAGCGATTAATCGCTAAACTTTTTGTTACGGCACCCTTCTGTATATAGAAACGAACAGGCTTAATGTATATTTAAGTCAGAAATAAGTCATAAAATTCAGCTTGTAATTCAAATTCATACTCGTATATTATATAATGCATGTCAAATCAATCAAATGATTCAATAATAAATAACACAACTTGTAAACTTGTAAATTTAGACGAACAAAAAATGCATAGTGTGATCCCCCAATTTTTTTTTTCTGTGTAACCCTACTCTAACTCTCTTTTCAGTATGTACACTAACACATTTCATATCAGAGAGCAGGGTAATCTGTTAATGTGTCACCAAGAAAAAAAAACAACCTCACTTGCTCAATTTTTCTTAATTTACAGCTTCCCTGGACACTCAAAGTACAATCGGAAATGATTTCGTATTCGGGGTACCGTCAGCCTACATATATCGACATCTTTATTCCAAACGTGTCTTTCTCTCTTCACAAAGAGGTGAAACCGTCAATGCCACAGTTGTCACTTCTGGAAGCAACTTCCGACACGATGTAAGTGTACCTGGCGATCGTGAAATAAGTGTAGATCTACCAAGGTCCCTCACCTCTCGAGGTACTGGTTTGAAACAGAATGTTGTAGGCATAAGATCCGATGGTGACTTGAGTGTTCACGTCCAAATAGAAGCACGTGTAAACTCGGGAGCCTTTACCCCTCTCCCCACCAGAAGTCTTGGAAACGATTACATCGTCGGTATCTATGAGCCAACGAAACTGAAGTTCACCAAATACAAAGCAGGCTTCACCGTGACTGCAACCGAAGCTGGTGCTCGAATACAAATCAGGTTTAGTCAGTCAGTAGCTTTTGGTCACGTCTACTATGGTCCCAATGATGTATTTAAGTTTCAGCTTGAGGCATATGAGTCCTTTCAGATAATGAGCGACAAGGACTTGACTGGCTCAAGAATAAAGTCGGACAAACCTGTGGCAGTTGTGGCTGGAAGCGAGTGTTCGCGAGTCCCTAAGGGAGACAAGTATTGCGACTATCTGGTGGAGCAAATGCCACCGGTACATACCCTCGGGAAGCAGTTCATCGTGGCACCGTTTAGGGACAGGGAAAGTAGCTTTGTTCTACGGATCATCGCCCCTTTCAACGGAACCACAGTTCTGTTTTCATCTCCGCATGCAGATGATATCAATCTCGACGAGAATCAGTACCATGAATTTATCTTTACACATCATGATGTGCTATCCTTCCGATCAACTAAACCAGTCCTAGTTCTACAGTTCATGAAAGGTTTCGCGAAAGATTACGTCGGGGATCCATCTATGGTCATCATCCCACCAGTAGAGCAATTCATCGTCGGGGAGTTGTCTCTCACATCCATGGACAATGACCACGTCACCGTGGTGGTTTCTAATTCTAACGCCGGGTTATCAGGACTCCGGCTAAACGGTCGTCATGTTGGTTCGGTTTCTCCAAGCTGGAGTGTCATAGCAGAGAATGATATGTCAGGGGTGTTTCAAGGAACCTTAAGATCGGGTGGGCATACCATTGCCCACACTGATCCTCAAGCAAGGCTGTTGGTGATTGGTTATGGTACTGGTTACCTGAGCGGTCGAGCGTTCCCAGTGGCGTATAACCTGAAACGTTTGTATGTCCCGAGTCCAGAAGCGTTGTACATCCCTCCAACAGGTAAGTTAACGTCACCCCAGATTATATGAGAAGGAAACCAGGAAGATGGACTTACCTTACTCTTTTTAAACCGAATCATTTACTTTAGCCAATGTAATATATATATGGTCGTATAAAGTTTCCGATAGTCATCAAACAATCCCGCCTGATCTTAAGGAAACAACTCACTTGGGATGAACATGTTGCTTCTCAATCAATAAAAATACATTTTTCTCTCTTATGTGACCCATTGTCGGGATACTTTTTGTGTGTGAGCAGGATCCGAATCCAAGTATGTTGTACGTAATACGTAAAATGTCCAATGTCCTAGGGAATAAAACTACCAATATTCTACTTCATTTTCGCTGTGAGCATAATACTGATAGAGTAGTGTTGTATATTAGTGAAATAAAAACTATATGCATTAGGCCTGCTTGGAACCTAGTTTTGTATAAATTAATTGTCGCTACGTCAGGCAAGCTTTCAACATGTTCAAGTTGTCAATACAATGTTCCTTTGATCTTTTTTTTTACAAACATAAGACTGGAAGTTGGGTAAAGTGTACAGTTAGGTTTAACAGTTTATCAGAGGCACATTGCCCAAAGAGTTTCAATCAAATACATCTCCAAAAATCAAACCCAAACCTAATTTCCAGCCAGTTACAAACGCGTACAGTACTTGCGCTTGATGTTTCGAGTTCCGTTTAAACGCAACCCTTTCTGCAACGGATCCATTGTCTATTGATGTATCCATTCAGGTTATCAAGTGCAATGTTTCAATACCTCAATGTCGATCACGCTGGATCCATCGGTGTTCCTCGTCCATGATCCTGATCACGTGACCCTCAATGACCCCTCCTGTCAACCAATCTTCACCCAGGAAGGTTTCCTCGTTCTTAGCACACCATTCGATTCATGTGACACTCGAGTACAGGTAAACAAAATGTTTCACAATCCTTGCTTCTGATTACAAATTATAATAAACGTTACTAGCTACTAAAACAGTTGACTCTCAGAAAGGATGCTGGTGGTACTGCCCGCCATTCTTTTTGTGCGTAAAATAATTATCCTATAGGCCAATTTGTCAGCATTATTACTCGAATTTAATGTCTATTAATATCTGACCATCAGAGATTTATTAATCCTGAATTATCCATTTTCGACCCAATTTGTTTTGTCGCTCGCAACAGCCTACCTATCCAAAACTTATTCCTCATAAAGTGTTAACATCAATACACCATAATTGCTAAAATAACCTTGATGGGATTTAATGATTATATGGACAAATTTACAATGACTGCAGGCGGATTGTAAATATTGTTTATTTTTCATCGGTTAATGTTTACTGAGCGATTGTGTAAAACTCGAGATAAAACTACCTTGAATGGAAAATTACATTATCAATTTTAAGTTTTCTGTAAAATTGGTTTGTATTCGTACCGTCAGATAACAGAATTAAAAAAATCCTTCAATATCATTTTTTTTTAAATATGCATCTTATTTTAGATTTAAGCTGGGAAGATCTAGACATTGAACGCTTATGTCGAAGTCACTCGAAATATATTCTTTTATCTTCATCGAATTGTTTCAGTATGTTGGTAACCATTACATGAATGTTGTAAACGCGCATAATTATAATCATGACAAAATGCGATAAAAAAGTCTTCTCTTTTCTCTAAGGAACAAGGGGACACTGTCGCATTCACCAACACCGTCTGGTTCGCCGAGTCCGTCATCACCCCCGTTTCTCCCCTCCAAGAATTACAATTCAAATGCGAATCAGACCAGGCAGGCATTGGCATCTCACCGCTCACCGGCGGTCAGCGGCAACCAAGCAGTCTGGTCTTGTCCGATGCAGTCCTAGGTGACCTCTCCGTCAGTCTGGTCCAGTACTTGGGTGATACCTTCGGATCGACCACAGGAAATTCCTCGTCAGGGACAGACCTCTGGGGCACGTGGAATCAAGGGGCTCAGTCAGGACAGAACGTCTTTGCGGTTAATGTGACATCTTCAGTAGATGCCAGCGTGTTCGTTGATTCTTGCTGGACTACACCAGGACCGGAAGCTCAAGATCAAGAGAGTACTGCCCCTCTCATCAAAGATGGGTAAGTGTCAGTATATAGATGTGAGTCACAGTGCTCTTCGATCTCTATTCAAATGGGATATATAAACATTAGGGGGCAGAGAATATACTTCACTTCCACTTCACTCCACCTCACTTTCTGTTGCTTTGTCCTGAATTACGGCGAAAAAATAGAGGGTGGCAGTGATAATATAGTTCTTAAGTAGTGATTTGGCGGTGAAGGTTAAATTCTCTGTAAAGGGTCATTCGACTATTAGGGGAGGTAATTATGAAAACAATGTTCATCCATTGAACCAATGCCATCTTGGGTTTGACAAGTGAGAAATGATCGGATATGATATAGTTTTAACTGATTTTTCTCCTTGATTTTCAGCTGTGAGATTGATGATACCATTCACATAGGAGCTTCAGCGGATGATCCAAGATTCAGGCCGATAGCGATCGATTCTTTCAGTGCAATTGGGGAGTACAATGAGGTCAGTGAATAAGAGTCGTTCTAGAAATAAAAACTGGGTGTGTCTGAGAGTGTGCGTGTGTGTATGCAGGGAAAGGAAGGGGGAATATGCATGTTATTAGATGAAATATGCAATGGGGAGGGAGAGAGAGAGAAGGGCGATTAAGAGCTAAGGGCAGCAGGACCGGTCCGAATAAGAAACAAAAGTGAATACAGATTATGAAAAAAAGTGATAATTGAAAGATGAAGGGACAAAGTAAAAATAGCATAGATGTAATTGAATGGAAGGGGATGTGCGGGTAACATGTTTAAACATTTGGGGTCCAACAAGGACTGCTTATTTCCCCTGGTTTATTTGTCAATTATTCATTTTGCAGGTATTCATGCACTGTCGTGTCCAGGTGTGCCGTGGCCAGGACTCTGCATCTCACTGCTGGCAAGAATGCAGACGAGAACCTCGTAAAAGATGAGATATCCGTGGAATACGAGAAATGGTTATCGTTTCAACTGGACCAATCAAGACCAAATAATTTTCTTAATTATCCTTTAATTACTGCCAGATTATTAGTCATATTGGGGATTGATTTCATTGAGACAGGATGCTTAACCAACATGATTGGCGCCATTATCTGGGGCCCCATTGCGTAAAGTTACAACCAGGGGCAGATCCAGGATTTTCCAGAAGGGGGGGGGGGCACTGTTCTCCCGGGGAAAATTTGACAGGCACAACAAAGGTTCTGATTTGTGTATGAACAACATATTTCTATTAAAAATACATGCTGTGACTTTCAAAAGGGTGGGGCACACTTGTGTAAGAACAGAGTATTTACACTAAATTTTTTATTATGGCTCTCAAAGGGGGGGGGGGGCATGGGCTGCATGTGCCCACCCTCTTCCCTGGATCCCCCACTGGTTACAACTATGGTAACTTTGCCATTATGACAATTACCACCACGGCAACCTTGATTGTGATTGACTGCTGAATGCTGTAATCATGGTAATTGCCATAATGGCAAAATTACAATTACAGTTGTAATGCTTTATGGAATGGGCCCCTGGTGTCTAAGGGTAAAGATGAATACCAGAGACCAAAAATCCCCCTCCCGGTAAAAGAATACATGTACTGCAGGCACAGACCCTGACTGAAACTTTAATCAACACATGGGCTTTGAGAAAAGTGTAGCACATCTGATGCCACATAATATGCTGTTCACCTTATCCCATGGTAGATTTAAAAGCAAGACTACTTTAATGAGTTTTGACAAATATAGTGTCTACAAGCTAGATTGTGATTTGGTCAGTGATATAATAGTTCTGATGAACATTTGGGTCCGAATGCCCTTTGTATCCCTTGTCTTACAGGAAGTTAATGAATAGAGGTCTGTTCAGACCAATTTGATGGGCATTAGCCTTATATTGACTATGCTATAACCACAGTGTCTCTGCTAAGCCATAGGCCTTAGGTTATATCAAGATATTTGGGAATAAAGTGCCAAGTCATATGGTATGAAGGGACTCTGCGATAATGGTATCAAAAAAGGGCATATTAGAACCAGGCATCATATTTACATACAAAGCCACCGATATTACTGTATATATGTAAAATAACATGACAAACCTAATGAAGATACATGCAATACTGTACAAAGCTGATGGGTGATTTCTTTGTTAGATATGTTTGTAGGACAATTTTTATGTTATATACATGTATATTAAAAATATGACTTATTTATGGCAAATTTGTGAATGATGCATCAATAAAGCCCATGATCTTTAATCCTTTACTATTTTCAGGCAAATTTGTGATGTCCCACGTGAACGGCCCTTATTCCGAACTCAGATTTATATCAAACCCTGGTTTAAAGTTGTAGTTTAACTATGGAGAGCCAATTAGGGCACAAATCCCTAACAGTACACATCAAATTTATCAACTCATTTGACACTCATATTGTCCACAATTGTCTGTGAATGATAGCTGAAGTATTTTTCTTCATTATGAAAGCAAAAGGAAACAAAATAGTAAACATAAGAAATATACAATAAAAACAGAATTTTTTATTTTTTGGCTCCCCATAATTTTAGTTCAGAGTTAGACCATGATCTGAGTTAAACCCGACTTCAGAATACGGGCCATTGCGTCTCTGTTTTCAAGTCTGTTTCTCAGCACACATACACGCAGCCCCACACACTTTAACATACACATAAAAAGTTGTTTACATAACATACACCTAGCTTATTGAATTTTGTTGTTTCCTATGTTTATCCCTTAAAGGTAAATGCCAGTTTTGGTAACGATATCAAAATGAGTTCGTACAGAATCCAAAGAAATGACCACCAAAGTGTCTGTTTGTATAAATAAAACATATATGCCAAAGGATTCTGGAAGAAATTGTGTAATTGCTGAGAAATTAGCAAATAAGCACAGGATTGGGGTCAAGCGTCGGACCCGACATTCAGAGCAACAATCATACACTGTCCCACGTGTGCTTATCTGTGTTGGTGATCTTCAGTGTGAACATTTTTCAGCGTAGATCTCAAAATTTCACAAAGTTCAGTTTATGTAACTGTACCAGATCTAGATCCTCGATGATATACTGACAATTAAGCCTTGTTTTACAGACTTTCTCATGAAATCAGTGTTTACTGCAACTACTGGTATTTCTCTTTAACTTGCTTGAATGTATTCTTCTTCATCATGTTTAGCTGAAGATGAATCAGAAAGCACATCAGCCTCCCCCCCCAAAAAAAACACAGATTAAAACCAAAAGAACAGAATTGAAAACCGATGAATCTGTTGTGTATGTACATTTATTAATCTTATATCTCGATTTCAAGTCATAATGTCTATAATATCTCCATTAAAATGACAAATCCCCTTGACATTTTCAACTCTATAATTTACATAAAAGACAAACAGAAGTATGTTATTTACATAATACATGAGGTGATTTTGGCTGTATTTCAGAAATAAACGGTGACTGTGATAAACAATTACATCTCTCATAAAAAGAGAATAAGACCCTATTCTCATCGACTTTCCTGAACTAGTTTCCCTTAAACCAGTTTAGGAAACCAGTTAAGAAGATTGCTTCGCCGACATTCCCATCACCGGTGTCAAGAACCACTTGACGTAAAGTGGTCTTGTGGCTAATAGAACCCTCTCAGTAAGGTTACATGTTTCGTACAAACTTTGAAACTGTAGACAATCCTCAGTATTCTGGAAAAAAAAAAATGCTGTACTCGCTGCACTGCATCCGAAATGCAAGCACACCATTTAAACTTCAAAGTGATGATCGCTTCCTGAAGACAGGTCGTGTCCTCACCAATGTTTCAACCAGATTAACAATGCAAAGCAGTCTTGTAAAAAACACCACTTGAGATACTTGCAAAACCACTTTGAGCATTCTCATTACATGCTAACAGGTTTCCACTGAACTAGTTTAAGAAAATATATATGAGAACGGGGCCAAAGCCGATGAATGACACACTTTCAATGGCCTGTTTTTAAAAAAAGTATCGTCTTTGAAACACACTGATGATTGTGACTACAGCAACAAAAGATTATTTCCACATAACATACAGTATCCTCCTGTTATGTATTCTACAAATGATAATTGCTACTTACAAAAACAAGTTCGGACACGACTATTGCCCCAAGAGGTAATGTGAAGAAACATTTCATGCGACTGACTGACTGAGAGCATTCCATGAAAGGAATTGTCAGATGTTTTACCAGACAAAGTCGATTCTATCTGGCAGTTACCATAGTAACAGTCAGACATCTATGCTATCAGCTCATCAAAACCACACAAAGCAGTTTGGTCTGACAACTTCTCAGAAAAAAAAATCTTGATGAAATGCTCCGTTGGACAGAATTTCATAAAACTAGGTATCGATTTCATATTATTGTTATAAGCTACTGAAATGGAGAGTTTTTAATGGTTGGCAGCAAATACATCTATTGATATTACATGCTTTGTGCACAGCTGGGATAGACCTTAAACAAATAGAGCTTAAAAACCCCCTGATAATGCAAAAGCTATACTATTTCAGCATGGAAATCACAAGAAAGGCTGAAAGAAGCCTGTAAAATACTAAATAAAAAAAATGGAGAGGTCAGCTTTATTCCTGAACACCCACACCCTAGTTTGTGAATCCTGTCCTCGATCAACTTGTCCACAGACTTACATACATAAACCTGCATGTTTGGAGCAGGTGAACAGAGGTTGATTAACTTTTTGAATGATTCAAAATTTGCTGAATGATGAATAAAGTATGCAAGAATGAAGAAAGAAAAATAAAAAAGTTTGATGGCTGAAATTAATAAGTTAGTGGCTAAGACTGCGAAGAAGAAGTAAATTTACACCTGTACAATTTGTTCAGTAATAAATAAATATTCTCAAGATGCCTATCTATCAAAAATGTGATCATGGGTTTACTAGAAATTGATTTCTACTGGAATTTTGATAATTTGAAAGTAAGCAAACATACCTAAGATATATACAAGTTGTGCATGTAGACTGAACAGATATGTACAACTATTAGAAAAGGAACATGCTCACCTTGAATATATAATAAGAAATATGTATGTACAAAATCGATTTTGACTATTGACAAAATATGTACGAGACAGACTTGGAATTACATTCAATGTAATGAGAAAACTCTTTTAATGGAATTATATAAACATAATCTTGAGAATGTGTCTTCATAAGTCTTCCATGAGTTGAATAACCACCCAAGTTGTATCAAGATATCTGATAAGATTATGCAAAGCATTCGATAACGGAGCTGCCAACTTTTAAAAGGAAAAAGTAATAATCCAGAAGCTAAAAAGTCATAATTTCATACGCACCATGTGGTATTATAAGAGGTAATACAAAGAATAAAAAAGAAATGCATCCTCTTTCTTTTAAAGGGGGAGTGAATTGTGTGTGGTATCTCATTGACGGTGTGTTGTAAAAACATAGTCTAAAAATATACGTTTTCAGATATCTACTAATACTACAAAGAATGAATTGACCAATAATTGTATTTGTATAGAGAAACTAGAATGTTTTGAGAGGAAAAGTACTTGTTTTGCTACTTGGTAACATAATTATTGCGGTATCAATGTAGAGTAATTAAGTAGCATGTTATCATTCAAGTGGGTCAATATTACTAGACTATACTAGCATTATGGCTCAGGAAACTGGCCATGTATGAGTAATTGAGGACTCAAGATGGAGCTATTGGTTCGTATCTGCTTTAAGACTCAGATTCAGAATCATCTCTGGTACTCTATCTCTGCGTAAATCCATGATATATCCAAGAGGAAATAACCACAAGATCGAGTCAGTATTTAAGCAGTGATATCATTCAGATCGATGTAAACAAAGATACACGATCATGCAAATAATTATCTATTATTGGCCACCTTCAGATGAGTTCGCTACTGCCCAATGTAATTACTAGATAGCATTAAATGTTATCATACTTATCTGCCCTCAAAATTGTAATAGTTTAGGTCAAAAGCATAATGGCATAATTTGACATGAAAATCATGATAATTATGACTTTTTCTTTTATTAAGAGTTGGCAGCTCTGTGTATATTGGTTCTTCAGAGTCAAATTTCGCCATTGTCAAGCATATTTTCTGTGGTCCCAAAAATTTAAACCTAGGCAAATTGGCCCATATGTTTTATTACATATTGGTCCAAGAGAAATAATATGGACATGTATAACAAAGTATTCCCAACTATGGTAAAGAATGAATGATAAAGGATTGTTTCAAATTATTCCAAACATGATTGATGGAACTAAAAGAAATTCAATTTAATCATACAAAGATTGCAAAGTCCTCTGAAAAAGTACCTAATGCACATAAAATTTTACTTGAATCACATGGTTAACAAGTCAGTCATTAATTCAATCAAATTAGTTATTTCGGAGCTCCAACCATACATGTGGCCCATTCCATAAAACTTGTTACAATAACAAATTTGCGATAACAGTTAAAAGCTACTGAAATCCTTCAATCTGATTGGCTGATAGTAAATTTGTTATTATAACAAGTCTTTGTGAAATGGGGCCCAGGACCCAGTAGCACAAAACTTAGACACTGCTTATGTACTGTAATGGAGTTCCATGATTGATCATACATTGCAGAAGGCTGCTTTAGTTCAGTGTTCCAGAGCCTCCTTGGGCTATCCATCTGACTCCGCATGCCACACCTGACCCGACTGTAGATACCCTCAAAAGTCTGAACAAACCTTCAAGAATGGGTGTATGTGTTGTGGCCCCTTTGGTTCAGTGTTCCTGGGCCTTCCTGGGCCAATCATTTGACTCTGCACACAAGGCATCAAACCTGACACTGATAAAAACACCTTACCTTACTGAACACACCCTCAAAAATTTTTCCTTCAATACGTTCAGTAATGGGTGTACGTGTTGTGACCCCTTTGGTTCATAGTGTTCCCGGGCCTTCCCGGCCCGCCCATCTGATTCTGCATGCCAGGCATCATACCCGACCCTGACATGGGCACCTGACCTTGCATCTGCCTCAAGGCCAGCATCCGTTGTTGCTGCTGCTGCTGTTGCTGCTGCTGGAGGAGTTGTTGCTGACCTCTCTGTTGCTGTTGTTGTTCCTGTGGTAGCATCTGATGGCCCATGTATGTCCCCTGGCCGGTGGGACCGGTGGGATGCTGCTGCGGTTGCTGCATACCTTGGTGCATCTGGCGGTGTTGTTGGATTTGGTGTTGTAACCTGCTGGGCAACAAAATAAAAACATTACATTAAGATACTAGGATTAGTCAAAAATTTCAACAACGCCAGGTGCACAGATGTGAAGAGGAACGCTATAGACATAAAGATAAGGTAATGCAAGCAGCCATTTAAAGTACAAAGTTAGAGGAAAGTACATCAGAATAAACAATCATAAAAGTAAAAGGCAAGATAAAAAAGTTTCATTGGGTCAGAAATGGATTAGATTCTCATTAAGAAAAGTCACAAAATTTGAGAATTTACACATTAGAATGTGTTGTCTCATCTTACTGAAAAGACTGGTTTCCTGCAATGTACTTTTAAATACATGTATGTCAAATGCTAAGAAATGATAAAAATCCTCAAGCAGGTTGACTTTACAAGAGGGATCCAGGGGTGGTATTCTCTAACTTTGTCATAACTTTTGTCATAAATTTTGTCATTTCTCTCCGAGATGTGACACTGCTATGATTGTCACAAATCGGTATTCTGAACATTGTCTTTTCCCTGTCATATCTCTCAAAGTTCCCGCCCATCTTTTTGGAAGCAATCCAATCAAAATCATCGTTAGTTCCCAGTGGGAGCCCTTCTAGCCAATAGGAATGCCCCGTGACAGGTAGGGGATATCCCCAATTCTGTTTCTGGCATCGCGCAACTACGCGTATATTGATGCGCTTAATTACAAAGAGAGACAGGGAGCTGTGAAGAATTTTAAAGGAGAAGTAGAAAAGTAAGGAAAACAGAGAAAAAGAGGAGGAATAAATATGTAGGGTCTAACTAATTGTAGCATGAAAAAATAATATTGAAAATTGTCATGGAAGATGAGTGAAACTAATACCACAAGCTAATCTAAATTATATAATTATTTGCTTGACATTTCAGTCGGCAGGGTATCGGGATATTAGGTACTAAAAGATATGACAAAATTTATGACTGCTACCCCCCTGTCATAACTTTTGTCATATCTTTTGCTTGTATAAAAGGATTACGCGCATTTAAAGCCGCGTATTTTTGCTGCGCGCTAAAGAGAAGAGACAAAATTTATGACAATTTTTGTGACAAAAGTTAAGACATCCACCAGAATACCGACTTTGTCATATCTCTCAGATAAGATAAAATATAGAGAAAAGACAATGTTCAGAATACCGCCCCAGAATTCTGTAATGCAGGATGGGGCACCAAAAAAGATCAATTTTGTCCATTAACTTTTCTTGACAAGCAGACAATAGGAAGGGGTTCTTAATGCCAGATAGGACCTTAAAAAGCCCTCATTCCATATAACACTACAAACAAAAATCATGGCGTATTGGCACATGCTCCCTGCCCTCCCCCCTCCCCCTCTCCCGATGGCTCCCAGCCTTCCTATACCCACCTGGCTCTAGTAGCATGCATCGGTTGATGCTGTTGAGGGGGGTAACCCATCTGATTAGGCCCTGACTGCTGGTTCATCCCTGGCATCATACGTTGAGGCTGGTTAGCCCCTTGCTGGGCTGGGTGAGAGAACTGTTGGTTGTACCCACTGCCAACCATGCTGGACGGTGGCTGACCGCTGGCATGGGGGTCAGTGGTCATCCCGGCCTGCTGACCCATCATCGGCATGTTGTAGTTGTTATACTGGTTTCCCTGATGGAGATAAAAAATAGATAATAATAATAATAATAATAAACAGTTCTTGTATAGCGCATATCACAATTATGAATAATGTCTCTATGCGCTTCCAAAGGACTTGGATATTATTACCCCAGCTGTAGATTGAGAGGATAATTTTAAACTGGCCAAAGCATGTGGAGTAGTGTGTATCTTCACCTTGGAATGGAAAGTGCACTTCATCAAATATAATCTTGTTTGTACAAATGCTTCTGAAATTCAGATTGCTGGCAAAATATTCATCAGAAATCAAATGGCAGTTCTACCACTTATCCAATCGATCTGTATTTTTCAAAACCCAACGAAAGCTTCCATGCAATGACATTTTGGCCCTGAATTTACCAAGTTGTTGTTACTCCAATATGAAGAGGCCCTTGGAATATTGGACAAATGAAACTGAATTAGAAATAACCAAGCAAACGTAGCAGGTGACACAAGAGGTTTCTCTGAGCATTAAAAAGTTTGGATGGCTAGCTCCCGAGGGTTGATAAAAGCATGACAATTAAAATCTTGGGGAGCTCTGAACTAGGGTAGGAACTACAAAACGTTTTAAAAATACTTTTTTGGGGGAGGGGGTTATTTTCTTCAAATTAATTTCTTGCAAAACTCTGGGGGAGGGGCTGATTCTTCCAAGGGCTACTTATTTACACACTCATTCTGCAGATGTAGAACAGTGACTTAAAAAATTTACAAAATATTTCTGAATATTTGTTAGATCTTGGGATGGCCCTAGTAATGGTGGACACCCGAAAGCATTTCATTTGGGAAATGGTAGGGGCAATTTGGGTTCAGTATCATGAAGGCAAGATTGCCTGATGCCTTCATGTATTTCCTATCCTAGACTGGCGAGAGAATATTAAATTCTTACTGGCTGTACCATGTTTGACATCTGACCATCTGGGGTGATCCCTCCCGGTCCACGTCGACGAGCAATCTGATCACGTAATAACTTCTGAGTCAGCAGAGGCTGCATTGCAAAATAAAGAGAATGGATGAGAATAAGCATATATGTGTACTGCTTGTCTTTTGGTTCTCCTTACAAAATCTATGAAGATGTAGAATGCCAAGCATATGTTTTAATTAAGTACTTTCTGAGATACATGTAACTTGATAATAATTATGAATATCAAAATGATGCATAAAATACCAATTCCATATTAGTATATATATATATAGAGAGAGAGAGAGAAAAGGTGTCCTTGCATTCTTTTGTTACTTCAGCAAATGATATGATCCATTAATTTCATTTTGTGAAGTCTATTTGTTTTATGACTGAGTTACTTCTGGAGTGTTTCATCCATCTGTCAGCTCTGGACAACTTTCTTTGCTTCTGATTGGCTATTAAAGTTCTAGACACAGGTGTCTGACTGTTACTATGGGTAACTGTCTGATAAAACATACTTTGTCTAGTAAACATCTGACAATTTCTTTCAAGTTTCACAGTTGGATACAACAGACTTTTTGCGATAAAACTTTTTTAGTCCTGTCGTGAAATGCCCCTAAGGCAAAGATAAACTTTATTCATTACTTATAAGTTATCCCCTTTTTTCTTCAAAATATATCAAATATTATGGTTTAAACAAGAGGCAAATCATTATCTGTGTCCATGCTTTGGAATCTGGATGCAAAGGAGAATAAAAAGGTCTTAAAGAATATGAATTTGAAATACATGCACATGCAATATATAATACCCTTGTGCCGTATCCTACATGTGCTGTATATCTACAAATGTATCTAGAAAGACAACTCTAAATGTATTTTCAATAATCTTGTAAAAACTCTGGCAAGTACATTGATTGACACTAATGACATATGTGACAATTTTCTAAAATAAAAAATCTTACTGACACAAAGAGGAAATATCATCTTCAGGTAATTACTTTACACACTAAAAGTATACTGCACATTAATACACTACAAGCTACGCATTCGAGAGAATAAATCAACAATGGTATGCAAGGCTTCGCGATCTGACATGAGAATCGGTAAAACATGTAACAAATTATTTGTATCCCTACATTATGTAATCAACAAAATTTAAAGGTCTCCGTCATCTTGTTTTATGAAGGAGGCACAACAAGATAAAAAAATAATAAAAAATATGATTTTTGCTGTTATTTACTATTTTGAACAAAAAAACATCTGGATAAATCTGATCAAATCTTACTGTTGGTGGGTATGAAATGACACGAAAACAAATTTTAAGTAATACTTCCATACATTTGTTCGATTTAACTTTCATACTCTTACATATTTTCCAAAAATAGAACTAGAAGGCTGCATTTCTTCCTCAATTTCGTCATGGTTTGATTAGACTTCCTTTCTTGTTTCATTTCAAAATTACATTTTTGGATGCTTTTCAATTTTAGATTGAAATAATCTGTACTTTGTGACTGAAGTGGCAACTCCATGAACATGTGGCCTAGGAAAGTAAAATTAAAGGTATTGTTTAACTTTGTGAGCAGCCAATTTGAAAAATTCTCAAACCAAAATGAAACATGTGTACAAGTGCATGTATTACAACTAATAAACCCTGAAAACAATCATTATTGAGAATGAAAAGCTAAAACTACAAGGCAAACCCCGATTTTGTAAATAGGTGTCTTATAGACACCTAAATAGTACACATAAGTGAATGGGATGAAATTAAGATGGTGTTTCCGGTCACTTTATATTTCAATTTTTGAAGCACTAAATAATCATTTTCGAACACAATTTTTTCTGGGCTTCATTTTTGGAACATATCACAGGATTCACAGACACAGGTGACAAGTGTGACCTTCTAGCTCAGATTTTTAAAAAGTCAAACCAATGTTAACCAATCACTTTAACTAAACTGATGTTATATGTGTTTGATTATCAACCCCTAAATTTTATGAATCATAGCCTAATTTGCAAAAATTGTGGAAATGTGCAAAATAACATACAGTATATTCATAAGAATAAATACAAATACAAAAAAATGGTAAATTACTATATTTAAAGTTTGGAGACAGATTGCCCATATGCTGTGAGCCCCTTGTACTGAATCTAAAAATTTATAAATTTTGAGGACAACTGAGAAAAACCACTATTTACAGTTGACATACGTGGGAACCTTCCTTTTTAACTAAAAAGAGAAAGGAATTACAAGATTATTTTCAGACTACCACCATTGCTATAATTCTAAACTACAACTTTATCAGCCTAACAGTGACATACTGTACACAGTACTAGTCTTTTCTAAACATAGAGAAAAATGTAAACAAATACCAGCATCAACCAATATGCAAGCAACTATGGTTCCTGTATTAGGCTGTACGTACACTACAAAAGCTCCTCCGTCTTTGAAGCTCGTGTATAAACACTGCATTGTGGCATGACATCTTGACAACAAGCATAAATATACCACGGATGGTTTCTTTCATGCACTCTGCCATGCAAGAGATATTCTTTTTATTAAAGCTCATGAAAATTTTAGGAGCAAAAAAAATAAATAGAAAATGAAATGAAAAAGGCAAGAAACCATTTAATAATTAGGATTTTAAATACTAATTTGTCTGATACAGTATCATATTGATCACCTGGCATTGGTAAAAGAAAATGGCAAGAAACTGTTAGAGGATGTTTTGACATACCACTTTGTTTTATAGAAAGGTACATGCATAAGATCAAGTAAATGGCACATACATTTTAGCAGGAAAAAAAGGAAAAAATTGCATAAAACACCTGATGATTATACTTCAACATGATATTTTTCAATACATGCATATCAACCAAGTAACATTATACCAGACACGATTTTTAATTGATTTCATGTGGAACTCAGGTAATGCAGATTTGTGATACAATACACGGATAATACGATAGAGTGAATGCTATAAATTAGAAGTTAAAAATCTAACAAGTGGAATGCCTCTGGCCGTCTCACCTGCATCACGCAGTTCAATATAGCAGCAGTGCTGACTTTAAAAACTACTCTAACGCGCACAAGATGTTCAGTGATACATGGTTACTCTTATGTCCACTTTTTATGAACTAGACCAATAAACTTACAGAGATATGATGGTTATTCAACAAAAAACCCCAACATGGCCAAAGTTCATTGACCTTACATGACCTTTGACCTTGATCATGTGACCTGAAACTCGCACAGAATGTTCAGTGATACTTGATTACTCTTATGAAGTTATGATGGAAATTCAACAGATACCCCCAATTCAGCCAAAGTTCATTGACCCTAAATGACCTTTGACCTTAATCATGAGACCTGAAACTTGCACAAAATGTTCAGTGATGCTTGATTACTATAATGTCCAAGTTTCATGAATCAGATCCATAAACTTTCAAAGTTATGATGGGAATTCAACAGATACCCCAATTCGGCCAAAGTTCATTGACCCTAAATGACCTTTGACCTTGGTCATGTGACATGAAACTCTAATAGGATGTTCAGTAATACTTGATTAACCTTATGGCCAAGTTTTATTAACTAGGTCCATATACTTTCTAAGTTATGACGTCATTTCAAAAACTTAACCTCAGGTTAAGATTTGATGTTGATGCCGCCGCCGTCGCCGAAGCGGCGCCTATAGTCTCACTTTGCTTTGCAGGTGAGACAAAAACCACTTTTTACAGTTGACATACGTTGGAACCTTCCTTTTTAACTAAAAAGAGAAAGGAATTACAAGATTATTTTCAGACTACCACCATTGCTATAATTCTAAACTACAATTTTATCAGCCTACCAGTGATATACTGTACACAGTACTAGTCTTTTCTAAACATAGAGAAAAATGTAAACAAATACCAGCATCAACCAATATGCAAGCAACTATGGTTCCTGTATTAAGCTGTACGTACACTACAAAAGCTCCTCCGTCTTTGAAGCTCGTGTATAAACACTGCATTGTGGCATGACATCTTGACAACAAGCATAAATATACCACGGATGGTTTCTTTCATGCACTCTGCCATGCAAGAGATATTCTTTTTATTAAAGCTCATGAAAATTTTAGGAGCAAAAAAAAATAAATAGAAAATGAAATGAAAAAGGCAAGAAACCATTTAATAATTAGGATTTTAAATACTAATTTGTCTGATACAGTATCATATTGATCACCTGGCATTGGTAAAAGAAAATGGCAAGAAACTGTTAAAGATGATGTTTTGACATACCACTTTGTTTTATAGAAAGGTACATGCATAAGATCAAGTAAATGGCACATACATTTTAGCAGGAAAAAAAGGAAAAAATTGCATAAAACACCTGATGATTATACTTCAACATGATATTTTTCAATACATGCATATCAACCAAGTAACATTTATACCAGACACGATTTTTAATTGATTTCATGTGGAACTCAGGTAATGCAGATTTGTGATACAATACATGGATAATACGATAGAGTGAATGCTATAAATTAGAAGTTAAAAATCTAACAAGTGGAATGCCTCTGGCCGTCTCACCTGCATCACGCAGTTCAATATAGCAGCAGTGCTGACTTTAAAAACTACTCTAACTCGCACAAGATGTTCAGTGATACATGGTTACTCTTATGTCCACTTTTTATGAACTAGACCAATAAACTTACAGAGATATGATGGTTATTCAACAAAAAACCCCAACATGGCCAAAGTTCATTGACCTTACATGACCTTTGACCTTGATCATGTGACCTGAAACTCGCACAGGATGTTCAGTGATACTTGATTACTCTTATGTCCAAGTTTCATGAATCAGATCCATAGACTTTCAAAGTTATGATGGTAATTCAACAGATACACCCGATTCGGCCAAAGTTCATTGACCTTTGACCTTGGTCATGTGACCTGAAATGTGCACAGGATGTTCAGTGATACTTGATTACTCTAATGTCCAAGTTTAACGAACTAGACCAATAAACTTTCAAAGTTATGATGGTAATTCAACAGATACCCCCAATTCGGCCAAAGTTCATTGACCCTAAATGACCTTTGACCTTAATCATGAGACCTGAAACTTGCACAAAATGTTCAGTGATGCTTGATTACTATAATGTCCAAGTTTCATGAATCAGATCCATAAACTTTCAAAGTTATGATGGGAATTCAACAGATACCCCCAATTCGGCCAAAGTTCATTGACCCTAAATGACCTTTGACCTTGGTCATGTGACATAAAACTCATGCAGGATGTTCAGTGATACTTGATTAACCTTATTTCCAAGTTTCATGAACTAGGTCCATATATTTTCTAAGTTATGATGACATTTCAAAAACTTAACCTCAGGTTAAGATTTTGATGTTGATTCCTCCAACATGGTGTAAGTTCATTGACCCTAAATGACCTTTGACCTTGGTCATGTGACATGAAACTCTAATAGGATGTTCAGTAATACTTGATTAACCTTATGGCCAAGTTTCATTTACTAGGTCCATATACTTTCTAAGTTATGATGTCATTTCAAAAACTTAACCTCAGGTTAAGATTTGATGTTGACGCCGCCGCCGTCGCCGTCGGAAAAGCGGCGCCTATTGTCTCACTCTGCTATGCAGGTGAGACAAAAACTGCTGTAACTTATAGTTATACACACACTCACAGAAGCAAGGTATGTAATAATTTGTCTCTTACAAATACATTGCAATACAAAAATAGGAATATTGTTCACATAAGTTGCCTTTAAGCAATCACAAAACGAAACAAGAGTGGTGTTACACAAAGCTGGATGTAAGCTATATGACTTAGAACAACGACCCTCTATTGGACATGTTAAATCAGTGACATTTGCTCCAGTGGTGATATCTCAGAGGGCATTGCCGCAGAGCTGCCAACCTGAACAAGAATATTTCACTTTTATAATAGCTGAAAATCAGTATTTTGGTGAGAAAATTAGTATTTTCAAATAAATACAACGGGACAACACATAAAACTGGAACTTTAGAAATCAGTATTTTGCATGAAAACCATTAGTATTCCTCTTTTTTTTTAGTACTAAATATGAAAAACCCTTGCTACTTGGCAGTTCTACATAGGATTAGAGTTAGGATTGTTTTTGAGTTTTTGGTTCATAATAATATAAAGATAATGATAAGGGTTTATTTAGGTATGTAGGTTGGATTTTATGTTTGGCTTTAATATTGTAAAGATTTTCCATCAGAGCAATTGTTGCGAGAGCAGATGTCATGGAACCATTAAATCTGATTCCCAGTCACTTTTATTCCCTAAGCTTCAATTGCAATCCACTCTTTTTAGAATAAAATTCTAATTTTAAGAAGAACATGAATTGAGTATTCCCCGGTTGATTAGAATTATTAGAAATGCTTACCCATCATTTTTTAAACAAACAAGTTTGGGTATCTCATCTAGCACATTAACAGGTTATCAAAAAGTTGTATGTGACTGAAGTACAGCTTTATGAAATTATTGAGTGTATCGTTTTTTCTTAAACAAAGAAATAAAAGTGGAATAAAAATAAGTGTAATGAAAAAACAGCAAGAGTTTCATTAAAGTGAGTATTGCACCATGTTTCTTCTTGGATCCTTAGAATATTAAAAATACATTATAACTTGACAACATGATGAGTAATCAAATTTCCATATACATGTATATAGCATAGAATATTTTGAAACATTTGGCCCCCTAATCATACCTAAGGATTGACATTCAGCTATTTTTTTTGTAAACTGCTAATACACGTCAATGCTGTACATGCTTAAAGACACTAAGATGTGAAAAGCATAGCTCTCTGATCTGCCAACAAATATAGAAAAGCGCATGCTTATCCCTACCCGCATACTTCACGAAAAAGGGGGAGAGAGGAAGAAAAGCTAGCGATAAACAGAATAATCAAAAGAGGAAGGGAAGCGATTTCTTTACTCAGGCAAATCTCATGCAAGTAGGTCTGCATCGGTTACAAGATTTTTACCTTCAAAATATTACTGCCATAACCGTAACCTTCATCTCTCTGTGAAAAGAAGCCATCATCAAGACCTCATTAAATTGATGAAAACTTACCGAGAATCTGGACTTAATGGCCTGTATTCTGAACTTGGGTTTAAATTAAACCGTGGTTTGAAGTTGTGGTTTAATTATGGAGAGCCGATTGGAGCACAAATCCCTAACAGTAGACATTCAATTTATTAACTCATATGACACCAAAATTGTTCATAATTGTCTGGGAATGACAACTGAAGTATTTTTCTTCATGAAGAAAACAAAAGGAAACAAAATAGTAAACATAAAAAATATACAATATAAACAGAATTTTCAAACTTTTGTCTCTCCATAATTTTTGCGCAGAGATAGACCGTGGTCTAAGTTGAACCCGACTTCAGAATACAGGCCAATGGGTGGTATATTCTCACTTTTATGAAACCAATGACATGGTCACCTAAATCGCTTACCGTTACACTTCACATATTTAATGGTCAAGTCCACCTCAGAAAAATGTTGATTTTAATCAATAGAGACAAATCAGATAAGCATAATGCTGAAAATTTCATCAAAATTGGATGTAAAATAAGAAAGTTATGGCATTTAAAAGTTTCACTTATTTTCACAAAATAGTGATATGCACTATTTAGTCACATGCAAATGAGAGAATCAATGATGTCCCTCAATCACTATTTTTGTTTCTATTGTTTGGATTATAGAATATTTCATTTTTTACAAGTTTGACAGGAAGGATCAACTAATTGAACCATAAGATGTTAAACAATGGTAATTCCACATGTTCAGGGAGAAACAAAACAGGAGAAAATAAGAATATTTCATGTTTCATATAATAAAATACGAAAGAAATAGTGAGTGATGTCATCAGTTCCCTCATTTGCATACTGACCGGGATGTGCATATAACTATTTTGTGAAATTAAGCGAAACTTTAAAATGTCATAAATTTCTTAATTTACATCCGATTTAGATAAAATTTTCAGTGTTGTTCTAGTTGGATTTTTCTCTTTTTATTCAAATCAACTTTTTGTTGGGGTGGACTTGTCCTTTAAGAGCCCAAGGCCTAAATGTCAATTATAATTTTGATATTCAGCACTTGAATTCCTGTCTGATTACAATCAAGCCTGCAATAGCGTTTTCCTCAAGTGAAATTGCAATCTAAGTGTTTTCTTCCAAAACAGAATTTGACTGTACGTAAAATTTTTTAAACCAATATTGTCATCGGGTGGATTACTTTGATACCAATCGGCTCCTTTCTCATCCAGTGACAAACAATGTGTAATATCTGGTACACGTTGAATTCCACACATTGCATCAGATAGTTATGCCAACATCCTACTCTCTGCGGCATTAAGTGCTTCAGGATGAAGGGGAAGAAAAGCTGGGACCAAAAGCTTCTGGTGTGCCTCAGAACAAATTATACATATACCTAGAGCTGTAGATGGCACGATAGAGTACAGAAGTGAAGACATCACAAAAACTTTTTTTTTTTGCATTTCAGCATTTTTGATACCATATTCTGGTAGAGCATGATGAAAAACCCCATTTCCCCCATTTGGTGAGAATTTTTCTATGGGGACCTGAGATATGACCTCATGAATACATTATTAGCCCCACTGAAGTCAATGTATTATCGGCCTGGTTCCTAACATTTAGAACTAGGCCAGTAATACATTGACTTCAGTGGGGCTAATTATGTACTCATGAGGTCATATCTTGGGACCCCATTGACCGATTCCCACCATATCTGGGTTGTGCAGTTTTTCATCATGCTCTACAAATATGGTATAAAAAACGCTGAAATGCAGAAAGTGAAAATTGATGACGTCACACATCAGTACTCTATGTAAATGCCTGTTATCATTGAGTTTGTTGAGGGGGGGGGGGGGTGATGGGCATGGGAGGGTGGGGTGGCCATACCTGACTCTGTCCAGTTGGCCCTGAAGCCCTCGCTCCTATCAGGTGATTCTTCAAGACCATCTTGGAGCTGCCTGGCATCATGTGAGGCCTGTCAGGACGGATCGGACCAGCTATGGTAGCAAGAATGAACAAAATAAACAAGGAATTATGATGAAGACATGCATATAAAGAGAAAGCACATGTCCCTCACCCCAATAACAACAAAAAGCAACAACATCAAACAAACACTAGGACTATCATATGGTCAAGATTTGTCATTATGGCAATTACCATGGTAACTTTGATTGTTATTGGCTGCAGGTCATACGAAACAGACCCCAGTGCCCAGCATCATTGTAAATTTGTGATAGTACCGGGTAATTGTAATTAATTGAATTACCCTACTTCAAGAGATAATACCATTTTTACTATGAAAAAGAAACAGTGAAGATAGACTTTGAAGATGCATAAAATCTGCTTTCCAATGATGTGATGTTTAGTATCTTAAACTCACCTGGCGGCAGCGGCTGTTGGAAAGGCACTTGTCCCTGTGGTAACATGGCAGATTGGACAAAGTTACGATCTTGGTAACCACTCATGCCAGGATTGAAGGGATACGGTTGCTGTTCAAAGAAAACAATGAGTTATAATGACACGGTCACGGTCTGAAGATTTAGGGTTGAACAATACAGGCACATGTATATGGATATACACTGTACAGGCATATACAGTATAACTTCAGTTAATGTGGATTCTTCAGGGCAATTCCATAAAGTACCTTGTTAAAAGTCATAGCTGAGTTTTCGGGCAGGAGTCCTGCAAGTGGCCTTTTATTACCAGTTCTCACACTTCATCAATGACCAAACAATGGGGGATGCAGAAAAGCCACTTTGAAAAGACACATAGTGCCTTTAAAGGATTCCTGCTATATGACGGCACACAGGCTTTAGACAAGGCACTGGATGTACATCCAATCACTTTTGGACCAATTTGGTTTGGGTACGTTTTTTTATGGTAATTTCTGAGTGGAGGCTTCAATTCGGTTGTCAGATTGTAAAACGGTCTATCTCGAAAATCGCTGAAGAATGTTGTGCATTGGGAAAAGATGGTAAAATGGTAAAAAATCTCGAAGATAGACCATTTTACCATCTTATGATGTGTACTATGAGTGTATACGTGTGATGTGGTTAAACAGTCTATCTCCACAAAATCACATTTATTTCATAAATAAAACCCCGTATAACCTAAAAATTCTTCAGTTATTTGTGTTTATTGTGATTCTTCTTTTCCCATTGCTTAAAATGCATTATTTCCATCTCATAAAAAAGCTCAAACCTCTAAACTTCAAAGTCATTTTTCTCCGAACAGCGATTTTTGAGATAGACCGTTTTACCATCTGACGGCCGAAGTATGCTTAAGTTAATTAAAGGGGAAGTTCAACCTGACAAAAAAGTTTATTGTAAAATAGCAGAAAAAAAAATATTGCTCATTGTTTGAGAAAACTCCATCAAAGAATAAAAAAGTTATTGAAATTTTTATTATTTGATTTGTGACGTCATATGCCAGCAGCCTCCCTATATATTGTATGGTAAAGAAAAAAGATCAAATGTCATTTTGTAAGAATTTTTTTTTTTACCGTACTTTAGATTAATCAATAGATAAATCATTTCACACCAGTTTCTAAAAAGAAAACATCGATAAGCCATCATTTATGCATTTTATATTACATAACATATGGGGCAGCTGTTTGTTTATGACATCACAAATCAAATAATTTAACTTCTAATAACCTTTTATACAAAAGACAATGTTTGAACTGACATAGCAACAAGCCTAATCCATTGCAAGATCAATTGAAAGTGATTTTGTTCCTAACTGGAAGACCCCCTTTACAGTGCTCCGAAGTCAAATGCATGCAAATACCAGACTTTCCTGAAAATATTCTGCTCCGTACATCATATGAAAAGGTGCAATGCTTGGGTTGTTCATGAATTGGACTGAAAAATGTTGAAAAACCGGGTCGGATTATCAAAACAGTTGATTGCTTTATGGGAATGCCCTACACCATAGGCGTAGGTCTATGTATACAAGCCTTTAGAATAAACTGCAAGAATGTAGATTCTTCAAGGATTAAGTCTTTCTCATCCCATGTGTGTGAACAGATAAATCAATCATTCTCTACAATCCCATCTCATATATTGGATTCATTGGCTCATATCCTGAAGTCGTGTTTAACTTAGACCATGATCTAACTCTTTGCTAAAATTATGGGAAGCCAAAAGTGTCAAAATTTTTATTAAGTTGTATGTTTCTCATGTTTACTGTGCTTTTTCCTGATTCATCGATGGTGAAGACAATCACCTATTTATACTTCCTACACAATTATGAATGATTTAAGAGACAAATGAGGTGAAATATTATATCTCTACTGTTAGTGAATTATGTAACAATTGGCTATCCATACTAAACCACAACTTTAAACCTGAGTTTAAGTTAAACCCAACTTCAGAATATAGGCCTATAAAGCTATCTTATCAAATGATGGCACATAAAATAATTGACTGTAAATCTGGGGCACATTTCATTAGACTTGTTACATAAATTTGCAAGAACAGTTTTAAGCTTCTGAAATCATTTGATTTGATTGGCTAATGTTGCAGTTGTTATAGAAACTAAGCATTTTAAATCATAACAAATCTTCATGAAATGAGACCCTGAAGTGAATACAAAATACATAGTAGAAATAAAGTGGATGTAAAAGTGATTTGATGTGATTTTAAGGATGGTGAAGTGATTGGATTGAAGATCATGGCGGTGGAAGGTAAGAAGTTAAATGGAGGTATGAGAATAGTGTAGTCAAGTGAATTCTATTCTAACAAGGTGAAATCAGGTCAGGGGGGTGTTTCACAATGATTTAAGTATGACTTAGAGTTGCACTTCAATACCGACTTGCATACGGTATGAAAGGCTTGACAGCATTGGTCAGATCGTGTCATGAGGACGCGCACTACTGCGTATCTATCAATACAATTGCGCTTTGCATATCACGAACGCATCGGCATTTAAGTGCGACCTAAATCATACTTAAACCTTCGTGAAACACCCCCCCCCCCCCGTAAGATTAGGTGAAATCACAGACCTGAGTGCAGCAAGCCCAGGACTTGAGACATACTTTATGTAAGTTTAGATTTTTAAGTTGATAGTGGAGAACCAGGGGGGTGTTTCACAAAGATTTAAGTATGACTTAATGTCGTACTTTAATTCCTAGTTGCATGCAGTATAAAAGGCATGACCGCATTTGTCAGATCATGCCAAGAGGACGCGCACCACCACGTCATGATCAACAAGATTGCGTGTAACATATCGTATACGCATAGGCATTTAAGTGCGACTATAAGTCATACTTAAATCTTTGTGAAACACCCCCCAGGAGTACAGGCTATTTAAGTAAAGTAAACTCAAGTGAAGGTGGTGAAATAAATAAGTGTGTGCACCCAAAGTCTCCAGTCTTAGCTCCCATCCACATGGCAAACCTTACCACTTAAACAAATATTAATATTAAACCATGTAGGCCTATGTATTGAAATGTATGTATTGAAATACACATTACAACTCCTTGTTCAGAGCTGCCAACCTCAATTGTGCAAAATTATTTTTTATTTCTATTTTTCCAATGTTCAAGCCTAAAAATGCTGTGTTTCTTTAAAATTTTGAAAAACATACCACAAAAAAATCATCACTCTTACAAGTTTCAATAATCATATTCATAGGGGGAAATTCCTATTTAGTGTCACTTTTCCCTTAAAAATTCTAAGAAATAGGATAAAAATCCTACTAATTGGCAACTCTGAGAGTTAAATTAATTGTAATAAAACTCAATTTCTTTGTGATTACTCTAAATTTGTTTACATTAAGAGATACAAGTGCATTTATCTTCATCATCTTGAAGCAATGCTTTTACTGGAAGAAATGTAATTGGGGTTTAAATCTCATTGGCAACACTATGATAGGATGCGAAAAATATTGGTGGTGATTGGTGGTGATTTTTTACCTGATTGCTAAGAAAGCATGAATGCTTGTAAGCAAGCAACCAGAGGACCGACGGCTTAAGGTCCTCTCCGAAGGACCTGGTACTGAGGATTAATGCCTTACCAAAGGGCACTAGCGCACCTAGTGGGAATCGAACCCGGGTCACCGAAATACGAATCCCTCGCTCTACCAACTGAGCTATCGCGCCTCCATATTGTACATTTTAATTTGCCAGCGCCATAATGAGGCTGCGATGAATGCAAGGAATACTCCCCAGGGAGTGGACATTGGGCACTTTTCGTGCGGGATTGAAATGAATCCAATAACCGGGGGAATATTATGATGTACAGCGCTTTGAGCCGTTCTGGGAAAAGCACTATACAAAAATTGGCTATTATTATTATTATGAAATTCATCAAGTGAAATCAACAAGGAGAGAGTCAAGTTACACAATCTTCCTCAGAGATAACAATGTACATAGAATAAAAATATAATAGCAGCTGAAATTATTTGGACAATAATTTAGCTTTTATCCCATACTCCCCAGGGAGTGGAAAAAGGGCACTTTTCGTGCGGGATTGAAATGAATCCAATAACCGAGGGAATAATATGCTGTACAGCGCTTTGAGCCGTTTTGGGAAAAGCACTATATAAAAACTGGCTTTTATTATTATTATGAAATTCTTCAAGTGAAATCAACAAGGAGAGAGTCGAGTTACACAATCTTCCTCAGAGATAACAATGTACATGGAATAAAAATATAATAGCAGCTGAAATTATTTGGACAATAATTTAGCTTTTATCCCATATATCAAAATAGAACCAAAATTTATCTGACTCTTAATGTAAAGTACATTTATATATCACCATTAGTGCCAAACCTTGTATATCAAATTTGTTTAATTTTTGAGGGCAACGTAGGAAAAGCTGTATTTTCATCTGAAAACAGTCTCCTTAATATTCCTTTAAGGAATTCTTTTAAAGAAAATGCAAGGTTGCTACCCAAGTTAGAACTCTAGAATCAAGCTTTTTCTCAAGTGTCCTTAACTATTCTAATTTTGAGATACAAGGTTTACCAGCCCAAAGATGGTTCATGTATGCATGTTCGAGGGTTGTACTGTTTAGTGCAGAGAAGCAGGTGGAATAGAAGAAGAGGGATGGGTTAATGGTACCTGTTTATTGGTATAGCCCCTTGGTGGTGGGAAGCACTGGTTAGGGGGAGCAAAATTAAAAGGGTTCTGGGATGAAAAGGGTGTGGGATGGTGTGGACAAAAGGAAAGGAAAGGAGGAGAGAGGTTAGTAAGAAAAACATAATGGTGACATGTCAAATGAAATCAATGTTTGATTAGTAAATAAATCATAAGTGGTATAACTGAATGATGGTGAAGGGAAGGAATAAATGTGAAAAAGAGAGTAAAAAGGCATTTTCATCAAATAGATTATTCAGCACTTTAAGTTATATGGGCATTAGCGCTCGTTGGGAGTGGATCATTTTTTGCTGGTCCCAGACTTTGTGATAAGCACACTGGCAATATCTGTAATTAAGATTTCTATGGGGGAAAACAAACTTGATGAATCATCAAGAAATTCTTTGGCCAAGACTGCTTGTCCTCTAGGAACTTGTCAGGCCAGGGGGTGTTGCAGAAAGAGTTGCGTTTAAACGCAAGTCAAAAAAATCAAACGCAAGTCAAAAAAATCAAACGCAAGTCCCAAATGCGCGCTGTTGATTGGTTGAAAATCAAGTTGCGATTGATTGCAACTCTTTTTGCAAAGGAAGGTGCCCCAGGGGGGTGTTTCACAAAGATTCAAGTATGACTTAGAGTCACACTTAAATGCCTACTTGCCTGCGATATAAAAGGCATGATCGCATTTGTCAGATCATGCAAAGAGGACGCGCAATACTGCGCATTGATCAATAAGATTGCGTGTTGCATATCATGTATGCGTCCACATTTAAGTGCAACTCTGCATCAACTTAAATCTTTGTGAAACAATAGCCAGGGATAGCAAAAATAAAGACTGTACCAAAAAGGAATGGCTGGAATTTGCAGTAGCATTACATAATGTCTATGTGGTCATAATACTCATGCCACACTGGTTGACTGACATCAGCTGTTACATATTAAATCATTGTTTGTGAACCAGGCCCCCAGGCATCATTTGAAACAAGGAGTATATAATATTAAGCTCAATATCCTTACCTCTCTCATAGGTGCTTGAGCTGGGGTAGGGGCCGGTCTCTTACGGTTCGGCCTTTTCTTTCCCTTCTTATTTGTCGTCTCTTTGGAGCCCTCTACTGGTATAACAACGCCAACCTTGATCTCTGATTGGCTGGAGTCCATCTCCTGTATGGGCTTCTCTACTTCCTGGTTAATTGGGGGTGGGGGCTCCTCTTCGTCTGGAGGGACTTGTGGTGGGTCAAAATAGTGGCTGTCGGGTTTGACCTGGTAAGGGCAGAGAGAGCATAGGAGGGAGTATTTCATTTATAGTCATACATAAAACACCTTCACAACTAAAAGTCAAACTGGATTATATGCAGTTAACAATCTACCTGACATGTCTTTGAAATGATAGTGACCTGTTACATCACCAAACGAAGTTCTTAGAAACTTAAAGCAAGGCCAGCTGATAACTATTTGAAAACCCTACGTGCACTTGAAATTAGCAACAGGGATCCACAAAACAAGGGAACATGCCTTGATTTATTTAACCTTAGAAAGGGAACTAACTCATGGGGGAATACCATTTTTATAATGCCATTCCACAGCAATGAATCATTCATGTACATGTACATGTATCTACCAGAATCCCCTGGCACATAATATTTGTTTATGCATACAAAGCCAAAGGCGATCATTTTGTTGGATTCTGCCACATTCCATGGTGTTAGTGCTTCCACGTCTGGGCCCCATTACATAAAAGTTACTTTTAAGGGCACTTTGCCATCCAATGGTAGCTACCATGGAATCCTTGATTTTGATTGGCTGATGAGCACTGTTACCATCATGGTAGTTACCATCGGATGACAAAGATACCATAATAGTAACTTTTAATGCGACGGAACCCTGGAGTTCATCTTTAAGACGACATCAGAAGAAAACTGGGGCCCGTCTTACAAAGGGGTTGTGATTGATCCGATCAATCGCAACTATGGAAGGCCAGCAAAGTCAACATATGAAATGCATGTTTGTTTAAAAAAAATCTAGATATGAATGTATATTTATAAATTCATTGATTTCTTGACAATTTGGTATGTTCTTCTTGGTTTACACAGGACATTTAGCAAATTCCCTGTAGAAAAAATTATGACACTGATAGATTTCCATAGAGTTACGATTGATTGGATCGATCGTAACTCTTTGTAAGACAGGCCCCCTGGTATTCCTATCCTTACCTGGTTGTGGGAGTGGTAGAGTGTAAGGCGGTACTGCTCCTGGTATCTCAACGGTTTTCTCTCCATCCTAATACCCCCAAACCACGCCCATGAGAGAGGGGCGGGGTTCTTCAGGATCTCTAACGTATCCCAGGGATTTATCTTCTGCTTGGCTGATACTTGCAACCCCTATGCATCAAACGTAGAAAGAGAAAATGACAATTATAGTAATATTCCACTTCATTATAGCACTTGATAGATTGGAACAGTGTCTCTAAGAGCTTTACAGATATAAATCAATACCCCAGTCTTTGGAATCTGGTTTGCTCACAAACAATGCAAGCACCTTCTCCGCTCCCTGGGGGGCACTCCATTAAGAGTTTTCTAAACCCAATTGTAAGAAAACCATGGTACCTGGGGCCATTAAATAACTTTATGGAATCACAACTGACATCATAAGTGTAAGATTTGTAAAAGAGCAAAATGTGCATGTCATTTGCATACAAAATAATGCATTAGCACATTAGTAAACAACCATATCGCATATTCAAGATCAGTGTTTTCTACAAAATATTCCCTGGAAGAAGACATTGATTTGTAAAATACGAAAACATTAAAACTCAATTATGTTAATATCTCACTTGTCTCCTTTTGTCAAAGCAGGGTTGATTATTATATTCCATGACATTTGCTCCAGCAGCAATCACTCTGTTATGAATTCCACACACTAAATCAATGATTAACTTCATTCCTTGATTTAACACTATACCCTAATCCTACACCTAACATAAAACCCTACTGTAACCCTAACCCTTCACCTTGATGAGATAAAGCCCAGAGCAATGTCACAGAGCAAACCCTGTGCCATTGATTACGTAGATATACCTGTTTCTCATCAATGGAGTCAAAGCCTTGTTGCCTTTTGTATCAATCAATATTACAACATGGTTTAGAAGATCAAATGAGTACTGATTATGTACACATACCTGTTTCTTATCAATGGAGTCAAAGCCAGTGATCTTGTTGTCTTTTGTATCGATCAATGTTACAACATGGTTTAGAAGACCAGCTGAGTACTTAGACATACACATACCTGTTTCTTATCAATGGAGTCAAAGCCAGTGATCTTGTTGTCTTTTGTATCGATCAATGTTACAACATGGTTTAGATGACCAGCTGAGTACTTAGACATACACATACCTGTTTCTTATCAATGGAGTCAAAGCCGGTGATCTCGTTGCCTTTTGTATCGATCAATGTTACAACATGGTTTAGAAGACCAGCTGAGTACTTAGACATACACATACCTGTTTCTTATCAATGGAGTCAAAGCCAGTGATCTTGTTGTCTTTTGTATCGATCAATGTTACAACATGGTTTAGAAGACCAGCTGAGTACTTAGACATACACATACCTGTTTCTTATCAATGGAGTCAAAGCCAGTGATCTTGTTGTCTTTTGTATCGATCAATGTTACAACATGGTTTAGAAGACCAGCTGAGTACTTAGACATACACATACCTGTTTCTTATCAATGGAGTCAAAGCCGGTGATCTCGTTGCCTTTTGTATCGATCAATGTTACAACATGGTTTAGAAGACCAGCTGAGTACTTAGACATACACATACCTGTTTCTTATCAATGGAGTCAAAGCCGGTGATCTTATTGTCTATGGTATCTATCAATGTACAACATGGTCTAGAAGAACAACTGAGTACTTAGACATACATATACCTGTTTCTTATCAATGGAGTCAAAGCCAGTGATCTTATTGTCTATGGTATCTATCAATGTACAACATGGTCTAGAAGAACAACTGAGTACTTAGACATACATATACCTGTTTCTTATCAATGGAGTCAAAGCCAGTGATCTTATTGTCTATGGTATCTATCAATGTACAACATGGTCTAGAAGAACAACTGAGTACTTAGACATACATATACCTGTTTCTTATCAATGGAGTCAAAGACAGTGATCTTATTGTCTTCGGTATCTATCAATGTACAACATGCTTTAGAAGACCTACTGAGTACTTAGACATACACATACCTGTTTCTTATCAATGGAGTCAAAGCCGGTGATCTTGTTGCCTTTGGTATCTATCAAGCTCCCCATTGGCTCACATGTGATCACCTCAATGGTCTTCCTTGGGACCGGTAGAAGCTGACGGACCAGGTTGATCCCGTCAGAATGCTTGTCACCAACCTCTTTCTACAGATAGACAACAAGAAATGTGAGATTTACAGATAACAATTCCATGAAATCAAAAGCATTGGTTTCCATTTGAAAATGATCAGTTTGCAATATTATTGGTCTTATTGTTATTTATTTCAGTATCAAAAGCCATTTTTTCAAAAGTTTTTGTTTTCAATAAAGTGAAAAAGCACATTTGAAATAACATGTTATTGATATTCATGGGACTAATTGCAAAACTGCTCAACTAAATTACACTACATGAAAAAACAAATTTACAATAAGCAAGGGCATTCAGTACTGCTCTGAGAAGGGTAAATTCTAGTCATAAATTAATGAATTTCCAAACCATGAGGTTCATTTTCATGAAGATATGAAAAGCATGAAGAAAAGTACAGAATTATTAAAATGTTCAGAGTAAAATCATTCTTGATACAAATAAAATTTTCTTTCATACTAAATCAGCTTTCCAATTACTGTACTTCAAGTTGGAAATAAAAACAGAAAGAACAGAAAGAGAAGAAAATGAAATAATTATTTGGTAGGATCTTGGGATAAGGGTTACCTTGAGTTTCTTGATAAGAGCTTGGTGAGAACGTCCTTTCTCTTCTCCTGCCCCTGGACTACCACTAGCATCGGAGGACAGGGTACTATTGATGAGAACTGATAACATGTCCAAGACAGTAGTGAACAGCTCACTGACGGGATAAAAAGAGGATACGAGATTTGTAACTTTTGGTAATGGGTGATGATGGTGGTGGTGATAGTTGACGATGGTGGTGATGATGAGAATGATGATGATGATGATAACGGTGATGGAAAAGATGCTGGTGTTAATGGGGATGATGATGGTAGTGAGGATGGTAATGATGGTGATAATGGTGGTGATTATGGTGATGATGATAATGGTGATGGAAAAGGTGGTTTTGGTGGTGATGAAGGTGGCGATGATGGTGGCGATGATGGTGGTGATGATGATGGTGATGATGATGATAATGGTGGTGATGATGATGATAATGGTGGTGATTATGGTGATGACGATGATGATGGTGATGATGATAGTGATGGTGATGATGATGATGATAATGGTGGTGATTATGGTGATGACGATGATGATAATGGTGATGGAAAAGGTGGTGGTGGTTGTGATGGTGGTGATGGTGGTAATTGTGGTGGTTATGGTAATGATGATGACAACAATGGTGATGATGGGCAGAAGAATATAAAGGCTAAAACAAGACTAAAAGTGACAGGAATGGAGGAAAAAGAGGGAAAGAAAAAGGAAAGCATGGAAATGATGAGAATGACAAGGATGTGATGGAGGACAAGGAAAAGAGGAGCAAAAACAAGAGAATGATAAAAAAGGACAAATCACACGGGATCACTTACTTATTGGTATGTGGATCAACAGTTCCTGTTGTGATGAGTTGTAGAAGAAGAAGAGCAAACTCTGTCGTCCACATCATACTCCTCATAATGGTATCAAACATATTCCCAACCTAAACAAAAAGGAAGAGAAAATTATAATAACACTTGTCTAGCTATGTAACTTCCTTCAAATTTCAAACAAATTCCCAACCTCACATACACAATATAGGAGCATAAAAAGACATGTCTAAATACTGACACACTTTTAAAAGGAACAAATTATTGGCTTAACATATCTGGAAAGTTATGACCCAATCAATATGTTATTATTCTCAAGAGATTATATACCTCATACATTTTGGACTACTTTTACAAATGACATGGCCCAGGAAGAGGGGGGGGGGGGGGGGTGGGGACTGGAACCCTAGACACCATTGTTTAGTGATCTCGGTACATTATGTAACTACATGTTCATCTGTATGCATCAAGTGAGAAAATCAGTCTTCATGCTAATGAAACTTTTTGACCATAAATGGAACTTCAATGCTTACCAAACTAAGTCTGAGTTGTAGAGCTTCATGCATAAGTCTCCTGCTTTTAGGGTCTTCCCATCGGTCCTGAAAAGGGATACAAAACACATCGCATGGAGAGAGTATTAGAAAAGCAGTTCGCTCTCCTTGAATACATGTAAGTTCTAAAAGTACTTTTCCAACGAAACATGATATAATATGGGGGTATCATGATTTACTGGTTCTGACTCAGATCTTTCAATAAGAGGGTCAAGGGTTCGAATCTTAACCACAGTTTGTATTCCTTCAGCAAGACATTTACCCACATTCAGCTGTATTCAACTCTGGTGAGGTGAATAGGTACCCTGCAAGATTAATTCTTTGAATGCAGTTATCGCTGGATACAACTCGAGCTGAAGACGGTAATAATGATAGTGCACCTCGGAATACATAATATCTAAATAGAGGATGCTATAAGAGTGCCTACTCTAATCTTATGCGGAGCATTGTGGCCCAGTGGATTAGTCTTCTGATTTTGAAACAGAGGGTCATGGGTTCAAATTCCAGTCATGGCGTAATTTCCTTCAGCAAGAAATTCATCCACATTGTGAGATGAATAGATAGCTGTGCGCACCAGAATCAGTAGACTGGCTTAGCTGGGTAATGTAGGAGCACTTTGAGCATCTAGCAAGGTGGGTATGTGCGCTATACAAATCCTATATTATTTATTCATTTATTATACCTGGCAGGAAATAATTCCTTGAAATGCAACCACGCTATAAAAAAGGCTGCGGGGCTAAGGCCAGGGTAATAATTTCCAAGTCCTTTGGAAGCAAATAGGGACGTTATATGACATAATGTGGTATGCGCTATACCAGAACTGTGTTATTATTATCATGTCATTATCATTCATGCAACCCAAGGGCTCAATTCAATCAGAGCTGTTATACCTATGACTAATAAACATTGCAATTGCTGTGAAATTTTGTCTCAGCCAGTCAACCACTAGAAGATGCATCTCTGATATCACCAGAGATGCCAGTACAAGATTTACACAAACGACAAAGATGGAAATGAGAATTTTTAGAAGTGAGGTCTTCATTTTACCTCATCACACAAGTCTTCTCTAGATTATTGAAAACTATACTGGTATCATCTGATTGTTGAGCAATTGGATGGTAGCTGTTCCAATTACTTTCACAGCTAAGCAAGCTTTTTAAAGAATGATTTGTGGTACTACAATCTTGGACATATGTAGTAAACTACATCCAACAGTAAAAGTAGTATGACATTATAAGGCAAAGATGATCTTTGATGAACTGAGTACTGTTAAAGAACTTACATCTTTTGGTGACTGCAGGAATTGTGTAAGCTGAGTCTGCAGGGATGTTAGGAGACCCTCTCTTTGCTCATCTTGGCCTTTGAGACAGGTCAATACTAAAGACAGCAATGGCTGGTGACTCACGGTTGATGCTTGGCTGTATTCAAGTAAGCAAAGTAATGGGTGACAGGGTTAGAAATCTAAGAACCGTGTAAGCTAAGTTTCATCTTGGCCTTTGAGGCAGGTCAACTCTAAATTTGTTAACGTTTGTTCACTCACTGTCGATGTCTGGCTAAAGATAGGAGTGATCTAGACTTATAACTCTGATAACAGAGTCTTATGGGAACTTAGGGGACCTTAGCTGTTTTTATTCTTGATGCTGGAGGCAGGTAAACCTCAAAACAATGGAAGATGACTCACTGGCAATGCTTGGCTATAGCCAAGTATACAAATTAAAATAATAAAGCATGAAATAACTGTAAGAAGTAGAAGTTTCTTCAAGGAATCTGCAGGAACATCAAAAGACTTTCTCTAAGTTCCTTCTCACTCTCAAGGCATTTCACCAATAGACTAGAGAAACTCTCGACAAGAATGTCTAGTGACCCACTTTGGACTAACAGACCTTATTCATTCCTTGTCTCTTTCAGTGATTTTTAATTCTGTACATCATTTTAAGTTTGAGAAGACTGAATTTATCACCAACAACCTACCTTCTTTGACCCTGTTTGTCCTTATCTTTGCTTGATGGCTTGGAAGTCCAGGTTTGACCAACACTCTCCAGGATGTTCCCAGCTTGCTTCAAGACCCTTCCCTGGACTGAGCTAGGAAGCTTGGAGATCAGAGGAGCTACTAACCACACACTGCTGTTGGCTGGGTCAGATCTGTAGCAGGTCAAATCAATCGAGAATTACATATCTTACCATGAGATATGTTTCTTTGAAAGAAGTCTGCTGGATGTTAATAGACCTATTGTCTAACCTTAGAGACGATAGAGAAAGTAAACATTGAAGGCAAAAAAGGTAAGACGCCAACTGAATCATTGTTACTGTAAGACACCTTCTTTCTGTACATCATTCCAGTTGCTTATATTAGGAAATACAAACATGTAGTTAAAAAAATATCAATGGCAATTAATCTCTTAGATCTGAATTTAATGTGGATACACAGTACATGTATTCCATATCTTGTGTTACATCTCATATCACTGATATCCAAAGAAATGAAATCACACTTCTCTGAAACTAAAGAAGACAAATGGAAAGACCGCTAAGAGCTAAGTCTGATCCAAAACAACATTCACTAGTAACAAAACAATTCAGTTTCAAATCTCTAGCAAAAAATGAAAAAAGACCATAAAATGGTGAGAATGCTGTCAACTTACTTTGAGTCCTGATTCCCTTTCTGGTTAGCTCCTGAGCTGCGCCTGCTACTACTACCACCACCGCTGCTTGATCCACCTTTACTTGAGCTCTGTTCATCCTCTGGGGTCAACTGGAATACCTCGATGGTTGCTTTGGCGATGTTCTCAAGCAGAGAATTGTTCTCTGAGGCAGAGGGACACTGTTTGAGCATCAGCTGGAGCTCCAACCAAGAGACCCGTAAGGTCCACTGGTTCAAATTCTAAAGGTAGGGTGAAATTAAAAATGAAAAGTATAAATATGAGTCGTATTCACTAATTGATTTTGGCTGGACTCTCTGGCAGAGAGTTGTTTTCCAAGGTCAAGGGACATAGTTTTGAGTATCAGCTGGAATTCCAACCAAGATTGTAAGGGTATGGTGAAAATGAAAAGTAAAAAATTGATTTTTACTTACTAGTGAATGGAAGAAGCAAGTGGAGGAGAGTAGAAGGGTTGGATTGAGGATAGAGGATACATAGAATTGTGCAAAGTTGAGGGAAGGGGAAGAGGTGATTGCTGCATGTGTGGGAGATTTCCAGGCTCCGTCATTCAATTGGCATAGAACCAGATTTTACACAATGAACTACTGACTAAGTCATAACTGTGGGAGGGAAGGATTGCATTTTTAAAAGAGCACTTCCGCCTTAGAGGACCATGACATTAATTTGTGCTTTGCAAAGAGCAAAATGTACTGAAAATCTGGTGCAAAAAGATTAAATTGAAGAAAATAAGAAGATACCTTTAGTATGCGGGTGATAATAGTCTTCTGATCAGCGTCTGAGCCTCCGTCTCCAATGGTTGATGTCCCACTCGGGTAGCAAATCAACTGAAGAAGGTAGTGGATCTACAAAAAAAATACAATAAGAGGATGCAAAATCATTCCAGGTTTTTTTTGTTTGATACAATGAATCAACAAAACAATTTACTGAGTATTAGAGACCTCAACATCCATGAATAATTTTGAAGGATCACAAGAAAATCTTTGGAAGGGAAACCATTCAGGTTTGATTATTATTATTAAATGCTTGTGTGATAGATCTGACCTATCTAACACTCCAAAGATATGGAATATCATTAAATGTTTGTGTGATACTTCCTATGTATTGAACGCTCCATAAAAGTGGAATATCTTTATATTACCTGCTTATGCGATAAATACTGATCCAAGAGTACTTCATTGGTCCATAGATTCTCTTGATCCTTGAGGAATGTTTCTCTGACCCAGTTCTGACTGCAGATTGTCTTCAGGGTGTACTTGGCATAGTTACTTAGACTGGCTGTTGACATGTTACCTGAGGACTTGGTACCCTGGCCGAACCCCTCCTCCTGGTTGCCCCCTTCTCGGCCTTCTCTGCCTCCAAAGTCATCAAAGGAGCCAAAGAGGCTTGAGGAGGAGCCTCCTCCCCCCACAGCAGCATCACCTGTTAGAGGAAACGTTGGTATACATAAATCATTTAAACACAACAGGGTTCCCAGCTTTTCAAGAAAACAAAATTCCCTGACTTTTCCCTGATGAAGTTTAAAAATTCCCTGATAATTATTTAAACCCATTCCCAGTTTCACATGTTTTCTAAGTTACATTGAATTACATGTATTTTCAGTACAATAACCTAATGTAAAACTTATTAGTACCACCATAACCAGTCATTCAATGGATGTTGTTATGATATGCAACAAAATATAACAGAGTCTGACCGACTACCATGCTTTGGACTTTTGGGCTGATCAAAATTCCCTGATTTTTCCCCCCATTTGAGGCAATTTTCCCTGATTTGAGGTATTTTTTTTCAAATTCCCTGATTTTTCCCTGACTGGAAACAAGTAAAATAATTTCCATTGATTTCCCTGATGGGCTGGGAACCCTGACATAAAGGTCACTTGTGGTTATAAACTCAATGAGTTCAAATAGAATCCATTGGAGTTAGCACCCAGGTGTTCCAATGTATAGTGTACATGTAAAAGACAAATGTGCTAAATTATTTCGATACAAAATGTATAACTGATGAGTAATGAGGAAATAGACAAGGCATTCAAGCCAACTGCTTGTTTTTTTTTTCAAATCAATAATAATACAATGTCCCACATGTGCTTTTCTGTGCTGGCAAACATTAACATGATAATTTTTCGGCTACGATTTCAGGACTGCACAAAATGTTTATGTACCAGGTGGGTGTTTCATAAAGCTGTTTGTAAGATACAAATGAATTTACGCACGACTGGTTAGCCTTTCCTGGGCTATGTGATATCTCTATGCAATTGATTTATGACCAAAGAACATGTTCCAGTCATGCGTAAAGTCATGCGTAAAGTCATGCGTAAAGTCATGCGTAACTTTACGAAGAGCTTTATGAAACATCCATTAGATCTTGTTTGATCATACACAGTGATATGGTGTCAAACAAGATTTATATAAAAGCTACTACTCATTATCTCTGTTCATAAGACAAGCACATGTATTTAAGATCTGAGCCTTGAGAGGGGAGCCTTCAATTAAAGTGAACATGAGTAAAAGTCAAGGCAAGGACAGGATAACTTACCCAGCAGAAGGATGGCCTTCAAGACACCGACCAAAGCATCAACAGTGATGCTGCTATGAGCAGAGTCCAGCATATGACGATCACAGGTCGTCTTGATGAACCTAACCGCTCCACCACCACCAGCTCCACCACTACCACCGCCCCGTCCCCCTTCTCCAGGGGCGGGAGTGGGGTTATTACCCCCACTGGTGCTTGAGGAGCCGGTGGAGGGTACGGTGGGGGTCTCTTGGGAGGTGCAGAAGAGGCAGAGGAGCAGGTGGCACATCAGCCTTGCTCCCGGTTCGGCATCGGGATCAGCTATGGATGCACCTGAGAGGAATAGATGATATTCAAACTGAGTATGCGTATGCCTTATAATTCACTGACAACTGAAAAGGAGCATGAAACTGTTTATAATGGTGTGCTTCCAGCAAATAAATTTCTACTTCAATTGCTTTCCAATACCTCAATCAGATGGACCCATGTAGCATTCAACATGCACAATGGCCATTACATAATTGTATTAGACAGAAGAATACTCTTTTGACACATTTGGAACAGGATTTCTTTTAGTTTCAGGAAGGCAAATAGGAAGAAAGGACGGCCAAAGATGCAATGCATTGGGCAAAGGGGAGGAGGGAGCAAGGACCATTGCAACAAGTGTGGGGGTAATTAAGCCATCCCAGTTTAAAGGGCCACATATGAAATTAAAATTTTAGACTAATACTACTGCTGCTAGAACTACTACTATTACTCTTCCTCCTACTATGCTGACTTACCAGAGATGCCAGGGTTCGCAGCGATAAGGGAAGCAAGAGCAACGTGATCTACCACATCCTCCAGCGAGAAGCAATGTCTGGCAATCAGGATGGCTGTGAAGACTGCAATATTGTCATGGATTGAAAGATCACTCACCTGAAACAAGATGAAAATATTGAATTTGAATATGAAAAGGTATTTATCAAAAACCACATGGCAGTCCAAAGCTGATAAGAGTGGAATTAACATAACAAAAATGCAACAAAGAATAACAAGATTGTGTGACTGAAATTTCACAGGGATCATTGACAAGTAAACCTCTGCTTCTTGAAATTTCCTGGAATATATAATACCTACATAATTCAGGGCAGTCTTTCATGCAACAGAAAGTAAGTGACTTCCATAGACTTTTACTACAAACAACCAAAATGCCTGCATTTGCTTGGTTGAAAGCCTAATTGTCAATGAAAATCACTCACTATTTGTTTCATGAAACTCTCTCCAGGGGCCTGTTACACAAAGGATTGTTGTAACTGTTGTACCTTTGCCATATGGCAACTACCATGGTAACAGGGCTCAGCAGCAAATCATGATCAAGGTTTCCATGGTAGTTGCCATGATGGCAAAGTTTATACAACAGTTGCAAGTCCTTTATGAAACGAGCAACAGATGTCACTACATGTACATAAAGATATTTGGGAATATGAATCGTTTTAATAATGAACTTGCAATGCAGGGAAGACACAAGATTATTCTAGGGGGGGGACAGCAACACCAACACCTACATAGCACGGGCATAGTGCATTATTATACCATTCATGCGCTGCATCAACAATAGTCTCAGTAAGGGCTTAAATTTATCCAAGGCCATCGAAGGCCATGGTCGTGGATGCCCATACCCATTGGCATTGGAAATTTTTTGTGCCATTACCAGTTATTATTTTTTTCAGTATCAAAATATATGTGTTCTTTTCTATGGTAAGAATACATGGAACTTACATCGACATTGCAGAGAAGGTCGTTGAACCCACAGCTGTGTATAGATGAACAACAGAGGGCCTTGAGTACCCCAAGCCATTCAGAGCTCAGCGTCGTACAGCTGGCGGTCAATTCAGCACACATGATAGAGAGACTGTTCAATCTGGAATTCAAACCAAGCAGGGAAAAAAAAAAAAAATTATTTTCGGGGACTACTTTCCTCCAAAATTAATTTAGCAAGAAATCAAACATACAAATCCAGGAAAGAATTAATTGTAAGTCAAGCTATTGTACATTAATTCCCCAATGACAGCAGATACTTGCTCAAAACACATTTTAAAGAGAAATACCAGTAGTTGCAGTAAATACTGATTTTATGAGAAGTATGTAAAACCAGGCTTAATTGTCAGTATATTATCGAGGATCTAGGTCTGGTACAGTTACATAAACTAAACTTTTTGAAATCTTGAAATCTACACTGAAAAATGTTCACACTGAAGATCACCAACACAGATAAGCGCACGTGGGTCAGTGTATGATTATTGCTTTGAATGTCGCTCCGACGCTTGACCCGAATCCTGTGCTTAGTTGCTGATTTCTCAGCAATTACACAATTTCTTCTAGAATCCTTTGGCACATATGTTTTAATCATACAAACAGACACTTTGATGGACATTTCATTGGATTCTTTACAAACCCATTTTGATGACGTTACCACAACTGGCATTTACCTTTAAGTATCCTTTGAAACCTGTTGATATTGTATACTCAATTTCAATGTCGGGTATTTCAGTATAACTACTGTATCATGTACTCTATTTGAAAGTATTTTTGTTTGACTTACTTCTCAGGATCTGCATTGCAAATGGCAAGAAGGGCATTGCACACAAAGCTATATCTATCGCCTGGATTATCATTCAGCTGACGACCCAAAGATGATTGCTTGAATTCACGACCCCTGCAACAAAATAAAAAAAAAAATCGTCACTTTTGGTGAAATTAACAGGATACTTCTGTTTCAAAGCGATCTGGATATGGCAATTGTTCTGAGGAAAGCTGAGAAAAGACAGCACATACGTGTACCAAACAGGTACAAGGAAATAGAAATATGTTTCATCATCATACTCGTTAAAATAAAAACATTTCAATACTACATTCATCATCACCAACATCAACAACATCATCATCACCATGATCATCATGAACATCATCATCACAATCATCATCATGAACATCATCATCATCACCACCACCACCATCAACATCATCACCATCATCATCATCATTAATACGGGAAAGTAAAATGAGTCTTGCCATTCAGATGTAAATTTTTAATTAATCTGTTGGAATTTTTTTTTTTTTTAAATTTTACAACAAATGCATGTACTTTCAGTATCAATTTATTATTTAATTTATATCGTGATATAAGTGTATTTATGATGTAGAATTTGTGTAAATTGAGTTGTTCCTTGTTTGATATTGTGTTTTTATGTAAATGATTGTAACGGGTAATGCAATTCGGCTTTTTCAGCCCCTATAGACACCCTTGTTGAATTAAACCGTTTTAAATAAATAAATAAAAAATTACTATTTTCAATATCATCATCATCATCATCACCATCACCACCACCACCATCATCTTCATCATCATCAGCATCATCTTTTTCATCATAATCCTCCTCCTCCTTACCTAGGATTATCAATGTACTCCTGCATGAAGTCTTGGTTCCATCGTGAGTTTGATTCAGAAGGGGTGATACTAGTATACAGAGCCTGCTTCACCTTATTGGCCACACTGCTAAACAAGTCTGAGAACTTGGACTGAAGTAGAGAGAGAAAAAAATTGTATTCAGGACATGTATATCAACATTAATCTATCCCCACACGGGCCATGGAATCAATTACTTTTAGCTAAATTTTCAAATTTCCAATTTTCCAAGCAGAAGAGCTTATTGAAGACTAGACAATGATCGCAAAGATATTTTCCCCCATTATTTTAGAATTTCCTTTTTGAATTTCTCTTTCTTCCATCCGTTTTTCTTTTGTTCACCGGGTAATTAATTTTGTTTCTTGGATGACAATAATGAAAATAATGCACATGCAACATTTACATAGCACTTAATTCAAATGTATCTACGTGCTGCATGTATGATTACAGATCAACATTAACCAAAATAGGGATGGCTGCTTGAAGGGTTAAACATTGCTCTAATAAAACAAGTCTAGCAGCATAGTGTAGAGGGGGGGGGGGGGGGTGACACTAGACTGTGACTACAGGGTTCCCAGCTTTTCAACAAAACAAAATTCCCTGATTTTTCCCTGATGAATTTTGAAAATTCCCTGATAATTATTTGAACCCATTCCCTGTTTCAAATGTTTTCTAAGTTCTTGCAGTGAAGTACATGTACATGTATCTCAGTATAAAAATAATGTAAAACTAATTAGTACCACCATAACCAGTCATTCAATTGATGTTGTTTTGATATTCAATTTAATTTTTTTTTATATGCAACAAAATATAACAGTCTGACTGACTACCGAGCTTTCAAATTTTGGCTGATCAAATTTCTGTGTTTTCCCTCATTTGAGGCATTTTCCCGATTTGACGTTGTTTTTTTTAAATCTAATTCCCTGAATTTTCTCTGACTGGAAAAAGGTAAAATAATTTTCCCTGATTTCCCTGATGGGCTGGGAACCCTGGAGAAGAATACATAATACTCACCTTGAGATGACTACAAGAAGTGTAGAGGTCATAGAGATAAGCCAGGATACAGCGCTCTGCCGAAGTACAGTTGGTTACGTTACTCACATGTTTTACAACACCACACAATCTGCCAAAGACAAATCACATTATAGAATCAACTTCCATTGTATTGTATTAAATTATGGGACCGCATGATGATTTCAAAATTTAAATTTCTATATCAGATTTTTTAAATATTATTTATGTGTATATTTTACTTTCTGTATTAAAGTGTTTTGAGCACTGAAGGTGGACCTGTGCGCTATGTAATGTACAAGTAGCCACTGTTACTATTAAGATGATAGAAATGATCTCTACATGTATAATATGCAGGCACAGATAATCCAAGACTACACTTTGTTTACAGCAGACAAGCCAAAATTTGCAATGCCTTTTGAGAAAAAGTCAACATCTGTTGGTTGCACATGCTCATGCATGAATGCGACATGCTGCAATGGCTGATGCGGTTCATCTGGCTTGCATAAAATCAAGCTTTTTACAAGCTTCCAGGAGACATTTGCCACCTATTTATTTGCGAAATTTAGACCGTTTTCAGTGAAATCTTCCTCCACATTTGCCATATGGTTTTCATTTTTGAAGCATTACAGTCACATTACAGACACTTGCACACTTTGCTCTGCCTGTGCCCGATGTCGACCCCAAAGTTTGATGAAGCAAATTACAGGTCAAAGACCATTTAAGTACTTAAATATGTGAACGGGGAAGTAAAAAGTGTTAAGAAGGCTAGCTCACTTTGCAGATACAGATACTTTTAAACTTTAAGTAGTTTTGATGGAGCAACTTACAGCTCAAAGACCGTTGCTGTCTGTTCAGGGAACACCAGCAAGCATGCCTGGAAGCGACGAAGCACTGCTACTATGGTCAAACAGAGATTGGTGCAGTATGTCCCACTCTGCGGTGATTTCCTTCTCATCAACTCATGCTCAACACGACTCATGTGAGATAACATCTGAAAACAAAAAATCAAATACACAAAGGAAAAACTCATGTAAGGTAATTTCAATATATTGGCAAAAAAATAAAGATAAAATTTTAACTGAAGATGCCTTATGACATGCATATTTTTCACATTATTCATTTCGCAAACACTACGAAGTAAATTTAACAGCTTTATGGATGGATTTTTCTTTCATTTTATATACCTTGCATTCACTAATAAAATCATATTAAGCTTTTGACAAATATAAAGCTTTGAAGCTAGTGTATAAAGACTGATAGTTATAGATTAACGTCAAGGGGGAAAACAATTTTGTTACTGTATATTTTCTAGTAAAGTATGGTCTAAAATAACTGGAGTCATAGTATTTGTTTTACATATACCAGAGTTTACATTTTTTTTACATATACCAGACTTTACATTTTTTTGATGGCATTGCCAAGGATTTATTTACAGTGTATACATGATAATGTATCATATATCATTATTTTTAAATGATTCTGTAGGACTTTACAGAAAACAACAAACCTTGACAGCAAATTCCAGCAAGCCATTGATGTTGAGTGCATTCTCAAAGAGTTCAAACACCAGTGTAACCTGGTCAAAGGTGGGTGGTGTGTCCCTATTGCCCATACTGAATGACTGAACCTGATCCAAGACCCCGTTTGCACAAGAACCCGTCACCATGTGCTGATCGAAGTAACACAGCGCAAGAAACCTCTGCATCGCCTCCTCCTTGTTGATTGTCGGTTCATCAGACTTGGACACTTTCTTGCCCTTTGACCCTTCACATTTACCCCCTCCTTGGGTGAGGATTTTCAATAAGTCTTTCTGGACATGTTTGACCTGTTGCCTGGCTTCCATGCGGGCACGACCAAAGCCGTAGAGGAGCACCGAGCGTTGATTACTCTCATGGTACACAGAACCATCCTCAGTTGAGATGGGGAAGTGCTTCACGTAGAGCTGATGGCGATTGACGCGAGGTGCTTCCGGAGATGGAGACCTGTAATCCATGTCCGATTTCTTCTCCTCGTCGCTCTTGTCGCCGTCCATCGGACTGTCTTTCTCGTCATCGGAGATGTCTGACTGGGAGTCCGATTTCGACTGGATGGACTCGAGGAATTTTTCTTGGAAGGAGGCAGACTCCTTGCGAGGGGGCGGGGCAGGGGCAGGAGGGGGTTTGTCGTCAAGGTAACCATAGTCCTCATTGTCGGAGGAATCCTGCTTCTCTTCACCATCATCCTTGGCCTATCAAAATACAGAAATTAAGTTTACTTATTTCAATCATTTGTATGAAAAATTTTCAGGTCAACATCAAGCAAAGGTGTCTGCAAAACTTTACATCACCATCAATATCAATGTCACAATCATCATCATCGTCATCACCAATATCTTCACCAAACATAACTACATGTATCATCATCATCATTAAAATCATTTATCACTATTATAATAACAATTATCATCATCATCATTGTATCCATAACCATGATGATTATGATGATGATCATCATCACCTACATCGTCAATGTTACAGTTACCAACATCATTGTTGTCGTCATCATCATTATCATTGTTATCATCGTCATCATCATTGTCATCATCATCATCATCATCATCATCATAAACATCCACCATCACCCCCATCATTACCATCGTCATAACCACCATCATAACCATAATTGTGGCAAATACGATTTCTCTACCAGCAGATAATCCAAACCTTTTACAAGATAATGCATACCAAACAAACTCACCTCACTCTTAACACCTGCACCTCCATCGTTCCTCTGGCTCCCTGGACCCCCTACGAACGCCCCTGTCTGAGGGGCAGGGGTGGTAGTCAGGTCACCCCTGGAGATCAGGGTGCACATGTAGGAATCATGGGAGAATACCTCACACCGGATCAGCTCACCAAAGAGTAGGATTAGGTTGGCAAAGGCTTTCTTGTCATCAGCAGATGAATTGTCATCTGTAGCGAGTTTGAGTTTGAAGAAGAAATAAGTGCATGGGCCATAAAGTTATGCACAATTTATGTACCCTGGGGACAATTCATAACACGACTTGTCAGAGGTTGTATTCTATTTTATATGTCAGTTACCAATCAACAATGGTTTTCAGCTAATCAAAGTCAAGAAAATTTGTCAGATCTGACAACTTGTCAGACAGCAAATGTTGATCAAAATGCTCTCCCGTTGTTCCTTTCTTTGCTGCTAAATGAGATTCTCATTCATTTTGATTATCATCAGTTTAAGTTGAAATCCAATCTTTGCAGATTGACATTCCCATTGCATTATGATTCAGAGTAGTCAAACAAAGTTTTGAATCCATTGTTGTCCCAATAAATTTGGGATTCTCGATTTACCAATGGGATATTTGATGTATGTCTAATATCTGTATCTGTTTAGTAGTCAATTGTACAAATGGAACTTAGTGAAGACTGATAGTTGGAGTGATTTGTTAATTGAGGCTGTTAATTTGTAAAACTTGAATCAGTTCATAAAATCATACACTTCATGGAAAGTACACATATCATTGAAGAATTTTATTTTGGGGAAAATCATATTTTGTTGAGAAAAAAAGTCATGTGTCATTGTCACTGTAAATTGTACAAAATACAAAAAGGTTGAACTGTTTGGCAGCTTTCTTCATGAACTATATCATTGACTGACTGTTTCCCCGGGAAGGTTTATCAGCATCGATAGATTGCCAGGAGTGTATTTCAGCAGGGAGATGGTTTCACAAATAACAATCATGGACATTTCAAAGAGATGTTTCAAGACTCACCAATCACAGGGGCTCTGACATCCAGGAAATGTTGAAGTAAGACTTGAAACACTGGGGTGGTCGATGCAGCAGGCATAGGGGAGATTGGTGCCATCTCTTTGTCTTCCAATCCTTCTGTTTCAGCCATTTTCTATAAAGAGATGGGATCACTTGTTTCACTCTTATGATCAACTCTTATTGATACTCATGGCATGCTTGGCTTACTTTAAATGCTTCCACTGGGCGTTTTATCGCTATGAAATTGTGGCCCCTTTTAAAGAACATAACATGTAGTAATGTCTATAGCTACCAAGTTTATGAAGTATAAATTGACCTTGTGAAAATGATATTTTACCATTCATTCTGATTAATGGAAGCTTATCTTATTCAGAGAATATGAATGCTCTCAAAATTTTCCTTTTTTTTAATCTGAAGTATAAACACATAAGATCTCCTAATTTTTCTGTTTGAAAAGCAAGGATGATTTTGCCCCAATTTAGGAGCATTGCCTTGTGGAATCAAGCTTTCAGTATACTAAGTTTATCAGAATCATGGAATTAAGTAGGTCAACTGGTTAAAAGTTTGAAGATTGTTTCTGTCAATCTAGCTCTAGTCCTGCTCACCTCTGTCTCCATGTCGATGACGTATTTCTCTAGGAGCTGGGCCACAACAAGAGCTCTATGTTCACTCGTCCTTTCTGGACACACCGCCCATTGGCACAGTAGAAGCACTATAGGATCATCACTCTGAAGAGGCTGTATAGAAACAAACAAAAATAAAACATTCTGGTGAAAATCAAGAGCTCTGTGTTCACTAGTCCTTTCTGGACACACAGCCCATTGGTAAAGCAGAAGCACTATAGGATCATCACTCTGAAGAGGCTGTATAGAAACAAACAAAAATAAAACATTCTGGTGAAAATCAAGAGCTCTGTGATCACTCGTCCTTTCTGGACACAGCCCATTGGCACAGTAGAAGCACTATAGGATCATCACTCTGAAGAGGGTGTAGAGAGAGTAAGAATTATATCATTCTAATGAAAATCTGGTCAGTTTTAGCATTCAACTTTATGAATAAGCTAAAAAAAAAAATTGTTTTAACCCTATCTAGGCCGGGGGGGGGGGCCTCGGAGGCCCCCACCTCAACGAATTGCGCGATATTTTCGCCATGCGAAATTTTTTGACCGCGCCGCTCGCTGAGTTTTTACTTTCAAGTCTTGCGCAACTTTTGAGACCAATTTTCGGTCACCCGAGTACGTGGTTCCGAAATTACACAACATTATGTAAGTGCATGTCAGACCGAAAATTGCTCAAAAACGTGATTTTGTGTACAAAGTCAATGCAAATTGTGTTTTCAACCAAACTTCATAAATGTATGATTATTTATAGTTTTGCTAGTCTGAATTTATTCATGTTATGATTTTTATGATCACAGAAGAGTCCCAACAAATTTCATTGAAAAAATAATGAAAAACAAAAGGTCAAAAAAACAATGAAATACATAAGAAATTGCCAAAAACAATATAATACATAAGAAAATGATTTGATATCACAATTTTTTTCATGTATTCTTGCTAAGGACACCACAAAGAGTTTCTATACCAAAAATTAGTACTTTATTTAGGGAGTTAGAGGAAAAAGTATGATTTCGCATACTAATTACGCATAAATTAGCATAATCACTTAATAGCGAATCGCGTGAAATAAATTGCTATACAATCTTGTAGATTATGTCCCAGACAACCCGCGTGCCAATTTTCGGCGCGATCGTGCGGTCGACGGCCGAGATCAGGCCCCCCCCCGGCCATAGGAACTCCCAAAATACCCCGGCCTAGATAGGGTTAAGAAGTGCATGCTTGCTCAGGATAGGGCAGTGTGGTAAAGGTTTGTTCACTACCCCATACCAACATTTTTTCAAAAAATAAGTAAACCCCCCCATTGCCCTTCCACCCCCATCTGCAAACTATTTAATGTCATTCTGACTATCATTTTCATCTCTGATAAATATATATTTAATAGTTAAGAGGTGCCAGCATCAGAACTGTTAAAGCATATTTTCACATCATACTACCACTACCCCCACCCTTCCATCCCTCAAAAGTGACACCCCCCCTCTCCTCCAAAATAATGTACATACTTCTGGTGAGTCCTGTTTTTGATTATTCAGGAATATCTTGTTGTAGAGTGCATCTATTGAGTTGCTAGCATCACAGCGATCAAAACAATGTCCGTCCAGCACTTCTAACGTCTGCAGTACTCTCGATATCGTGTGACCTGGAATGAAAAACAGAGTATAACAATTGTCTTAAAGGGATGCTCTGAGCTGAGAATAATATAATTAAACAGATAAAGAAAAATCAAACAAAAAACACTGAAATTAGACCGAAATCGAACTAGAAAAAACAAAGTTACGGCATTTTAAAGATTTGCATTATTCCAGTGAAACATTTCTAGGCATGTCTTCATGAATATTCAATAGAATATTGATGATGTCATATCCCCACTTGTTCTTTGTATTTTATTATCAGGTTTATTCAAATTTGTTTCTACCAAGAACTGAAAAAATTGGATTGACAGCTGATTTATTGCATTAGATATTCATTGGTGCATCTTATTTCATTATAAAAGAGACACATTATTCAAACATGTATGAAAAACATGAAACAATTATGATGTCATGTAATGACATAAGAAAAGGGAAAGTGGGGATATGACATCATCAGCCCACCTAATGAATTTTCATGATGACGTACATATCACTATTTTCACTAAATATTGCTAAATTTTAAAATTCAATAACTTTATCATTTGTTATCCGATTTTGGTGAAATTTTAAGCATCTGGCTATGTGAATTTTACTTTATTTATTTAGATACAAGTATTTTCAGCCTGGAGTACCCCTTCAAAGGGAGGATGTACTGAACAGAGTAAAGTGGGTGAGATCTCTGTGAGAGCAAGGCAATACTACCAAGACTTTGGTTTCAAATGAAAGAGTGTATTAAGCTCTTTCACATGATTGGGGTGCCGTTGGGATTAAAGCATATTTCAGGTGGAATTTTCTTTGAAGAAAAAAAGCAATATTTGTGCCAAGTATATTCTATTCTTTGATATCATATTTTCAAACATCGTTTCATAGAAGTGTAATCGGAAATGTTTGTGTTGAGAAGTTACTGGTACAGATGTGAATTTTTTTTGTCAATTTTTATTTTAATTTGTCTAAAATAGGAAGATTTTGGTGGAAAAAATGACACCTAAATATTTTCAGCTTCTGATGACAAAGCAATGATAGCACAAACACTATATAAAATATAGTAAATTTTATGATGTTTGGCAAGTGTCAACTTTTTATTTGAATTTCCTGGTTGTAAGTAAACTTCTGGCCACGACTGTATATGTATGACACAATATACAAACTTTGATGTTTATCAGAGTTTGTTTTTCATCTTACCAGCTGCGGATTCTTGGCATTTATCTGAGGACCACCTGACCTCTGCCCTTCTGCTCCTCATCTTGATCTGGTTTTCTGCCTGACGAATGCTGCTACGAATCTACAGAAAATACAGAGAAATAGATAAATGATTACAAAATTTAAATTTAAAAAAATCCAAGTCTTCCATCTTATATTATACTTGTGGTAAGCGAAAAATGTCTTTACATTACTAATGTAGATCTCCCAAGCAAGCCTTTGACACAAGATTCTATAGTCCATGTTTTATTAAAAATTTGTAAGAAAAAACAAACATAGAGGCTGAGCTATTGTTGTTCATCTGTTTCTATATCATCGCAAATGTGCTATAGACCTATACTAGCTTGGTGGTGGAGTTGCCTTTTAAAATATGAAATAAATCAAGGATAATGCATTTTGCAATTAAGACACTTCTTTAATGTTTTCTTTGTATTAGTTGTTTTTGCAAGAATTCCCTACCAATTTCACATGAAGTATTGTTTCTTACATTCAGTGGATATCACCTTCCAACCAACATATTTTTTGTTTTTCTTAATTTTTCAGTCATTATCATTTACCTATTTCTCCTCTTCAATAAAAAAAAATATATCACCATCGCAGCAAACACTGGGAAGGGGGAAGGTTAGTGCTTGCTCTGAGATGAACTCAAAATAAACACCTTAATTTTTCTCGTTTTCCATCCATCTCAACATTTTCTTATAATAAAAACAAAATATTCAGAGGTGTATCTGCCACCAAATCCCACGAAATTGCATCTTAGATTCCTTGCAAGACACACTTGATCACACAGGATTATCATATTAAATAGAACGGATACTTCACTCAAAATAGGGAGGTGAGTGAACCAAGAATATGACTGATAATGAGTACTTCATGAAGCACCTTTTCACTCAGTGGCATTCACTGACAGTTTAGCATTCAGCCAATCAGATACAAGGATTTCAGTAGCTTATAACAGATTATCAGAGAAAATCATTGACAACTTGTTTCATGAAATATCCCCCAGATGTCAAAGTCACGAGGGACGACGGAAGAAATTTAATATGCAGACTGGTTATAAAAGAAGAGGGTACATGTGTGTTATTTATGGAAATGTATTCAATGATTTGTATGTAAATTGCATTTCATTTGGTAGACAACATTCATTAGTATGCATACAATCCACCATTAATCTACGCATTAATGTCATCCTAAATCAGATGGGTTCCAAAACTTTAATTAAATCATCTATCCAGCTTATTTTCTTTCATGGGATAATTTTTTGAAAGATAATGAAATTCATGGAAGGAAGTACAAAATACAGACAAGGAAGCATAAAGATACAGACAGAAACATCCGAAAAAGACAGACAGATACACATAAAAACAGAATATACGAATATCGAATAGTAAAAAAGCCCAATAACAACCATCCCAATAAACAATGCAATGCAATGATACTCCCCACTTAGAACTGACAAAGGGATTTTGTATGGGCATAAAGCAGGCAGATAACATCCCCCACCCCCTCCCCTTCCAGGAGGGAAAGAGATAAAAAAGGGTAGACACAGACTTGAAGAAACTCTCACTCCAATCCAGTGATAGAGTGGGGCAATCATACACAAACCAAACATGCCTAGGGGGTGTTTCACAAAGATTTAAGTATGACTTAGGTCGCACTTAACCCTGTCTAGGCCGGGGTATTTTGGGAGTTCATATGGCCGGGGGGGGGGTCTCCCAGGCCCCCCCCTAAGATCTCGGCCGTCGACCGCGCGATCGCGCCGAAAATTGGCACGCGGGTTGCCTGGTACGTAATCTACAAGATTGTATAGTAATTTATTTCATGCGAATCGCTATTAAGTGATTATGCTAATTTATGCGTAATTAGTATGCGAAATCATACTTTTTCTTCTAACTCCCTAAATAAAGCTCCAAATGTACTAATTTTTGGTATAGAAACTCTTTGTGGTGTTCTTAGCAAGTGTACATGAAAAAAATTGCAATATCAGATCATTTTCTTATGTATTTTATTGTTTTTTGCAATTTCTTATGTATTTCTTTGTTTTTGACCTTTTGTTTTTCATTGTTTTTTCAATTAAATTTGTTGGGGACTCTTCTGTGATCATAAAAAGCATAAAATAAATACATTTAGACCAGCAAGACTCAAAATAATCATACATTTATGAATTTTGGTTGAAAACACAATTTGCATTGACTTTGTACATGAAATCACGTTTTTGAGCAATTTTCGGTCTGACGTGCACTTACATAATGTTGCGTAATTTCGGAACCACGTACCCAGGTGACGCAAAGTTGGTCTCAAAAGTTGCGCAAGACTTGAAGGTAAAAAGTCAGCGAGTGGCGCGGTCAAAAAATTTCGCACGGCGAAAATATTGCGCGATTTGTTGAGGGGGGGGCCTCCGAGGCACCCCCCGGCCTAGATAGGGTTAAATGTTGACGCGTACATGATATGCAACACGCAATTTTATTGATCAATACGCGGTAGTGCGCATCCTCTTGGCATGATCTGACCAATGCGACCATGCCTTTTATTCCGCACGCAACTAGACATTTAAGTGCGACTCCAAGTCATACTTAAATCTTTGTGAAACACCCCCCTAGTTACAATTAATGAGACAAAGAACCACAAAGCAAACATACCTATAGACAATGAGACACACTGACACAAAACAAACCTACCTTGATACAATCAAACTGTACAGATCAAACACACTGGGTGGTATTCTAGTAATCAAACCTAAATTTAGTTTAGCCCTGATCTTGACTAAAATTGAAACAACACTCCTATGGAATGCTCGCTTCGTAATATATTTCTTGGAATTTATTATGTACCAATTAGTTCATTCAAATTACATATATTTTTTTGTATTATCACACTCTTCCATATTCATGACTCAATTAATAATAAAAAAGAAAAAAAAATTGAAGCAGGAAAGAATAATTTTAATTGGTGAATAAGTTGACAATTAGCACTCCATAAAACTCTGGTCTATAAAGTTAACCCACGTTTAACTAAACCATGGCTATCAGTGAACTACCCACTGTGATGCCATGAGACAAACAGACAAGAACAACACATACCAACATTCTATGAAAATACATTATATTAATGTCTAACTGTATATATGCAGATATCAAACAAACAGACAAGAACAGATATCTGCATACAGATATGTATGCAGATATAAAACAATTAGATACAATGATACAAAGACACACAAACCCACCTGATGATTCTGTATGGAGATGCTACCAGGAAGGGGCAGTAGGGACGGCGGACAGGGTAGGATGTCCAACGGTGACCCAGGCACGCTGTAGTTCTTGCTCTCGCCCAGGTTGATCCAGACCAGGGCACTGGGACAGCGCAGGGTGACCGCCTGAAGGATGCAGCTTAGACCTAGGATGATGGAGTGATGCTGGGGACAGCTGCGGAACTCGGCCAGGATGCTGGCCAGGGCATGCTGGGAATGGGACGGAGGGTTGGATGGCATCTGGGCGCTGATGATCAGAAGCAAGGGGTAATATGAAACAGTATTTAGGGACAGTGGTTTTCCATTTTATGAAAATAGTCTTCTGTTTCTGAAAACCTGTGATATCATTTCAAACTTGATCTGAAATGGTAATTCCAACTAACTATAGAAAATGTACAAAGCTAATACATGGATTCCATTTTTCACATGAAAGGTAAAGAACCAAAGTGGATTTCCCATCTTGATTTACCAGTAAACAGAAAATATTATTATGATTTTTGTCTGACATTCTTTCATGGCATTCATGACATTTATTGCATGTCTAAAAAATATAAAACTTCAACACTGAGTAACAAACTTTATCAATCAGGAAACTAAAGCAGAGATGAATTATAAAACCAATGCCACATCATTGCTGAGCCCTAAAATGATGTTACTGAAGCAAAAAACCCAACATAAAAATCAAGTATGGTATGGATAATGCTATTAGTTTATTCGGGATTTACTATTTTATAATGTTTCAGCTTTTATTAAATTTATTCCCAATTCCCTCTACACCACATTACTACTTAAAGATAAATACCAGTAGTAGAAACAATCTCAAAATGAATTCGAAAAGAATCCAATGAAATCACCACCGAAATGTTTGTATGTATGAATAAACAAATATGTGCCAAATATCTCTGGAAGAAAATGCGTAATTGCTGAGAAATAAGCAAAATAAGCATGGAATCCCATCAAATGTCCGGTATTTTTCGAAGCAATAAATACACACTGACCCACATATGCTTTTCTGTGTAAATGATCATCAGACTTATTGATTTTGAACTAGGATTTCATGATTTTACAAAGATAATTTTATATTAATGTACCAGATCTAGATGTATGATAATATTTTGACAATTAGCCTTGATTTAAAAGACTTCCTCATGGAATAATTGTTTGCTGCATCTACTGTCTTTTACCTTTAAGGAATTGAAGAAGCAATAGTCATTTTTTTTGTAGATTAGAGGTCTGTCTTCCTCAGTGGTGATATGCAACATGTCAATTGAAAGTCTGACTTACTTGCTAGATGTATTGAGATGTGGTGAATGGGGCCTAGATTCAGAACACATGGATGTAAGACGCCGAGCACAGACGTAGGCAAGACGACGGGAGAGCAGCTGACTCTTCAGAAACTCCTCTAAATACTAAAGAAAAAAGACACATGAATACCAGGGATGATACATTTGAATATTCAATTCAATTAATGCAATTCATTTAGTTATTTACTTAGTTAACACTATGATGCATTCAACACAAACAACCCAATATTATTACACATATGGGAATGTATATCATTTCATGATTTTAATAGACTAACTTAAAATGACTATCAACTAAAAGATTTTGATTTTTTGTTTCATGCATTAATCATTTTGGAAATTTTGAAAATTAGTTCCCCCTCTCAGTAAAGTAAGTATTATTCTTTGATTTTAAAAGGCTCCTTGAACACTTAATTTACACATTCAATGATTGCATATATATATATATCTCAGAGAGCTACAAAGAGGCATTACAGGAGGGGGAAGGGTGGAAGTATTGGAAGGGAGGGGTGGGCATCAGAGAGTGCTATACATGTACATGTATGTCTTCATTGGCAAAAGGAGGGGGAAAGGAGGAGGAAGGAGAGAGGGTGGGAGGGATGTAGAATCTCTTACCTGTACGACAAATGGTAGTAAGAATCTGAGTGTACTGTCATCATTAGTGTTAACCTTCTCCAAAGTGTCAACAAGCCAGGAGAGATAGTCATGGCATTCCAACATCCCTTCCTAAAAAAACAACAAAATAAAAAGAAAATAAAGTCTCATGCTACTACACCAGAATACCAAATAGGAGGACGTCATACAGAGAAATAACGAATTACAGTCATGAATCGGGGCCAATGCTCATACATTTTCACATCATCATGGGAAACTGTTGATGTGGGAAAATCGAAAAACGAAAACAGAGCTTTCAAGTTCTTTTATATTTTAGGAAAAATATTGGAGTTAGACAGATCTACTAGAGAGGATAACTTTCTCAGAAACCTTCATATCCAAGCTATGACCCAAAACAAGTGAAATATCTCAAGCCAAAAATGTGTGTATTATCACATTAATATAATTTATGTGTGAAGCGCATGTATCTCTCAATACACTGTAGACCAGAGTAAATTTTCAAATTATTTTCTGATTCCACAATATTATAAAATGCACTAATAATTGGTGGTCTCAAACAAAATGATTAGAAAATGTGGGATTTTTACATGTGTAGCCTATATCCCCCACCTTCACACAGTATGCTTTCACATATTATAAATCATTAATGAAAGAGCATCATTTATCATGTATTTGATTTCAGGCGTCTCATTATCGTTCCACCACTTTACATGGATGGTGCAAACTGCAAAGAGGGCGGAGGGGGCAAGGACTATTTCTGACAAATCTAAAATGGCAAAGGATGGAATTAACGAGTGGAAATTTTCTAACTTAAATTGAAAAAAATATACTGGTGTACATGCACAGAACCAAATGCATTTTGTATTCATCCACATTTACATGTATCTGGCCAAATATGCCAAAACCAAATTTATATGGTTTTCTTTTTTCCTTGAAATCCTTGAAAACCTTATTTCATTTAAAACACAATGTGCCAAGGTAGCAAATACAATAACAACATACCACTTTTTTTTTTCATTTTATGATTATTATTTGCACCATTCTTTTCTATCTCTATGTCTATCTCATTTACATACAGAGAGAATGCTGGCCTACAGTTTATTTCTATTTCACCATCAAGATTGTCTTGGCTTGAATATATCCTAAAAAACCTGTATCTTCCAATATGTGTGACTTCACCCTCATCTACATGTAAAATTATTTGTATGAAACATGATTATGATATCCTATAAGATTGTGTATTCTAGTATTTTACTACTTTTGTACAGTACCAATATTGAATAAAATTATCCACAAATCAGTCATTTGAATTCAAGTTAGATCATATTCTTTCTTGCTTACAAGCATCTTTTCCTTAGGTGAATTTGCATAATTCGTACTTCCTCTTATTTATCCTTTTTTTCATATTGCACTTTGAACGAAGCCTGTAATAATTTTTATGTATCCTTATTACTTTATGATCCTCATATATCTTAGAATAAACTATTTATCCCATGATGTTTTAAATATTTCAACAAGCCATATGAACAAGTGCTATGCTTATAATGACATCTGGGCCTTGTCTTACAAAGAGTTGCAATTGATCTAATCATCCTCAACTATGGGAAGCCAGAAACATCAATATCTAAAATGCATGTTTGTTCAAAATATTTTCTAGATATGATGTATATTATATACATGGTGCGTGGAGCTTGTGGAGTGTTGTGGCCCAGTGGATAAGTCTTCTGACTTTGAAACAGAGGGTCTTGGGTTCGAATCCCAGCCATGGCGTAATTTCCTTCAGCAAGAAATTTATCCACATTGTGCTGCACTCGACCCAGGTGAGGTGAATGGGTACCCGGCAGGATTAATTCCTTGAATGCATGAGCGCCGAGAGGCAGCTCAAGCTAAAGCCGGGGTAATAATAATAACAACGCACCTCGGAATTGAATACTTCTAGATAGATGGCGCTATATAAATGCCTATTATTATTATATAAAAAATAATTGTTTTCTTGACAATTTTGTTTGTTCGCCTTTGTTTAAAAAGGACATTTTGTAAATTTCATGTAGAAAAATTTATGACACTCATGGATCTCCATTGAGTTACAATTGATTGGATCAATCATAACTCTTTGTGAGACCCTGTAGACATTCATATATATGCAATAATTATATAGCGCTTAATACAAATGTTTCTAAGCCTGATAATACCTGATAGAGATATCTGGCCAACTCTGTCGTGTACTGCCACAGCTTGACACACTTCTCCAGCTCGATTGTACTCCCTCCCATGGAGCCAGATCCCATCCCCATGGAGCCCATCCCGCCTCCAAGCAAGGAGGAGCCTGACGACGATGACTGCTTGGCGTTCGACGCCGCCGCCGCCTGCTGTGCAGAGACGAGGGAGGCCGTGTTGTTGTACTCTACGATCTTGTCGAGCTGGCTCTTCAAGAACTTGGTGATGATCAGACACCAATCTAAAATAAAATATAAGAATTTACAGATATGAATGAAAGGGGGGGATGTCTGCGCACCTAACAATTTAATTTACAAATATTCATCTTTTTTTATGTCACACAAAAAAATCAGTGATAATGTTCCTTATATTCTTATAAGTGTGCCAAATATCTCATAACAATTTCGAGAAAACTATATGATTTTCTTGGAAAAATCTTTGGCCAATCATTTTCAGTTAAAACAAAAAGATGGTGCCCCATGTATATACTTCTCCAACTCATAACTTGCCCTCTACTCCTTCCTCCCTTTCTTCTCCTCCCCTCTCCTAAACAGATGCAAAATACAAAATGCCATTCCTTGTCATCAATTAAACTGAAAAAAAAAAAATAACCAGACTACATGTATCTTCCTTCCAGTTAAAAAAAAGGGAAAAAATATCTGGAAGCTAAAAAATAACTCACAGATTATGCTTTTCATGCCAGTCTACATGTATCTGAAATGGACATTTACATGAATATGGTCCCTATCAGTCTAAACAGGGAGTTACACTGAAGTATAAAGGGAGAGGTTACTTTCCAGTAATATAACGTCTAAATGAATGTTTGCATGGAAATTACAGCCTTGTGGCACTGACAACCAAAATAGTATCTGAGGGATGAAAAAAGTACCATGGCCAACAAAGACCCACACATTCCAAGGTACATGTACATGTAAATCAATACAAAATATTTCACATATGTTTCATACAATGGAGTCTGTGAAAAGTGAAAAAGAGCTTATGAGATACCTAAGGGTGAAACACAAGATTTCCTCCATTGCTGTATGCCGTACGTGTACGCGACATGCCCCAAAGAGAAGCCTCCAATAAAAATTAGTCAAAATTAGTCATTAAAAGCCCGAGACCCTCCCCCCCTCAAAAAAAATAGCCCTTTACTAAAATCAATAATAACATCCTACTCTGGGGGGAAAGATCATTGTTTCTCACAATTACAGAGTCAGATGGCACTAACATGGATGCCCTTGAACAACAAAAAACAAAACAAAAAACCCAACTAAAAATAGAAACAGATGGGAATATGCCAAGCGAATACATGTACAATGTTTACCACATTTCAAGAGTAATCAATATACATGCTGCAAACAATACCAACATGGCCCACAGCTTACTACCAAACAACATCACCTGAAAACAATACCAATGTGGCCCATAGCTAACTACCAAACGTCATCATCTGAACTTTCATTTTTAATGAATGCACTGCTGCCACGCTACCCGACAGCATGAACAACATTAATATTTACAGCTCACAGACAGTTTTCCTTCATTTTCATACTAATAACTAGCTTCCCCTGAAATATGCATCACTCATTCAGGGAAATAGTGATCGTAAAGTGTGTTACAAATTAAAACACAAACAAGAAATGTTTAAAAAGGCATGCTTGGCATTAACATCCTGCAGAACACTCGCCTTTTTAAAAAGGTTATCCAACCTTACACTAACAGATCTCAATGTTGATTTTATGACATCTTTAAAATAATCTGTTCTGGTTCTAGCATGCCCTGAACGTTGACCTACCAATTCTTGGTTCAAATGCACACATAGGCCAAATTTGACGTTCAACCCTCAAACGGTTCTTCAGCTGCCCCAAGAAACAAGACATTGTCAGTTATAAATGCAATGATCTCTGTGACATGAACAACTCTTAAGGTCATTGTTACTCGTAAATACTTTGACCAAACCTTTAAAAAGTTCTTTAATTGTGGAGAGAACGAAAAGGAGATAGCTGGAAGGACAACCTGAATCTAAAATGCCTCTGGCAACAATTATGGTGGACGTAGCCATAAAAAAAATCTGATTAAAACAAGTATTAAACAAACATACGTTTTTAAAAAACGTATAAACCAAGTTTGTCTGAACATACCTTGGGATGGATCATTAGGTTGTCGTTTCTTCATCTTTGTTTCTGAGATAGCAGCTTGGTTTGCAGCCATCATTTTTAGATACCATGCTGCTCTGATCATTGGCATGTTGTTCTCACACAGAGTCACAAAGATATCATCTTTACGATGAAACACTGGCACCTGAACATGAAGGCATGGTAATATTATCATAATAAAACACAATATCAATTATGATTAGGATTATTATCTTAGCATATAGTCATCTTGCATTTTATTGTACATCATACAAAACTTTTATGAAATATTTTAATACTGTATCATAAAATAGATGTTCAAGTATTTGAAGTACTTAATTCATCTTTCAACCTCCACCATCGCCTTTCTCTCTCTCTCTCTCCCTTCCTTTCTTCCTTCCTTTCTTTCTTTCTTTCTCTCTCTATTTCTTCATGCCTTCCTTTATTTTTTATTTATTTTTCTTATCCACCCTCCCTCCGTCCATCCATGATCATCCATGAGTGAATGAATGAATAAAAAATATTCATTCATTCGTTCATTAATTCATTTCCTATTTTTTCATTTTGTTTCATTTTTTTTTTGGGGGGGGTGGGTGTGTCTTACCTTCTTTGTGAGTTGATTGAGAGATTTATTCCCAGCAAGGTCATGAAACCATGATACTTGACCCTTTGATTTGTTAGCAGGAACCTGAAATTTAGAGGAGAAAAAGTAGTATAAATATAATTACAACAAAAACAAATCATACCGTATGTACAAGAATAAAAATGGAAACACAATTTCAATTTCTTCAAATGAGAAAAAATATCAAAGCAGCGATAATACAAATTGCATCACTTGCAAATAAATTCATTAGCATTTTATATGTATCTTGATTACACAAAATATGTGTCATTTACTCACTGTTAATGACCATGGATTACTCCACACCAAAAAAGTAGAACAAAATATCAGGGCCCCGTCTTACAAAGAGTTACGATTGATCCATTCAAACGTAACTCTATGGAAATCCATCAGTGTCATATCTTTTTCTACAGAAAATGTCCTTTGTAAACAAAAGATAACACCCAAATTGTCAAGAAATCAATGAATTTATGGATATGCATTCATATCTATAATTTTTTTTGAACAAACATGCATTTTATATGTTGACGTTGCTGGCCTTCCATAGTTGCGATTGATCGGATCAATCGCAACTCTTTGTAAAACGGGGCCCAGGTGGTTTACACAAACATCGTAGGTTTCATCAACATTGGATGCAAATACTTATAAAGTTAAGAAATTACATTTGAGGAAATTACATATGCATGAAATAAAGCTACTAAAAATCAACATGATTAATTAAACCAAAAAATATCAATTTGTCAATTATCCCCCCCCCCCCCCACCTTACCAATATGACAATACACCTGTACATGTAAGTCTTTGTTTTCTTATTTTTCACACAGCCATGAATACATATATTCCTAAAACAAATTCTTTAAACACTATTAGCTTAGTAAATTTTCATCATGAAGTATTCACAGCCCCCCCCCCCCCCCTGCAAAAAAAAAATCAAGAGAAAGCATCGTTTTTTGCGCTTTCTACAGAAGCTTCATGTAACTCATACAAGGATGGACTCCTCTTTAAATTTTGAAGGAGAATCCAATATCTCAAGTTTAAAATGATATATTTAACTTGAAAGTGGTTCAAGTACATTACCAAAAGTGCACTCAAATTATCCTGGTACATCTACATGTATGTTACTACATCTATGTTTTATTTAACGACAGGCAACCATGGTTCAGATACAAAAAGTATTGTATTATGTTACCCACATGAGCCCAAGTACCCGAACTTGCCATACACATTAACCCATTCACACAATTTATGAAGTGAGTTGTATTGGCTTAATATGGTACAAGAAAAAGCAAAAACAATGATTTGTGGAAATGGGACAGGACAATATAAGCTGGGTTCTAAAAGAAACTGATCAAACTTTACTAGGGTACTGCACAAATTCCACTTGGTCAAAATGAACAATATTTTAATACACAGGCTAGCTTCAATTATCTTTACTAAGCACATGGTTCAATCACAGATAGGATGTACATGTAGCCCTCACATGTATTGGTTTAATACCCCTTTCATAAACCCAATTATGTGGCTAATAGCAGCATAATTTGGTCGTAAAATTGGAGGAGGACCAGAGTTATCCGCATTATTTTGATGCTGCTATTATCCGCATAATAGCAGCATCGGGACAAGATTTTGAGTTTATGAACGCATTTCCAAATAATGGGGATAATTGCCATGGTGCGGTCACAAGGTCACCCTTTTCCAACACAACCGCATCGGAGGGGGCGTGTCCAGTTGTCATGACAATTATCCGCCCTTTTTCAGGACTGGCGCTCGTAAAAATAATGCGGCTTATTTTCGGAGTTTGTGAACGCAATTTTTATTGAATTATCCGCATTACTCTTAGGCGGCTAATTGGAGGATAGGTTTATGAAAGGGGTATAAGAATCTTAAGTCACAAAATGGCAAAAGAAAGACCAATAAAATGAGATGAAAATAGATGGGATTAATCATTGAACAAACTGCCAAGTTTATCCCACATGTCCTTCACAGGCATGCTCGAGTGATTGGCTTGGTCACGAAGTACCTATGTACAGGAAGTTAAAAACAATATGACTGGAACAATCGCACACCCACAGACAGATTCCAATGGGGAGGGGGAATAAAGAAAAAAAAACGAACAAATGAACAAAAAAAAGAAAAAACAAAATTAAATGAATTGAATCAATACATCAAAATTGAAGTACAGAATTTGAGAATGAAGTGATGAAATAAAAGTACGCAAGCAAATGACTCTCTAGCCCCCCCCCACCCCAGAACAAAATGCAAAATAACAAACAAACAAAAGTAGAAAGAAACCATATGAATACTCCGCTTTTCATAATACTTACAAGAACAAAGTTGTCTTTGGATATTGGCTGCCTCTTCTTTCCTGTATCTTGAAAAGTGTTGAGCTTCTGCTTCTCTGCTACTATTGCACTAAAATACACACCAAACTATAAAGAAAGAAACCAAGTCCATGAAAAAGCACATTAATTTTTAAAAAATACCAGTAAACTTTTTTTACGAGGAACAGTGAAAGCACAAAACAGAAAAGACAATTGAATAGACTTGCAACGTCTAGACTTTATGGAGATGTAATAATGAAAATATAAAATATAAAAAGAGAAAAGAAATAATCATTATGCCTAGACTTTATGGAGGAGTGATTTTTTAGCATATACGTGTTTCAAAGAAAATTCAGGCATGATAGGACATTGTAAAAATGGCTATATATGAACAGTAATGAGAGTAATAAATTTCACTGAATTTCTTCTAGAGTGTACATAATGTATTTGAGAAAACAAGGCATTACATTATTCATTGGGTGTATTCAGACCAACTCGATCACCAAAAACCCAACAAATTACAAAAAAAAATTTCAGGCTAAAAACTACGGGATATTTATTTTTTGCATTCGCGTCAACCTGAAGCAGACACTTTCTGGGTAGGTTATTGAAGTTTGATACAAGCATACGCAGTATGGTCTAATTAGCATGATTCCAAATCACAAGCTCTGCAGCCAAAGGAGCCAGCGACCAACTACTCGTCAAGTTGAGGAACTTCGTGTAATTTGCTTTTACACTGCAAAATTACCTGCAACCCTGGAAAATAAAGAGGGTATTTTTCTTTCAGGAATATCAACTTATAGTACAGGTGATTTGCTTTCACACTGCCAAAAATACCTGATATTTTCAGTTCAGCAAGATCACAGTAAATTTCATGATCAGAAAATTCCTGGTATTCTCGAACTTCAGGCGGTCTGAATATGCCTTTATGTGAGGCTGCGTTCACTCACTGCCTTTTTACCCAAACTTTTCAGGGACTCTACCACAGTTGTGTTCAATCAATTTTCTGTTGGATGTGGGAATACATGTATGGACTTAAACCAGAAAATTCCTGGTATTCTCGAACTTCAGGCAGTCTGAATATGCCTTTATGTGAGGCTGCGTTCACTCACTGCCTTTTTACCCAAACTTTTCAGGGACTCTACCGCAGTTGTGTTCAATCAATTTTCTGTTGGATGTGTTAATACATGTATGGACTTCTTCCAAATTGCACACATGAATGCAAGGAAAAGGATACTTGAAAAGCGTACTTTTGAAAGGTGAAGCTGAAGAAGCATGGGATGTTGATACACTGTAAAAACGCTGATTAAAACTTTGTACGTATTGTTAAAGCCTGCCACTCTAACAACTTTTGGTTATTCAAAAAAAAATTAAACAAGTTGTTCAAGGAATTAAAACAATTGTTTAAAAGTTTAAAAAGTTCATAGTTAGAGTGATGGGCTTTAAAAACTTTTATACCCTCGCAAATTGGGCCGTAAACATGTAGTTTACCTCATGAAATATATTTACTTTAGTGTTTTTGACACCCTAATTACATGAACGTTATGAACGTAATGTGCCCTTGAAAAGAGATCCTTTTTAAGTGCATTTTTGGGGTCTTGCATGGTATCCACTTGTCAATGGAAGTGCCCCCCCCCCCCCCCCTATACACTCCAAGTTTGAACTTTTCATAGAGTCAAACTCACTAATCTGCAATGTGTTGTGGGAGGGAATAAGGCATTTGAATGCTATCCCAAAATGTTTTGTATTTGTGATTCTTACAAGGGAATGAAACCTTTGGAAAGGTAGAAACACAAAAATCTAAATGAATAATAAAATAAAAGAAAGTTTGGAAAAAAATTGACAAATAATGAGAAAGTTAGTAGCATTTGAATATTGCGATCATTAATGCTATGGAGATCCTCCCATTGGCAATGCGACAAAGATTTGTGATGTCACAGGTGAACAACTATCCCTTTGATGGACTATAAAATACCCCAAGAATGTCCCTTTTTGCTCTTTCTTATGTTGATAAAAACTCTTCATCCATAATATATTCTTTGAAAATCTGTATTACATGCCCTCATATACATGTAGTGCGATACATGATCTACTGATAGATGTAATAAAAGGGGCAGTTTAAGTGAAATAGTAAAAGTAATGTGAAAGTTGTTTCCATCGCACATCTTTGTCGCATTGCCAATGGGAGGATCAACATTACAGTAATGAGCTAAAGTTCAAATGTTCATAACTTTCTTATTATTTTTTCTTTTTTTTTCTCATACTTTCGTTGATCTGTTTCTTTGACTTTTCTATTTTTGCACAAGCCATCTTGTTCCAAATGTTTCATTTTCCTTTAATTGTTTGTGGTCCTATGCGTAGCCTAAATTTTTAAATGCTCGAAGGAGCATTTTGTAAAGGGATAAAAGTGGTCATAACAGTAAAAATATTTGCTCTTTTCATCCTACTAAAGAGCACAAAATACATAGGGGTAGGGGCTTAGGGCAATTTGAAGTTTGCCACCCCCCCCCCATTGATTGTCTGAATACTAGCATGCTAAGCAAAATTTTAATACCAACAACACTTTTACAGAATTTTCAAAGAAAATTCAATTGCTACTGGCTCTATAATAGTCACTCATTTTTATTTATCAGCAAGTACCACACACCATACGGTAATAGGGTTTATTTCTCAAATCAAAGGATCCATCATTGAGTTTATTTCTGTTTGGTACAGTCCCGTCTGGTCGGATACACAAATCATCTAACTGTATCTAGTCTATATGTAGTTACCACCCACTGTTTCGTTCAGTAACTATTTGGGCGAATAGCAATAACCACTTCTTCTATTCAATTTGATCTATTAGCCATCTGGTCTACTACTATTTCGTCCAATAAACATTTAGTCTAATAACAAGTGGTCATATTGCAAATTGCATAATTCAAATTTGGCCTGTAAAGAAATGATTTAAGACTGTGATCATTGGACGAAATGGTCAACAGAGAAAATTATAATTGGACCATTTGATGAATCGGTTTATAGACAAATTACTAAAAGACCAATATTGGATGACATGGGAATCAAACCTGATGGTCTGGGACCAATTGGCAATTTACCTTTGTAAGTAGGGCCTACAAACATGGACGTTTTTTCTGTCTTCAGATCTTCATGCAAATCACATACCCTTATATATTGTTCTGGCAAACTAAATCTATACTCTCCAATTCACAAAGTAAAATATTTACAACACGTAAACATGTTCAACTTTGTTTACTTTTATCAGAGATTGCAAATACATGTAGAGAGAAATTAATTAAAATTTTCGATGGAATTCTCTCTGAAACTAGTGATGATCTATGTCAGTGTACATCCATGCTGAAAATGTTAATCTATCTGCACAGATGTGAATCCCATATGGTTCAGCCTTGGAAGTTGAAAACTCCTATTTGATTGAAGTTGTTGAAAAGAAAAGAAAAATAGGAGCCGTGACATTTATGTATGTGCGCATAAATAATGAAAATTGTAGTCGGCGCCGTCTGGAATAGTATTCAATCTAAAAACATGAGGGATACATTCGATATAAGATCATCTGGATGAAAACAGCTCACGTTCACTGATCCTTTTCTTAAAATATGAATATTGATTGAATACATTTAAACCGTCAAAGGGATTAACAAACACTTTTGCATTTTTCTCATCAATTTTGAATCTAAAAACATTAAGAAACGGGAAAATATTATTATATTTTGTAAAGTTTTTATCCTATAACCAGTATTATTTGCTTTAAAAAAATATAGATCTTTTCTAATATCCTTAGGCTTTTACATATACATGTAGCTTGATGTTTATAAATTTTATGCAAATAAAGTGTGCTTAAAGATTGATTTTTTTTCTTGATTATAGCTTTCATTAAAAAGTTTAAGTATGAATGTGATTTCAATACATATTGGATGATTGTGAACTGTATATTGTTTCTTTGAAAAATTAATGATACAGGCAAGCCTTTAAAGCACATCTAAAGCTTTATCAGAAATTTATATGACTATAATACATGAGAGCATATTAAAGGTATTGTTTAACTTTGTGAGCAGCAGATTTAAAAAATTCTCAAACCAAGATGAAACATGTGTACAAGTGCATGTATTAGAACTAATAAACCCTGAAAACAATCATTATTGAGATTGAAAAGCTACATGTAAAGCTACAAGGCAAACACCGACTTTGAAAATAGGTGTCTTATAGACGCCTAAATAGTACACATAAGTGTATGGGATGAAATTAAAATGGTGTTTCCGGTCACATCATATTTCAATTTTCGAAGCACTAAATAGTTATTTTCGAACGCAATTTTTTCTGGGCTTTATTTTGTAACATATCACAGACACAGGTGACAAGTGCGACCTTCTAGCTCAGATTTTTAAAAAGTCAAACCAATGTTAAGCAGCTGTCATTAATGCTTGTTCGGCCATTAGAATTGAAATCTGGCATTTTCCAGCTGTAACAATTCAAATTTGGTATCTACAGTGTAGCATCCTCTCTTGGAATCAAATATTTTCATTTAAGAAAATAGCCATTTTTGAGTACTTACTTTACAAATATGTATTAGTTCACTTGTTGTTAGAAAGCTTCAGAAAAAGATAACATCTGAAATTTTCAGCCCATTTCTACACTAAAGATATGTACTTATCTAAAAGACAAAAATACATGTACATCATGATCAGGAACCCTATCAAAATCAATATGAAATTTGTAAATGTATCCCATAAAACAAAATTTTATTTTTTAACCATCACACGTACATTGTAGACGTTTTATTTTATTTTCTATTTTTTCTAATTTGGGGGGGGGGTACTTTCACTTTTCACTGCCTAAATCTGCAACACTGGATCAATTTTAACATTGTGATGAATGGAGTTTTCCAGGGCTCATTTGAGCATTACAGGGCTTTAAATTGTCCCCAGTCCCGGTGTAACCCCCCCCCCCCCATTCTTCACATTATAATCATGTCAAGGCATACACTTTCAGATAAAATAGTAATTCATTGGAATAGTCATTTGCACTGAAATTGGGATATTTACCAATAGTATTAAAGATGGGAGTTAAAATTTGAGAATAGTTTAAAAATTCATTTCAGTGCCACATTGTACGTATGTACAGTATCATTTGTTCATGCAACCATTAATCTGAAGGTCAAAGTCACCAAAAAGCTTTATATTGAAATGTGAATTATAAAGTATATTATTTCTTCCATCCAATTAATTTAAGACTCCTAAATGAATACAAAAAGGTAAAATAGCACCAGATTAGATGTAAACCATCATCGTTCTATCAAACTTTCATTGTGATTTACAAGAAGAGTGGTAAGAGCTTCTCTTAAGAAATTGAAAACTAAAAAAAAAAAATATTTCATAATCCAATAAAAGAATAGCCAGTGTCAACAAAATTTTACTCCCTCATTAGCGTATCACTTTGGACATAACAGTTTTGTAAAAAGACTATAAGAATACTGTAAACAATATTTCAAATATACCAGTTCGTAGTTACACGTACTTCATGGACAATTTTGGTCAAATGACCTTTCATTTCTTTCATTATGATAGGCAGATTTCAAAGCAAGATATTACGAAAGCTTGCCTTACATAGCAAGATGAAGAAATATACATGTAATAGATTAGGTGACTAGAATAGCACACCAGTGAACACTTTTTGAAGGTATTACTTTGAATGTACAGTATATATCATAGCATGTTGCACAACGTACTTGGCAAACTGCATGTGAAATACCAGTCGTTCGTGGATGCATTATTGTTTTTTGTGGATGTAAATGAAAACCACAATTCAAAAGAATATATGAATAATCAAGACATCAAAGTTGGTGCTTATCTCATTAGATATTTAAACCACCATGTCACTTTAGTACAAATGACCTTCCTCTGATCATGCGTAGAATCTTTTGATCATGCGCAGAAAGGGACTACGAACTGGCTTATTGCAGTAGCTTCTTAGTCTGCACGCACAGACTTTAATATATTTGACACTTTAACCAATAGCAGGTCTAGAGTGAAGACTAGACACCTAGACTCTGTCTGTGTCAAATAGGCCATAGTGAATCTACACAGTAGCTTAACTACTTCAGACTGTGTATTATGCACTATGATAATTGCAAAAACCAAGGATCTGTATTTGCAGACTAGTAGCTTCTCATTTTCACACCTAACTTTGAAGAAATGATCAGGTTTGACTTCTCTCTCATCATCAGAACCCTTACATCTACACATATTTCAATCAACTTAACCTAGATAATATGTATTTATAAATATTTTTTTACTAAATTTTGTCTGCTTTTATCAAAATCATCTTCATCAGGATGAGTTTCCAGATACTATTATTCTGAGTGGGTAATCAAAAAACTGTGCAGTAAGACCTTCACCTACATGTACATGTCATCCCTCTACAATTTTGAATGAAATATTCAATGCAGCTGTGAGCGGGTTCTGATGTTAACGTAGAGCAGTAAGAGTGTTGCAAGAAAGCACAAGGAGACACATAATCAATTGAATGATTATCACATGTCAAATCAATTGTTAAAGGTCAAGTCCACCTCAGAAAAATGTTGATTTGAATCAATAGAGAAAAATCAGACAAGCACAATGTTGAAGATTTCATCAAAATCTGATGTAAAATAAGAAAGAAAGTTATGACATTTCAAAGTTTCGCTTATTTTCAAAAAAATAGTTATATGAACGAGCCAGTTACATCCAAATGAGAGAGTCGATGATGTCACTCACTCACTATTTCTTTTGTTTTTTATTGTTTGAATTATACAATATTTCAATTTTTACGAATTTGACGAATAGGACCTCCTTGCCTGAAGCACAAAATGTTAAAATAATGGAATTTCACGTGTTCAGGGAGGAATGAACTTCATTTCACATGACAATGACGAGAAAATGAAAATATTTCATATTTCATATAATAAAATACAAAAGAAATAGTGAGTGAGTGATGTCATCAGTTCCTCATTTGCATACCGACCGAGATGTGTATATAACTGTTTTGTGAAATAAAGTGAAACTTTAAAATGCCTTAACTTTCTTATTTTACATACAATTTTGATGAAATTTTCAGTGTTGTGCTTGTTGAATTTTTCTCTTTTTATTCAAATCAAGTTTTTGTTGGGGTGGACTTGTCCTTCAATTACTTATATTGAGTATCAGTATGTAGCACTTGAAAATAAAGTAGATGACTGCATAATTTATGAAATATGATGATTGACATCCATCAAGTACAATGTATTTGGTCACAGCATATGGTCTAGTAAACTAGTTTTCTTTTTCAGCATGACTTGTCAGGCTATGCAAATAGCTTGTAAATGAAATTTGGTATATTCTTTCTTATTGCTATTATCACAATTATCATTTCTGTTCCTATTATTTACTTTTATTGGGGGGGGGTGTTCCTATCTCATCCTTTATACGTTTGATTCGCTCTTATTGCACATAATTATCATTTTATGTCCAGGTAATGTTTGAGAACATAAAATAACTGTTTACCCTTGCCAATATGATCATTTCATAATTATGAAAAAAAACATGCGAATTGATCAATATTGACACTTTTTCTTATGGAGAAAATGTTTTCAATATAAGTCGTCTTTTGAGATTACTTACTAAAAATGAAATGTATTGTATGACATTCAATCATATTTATCTGATCATAAGACAATCATTCAATCATATTTATCTGATCAATAAGACAATCAAGAGGAATATCTTGTATTATGGCAGTTTGGAACCATGAACATGTACCATAATCAACTACAATCAACCACAACCACCGTGTTTTTACCTACTTAATATTGAATACCAAGAAGCTGATTTGATATTGTGGTTGTTTACTGCACAAGAGAAAACAATCTTTCTTAAGCATCAGGTATAAAATGTCTAGATAAGAAATGTTTCAAGCCAATTATTCCAGAGCTTCATCTACTTTGAGCACAGACAAAAGATCTAAATAATGACCATCATCATCTTTTAGTAGAACTTTCCTAAATCCTTTAGAGCAAGGATGCAACATAATTTTTTTTTGCTGCTACTTTTAGTAGTAATATGTCTTATTTGCATATGTATCATTTGCATATTTGATGTGCGATGATGTAACTGACGTCACATTGGATACGCGTTGCTATGGTTGTGGTTACGATATGGCGGTCCCGGCCCAGCCTACCTTGTTGCCGGTGTTGCGACTAAACTGAACAATAAACATTATATTATGATGTTGGATCATATAAAGCTAGTACAGGATTCTTTATTGACTATAGCTTGACACTTTTGTCAGGGTGAACTTCCTGTTATTTTCCTGATACCAAAATTACATGTAGCTACATTATATTATTTAAGTTTACAGTCCTGCATTTGACCCTATGGAATATCAGAAATTATTTTATTGGTTTTTGAGAGCTAAGGGCTAAGAGAGCTAATTTACCAGGAGCCCCCATGCGCAGAGTAGAATGATAGATTTTCCAATTACCATTGAACACACAGTCAACTTGAGTCTCCTCTCCTGCTCGAAATTCCCCTTGCTGACTCAAGCCAGCCTTCTCTCAACTCTCCAACTACATGTATACAATCTTCTCACCTTTTCTTGTTTCAGTACTTTTAAGGATTACACTCATCTCACAAATGAATGTTATGTGACCTACCATCTCAAAACCAGACCTGCCAACCTCTGGGAATGAAAAACTGTATTCTATCATTTCTGTGATTAAAAAAAAACTGTATTTTTCCCCAAAAAAGTATATTTCATAATAAAATGCTTGGCGCACTCGCTCATTGCGGCACTCAAGCTGCATGCAAGCTAAAATGCGCACTGCTCTAGCAGATGAAAAAAAAAAACAATGTTGAAACATGTGTATATCTTCACCCTGGTTTTAATAAAATGATTGAAAAAAAAGTGACCTGAATTACATTGATCTAATAACCATATTTGTGTACGTTGTATGAAATAGGGACATATACATATAGCCATGATTTTCCTCAATAAATTACGATTTTGTAAAAAAAAACAACATATTTTTAAAAGAAAAAACGTACTGCCGAATTTTGGTTGCAAAAACGTATTAATACGCCTAAAACGTACTGGTTGGCAGGTCTACAAAACTACCAATACATGTAGGTCACCAGGTATTAAGGTTCTTTGTCAAAAGCCAAAATAGTAATTTAGTCTCCAAAACCAAAAATTACAAAAACAACGTTCTCAAAGAGCAATCCTTCTTTTTCATACTGTGAAAATTTGAAGTCGTGAAGTTGAATAAACAAAAAGATACAAGAGTTTCTTGGACACTACTTTTTCGGACTGCTTGACAGTTTCACTGAGATTACACAGTATGCACATCTCATGCTTGAGTGAACCCCAAACTTCAAACTCTGTTTTCTCCTTTAATATTTTTCAAGCTCTTACTGAATTTCCTCCGCATTCAATCAAGGACTTGTAATGGTTATTGTTGGTCAATTTTAACATATTATGTTTCATTCTAAAGCTTAAGAAATAAACTTTCAAGCTCAATAAAAATGTCAATATTCATTTTAGTTGACTTATTGTTGGTTTTAGGGTGACAGGTCACATATTTCTCTACATTCCAACCTTCAACATTCTCACCTCTCCTCTTTAATAAATCTCTACCTTATCCACTTTTCTGAATGCATGTAATTCACATATGACCGTATGGCCCTAAGAAGGCTTGTTGCTAGAGCTCGTAAGATTTCAGTTCCCTTTCAAAATACTCAATAAATAAACACACGTGTTGGCACATGGTTCATGGCCATCAGTTCTTAATTTGCAAAATGTTTTAAAAAAGGTGGGAGGGGGGGTTATACATGGTTTTTTTTTTTCCAAACTTAATTAGTTGAAAATAAGAGACATCAGCTGTAGGGACAGTGATTTTCCGTTTCTAAAAATTGCCTTTTCTGTTTCAGAAAATCTCAAATTCCGTTTCAGCATGTCTGAAAACGGAAATTCTGTTTCCCCATAGACTTTGTGTACAAGAAAAATTGACAATTCCGTTTACATAGAAAACCAATACGCAACGAGTAGCGATGTCAAAATGCTAGCGCTGCTCAAAATTTGCATCTACCAATGTACTAACATCGCTTTAAAATCCATATTAATCGAAGAGATTCGAGCTCATAAAATATTTAGGGAAACATAATCAACATGAATATATTCTCACCTTTCATATTATTAGCATTATTTTATTGTTAAATGGGATTTTATCGCTGATTTGGGGACTTTTCGGACATCGTTTTGAGCAGTCGACGACTTCCGAATATCCGCCATTTTGAATTTGATGAATCACCGTGATCATTATATTATGAGCGAACGTAGAGGGCAGCAACACACGGCCGGATTCTGCCTTCTATGCGGACGTAAGTGTAAACTAATTTGGATACGATCGAGTGATGGAGAGGCTCGAGTGTAGTTACGATGTGTTGATTGTCATGATTGTTGTTGCAAAGTGAGATCGTGTTTTTTCAGTTGATATTCGTATTTTGTTGAGGATTTGGGATTAATTTCTGTTGCTTTTTTGTGCATTTTGAGAAAAAACATGTTTTCCGTGATTTTCCGTTTGAAAAGCCACTTTCCGTTTCAAACAGCCAATTCCGTGAATTCCGTCCGTTTTCCGCGATCGCGGAAAATCACTGTCCCTACAGCTGGGAGGCATCATTGTGAAATTAGAGGGGGGGGGGGCTATTTTTTAATATTATAAGATGTTTGCACTTCATCCTACCTCACTCACTTTAAGCTTCAATGTCATTCTTCAAATCCTTACATGTAGCAATGTCTTTACAGAAAACTGACAGGACCTACATTACTATTATAAATATTGAGCAAATACTTCTTAAGTTATGACCATCTTTATGTAAATATGTTGACACATTGTTCATATTTTGGTGATGAGACACACACACAAAAAAGTTATAATGTATTCGGACTTCAATGACCAATGCACAATGTAACAGGCTGGAACTACATGTAAGGGTGTGTTCAATGTTAAGTTTCAAATTCAAACAGCAATATGAATCATCATTGAAAACTCAATTACAAAACACAGAACACAAACACAATCAGCAGTGCACTGTTCATGTACACTGTAACAGACTGTAACTTAGGGTATGTCAAGTTTCAAATTCAAACAGCAATACATTGTATGAATCATGATTGAAAACTCAATTACAAAACACAGAACACAAACACAATCAGCAGTGCACTGTTCAGTGTCAAACATATAAAGCTTTTTATATGTTGATCGTCTTTAAATTTCCCGCTTTTGTTAGCGCAGCTTTATTGCACAATTTGACCCATAACAACAAGGGTCAATTTGGTACCTGCTTGTGTACATGTAAGCTTCCACTGCGAGAACAAAAGACGTTTCAAAACTCAATTGTGTTCAATGTCTCATTCGCTATGCTGAAGGTCGTAAAATCTGAGGTAATCCGTTAAGCACCTTTTTTGACATTTAAATTTTCCTCCAAATCATGATTTGAAAGATGATTACTTTTACGACCAGAAATGGAGGACATTAAAAACACCCTTTTTTCTCATTATATCGTGTTTTGTAATCACGTTTTCAATCATGGTTCATGTTGCTGTTTAAATTTTGAAACCGACATTGAACACACCCTTAAAAGAAAAATTTTTTGCTAATTTTGAAAAGGTGTTGACTAGAGAACTGAGGTGTATCATTATCAAACTCAAGTTTACTCCCACCCCCCCCCCCCCCAAAAAAAAAAAAAAAAACAGATGTATAACATACCTTATTTTTGTAGATGTTCTTTGCAGAGTTTTTCCCTGTTCCATACTGAAATAAGACAAAATAAGGAAAGCAAGTGACTTTATGTACATAATATGTATTACTCATCTTTCATCCTCAATTTCAAATACAATTTCAGGAGTTAATTATAAATAAAAACAGGTAAAGGATATTTACATAAATCTATTTTAAAACTAAAAATATGGAAAGTACTAAAGAGGCAGGTTTAAGTGAAATATTTACAAAAGTACTGGGAGAGTTGTTCTTCAGTGACATCACACATCTTTGTTGCCTTGCCAATGGGAGATCTCCATTGAATTTAATAGTGATCTCAATATTCAAATGCTCATAACTTTCTCATTATTTGTTCCAAATGTTTTATTTTCCTTTAAGCTTGCAAGATATGAAATAGAGACACTCCTTAAAGACAAGTCGTGTTTGGAGTATTATTGCAAAATGAAATTACACAAAAAAAATAGAAAATACTTTTTCAATTTATGTAAAAAAAACTTACCTCATTTGACAGGCTATGTGGAGGTCCATTAAGGAAACCTTGCTTTACATTTGTACTTGTCAGCTCATCCTGCATAAAAATAATGCATTTACATCAGTTGTTTCAGTTTTTAGAAATATGATGGTCATAAAATTGTATTTCATATGTTTCATAATTTCTAAATTTAATTACATTTAAGTTTCTCATGGATGGCAGAAGCACACAGCCAATATGGGAGACAATCTCCCATATTGAACTCTTGAACTTAAAGGACAAGTCCATCCCAACAAAAAGTTGATTTGAATTTGAAGAGAGAAAAATCAAACAAGCATAGCACTGAAAACTTCATCAAAATCAGATGTAAAATAAGATATGACATTTTTGCTTAATTTCACGAAACAGTTGTATGCACATCCTGGTCTGTATGCAAATGAGGAGATTGATGTTATCCACTCACTTGGCCTATTTCTTTTGTATTTTTTCAAGAATTCTAATTTTGTCCTCATTGTCAAGTGAAACAATAAATAATTCCTCTCAGAACATATGGAATTCGAATTGTTTAATACTATATGGTTGTGTGAAGTTGGTCTTCATTCATTGTCAAATCTGTAAGAAATGAATTAGGCCTAGATCTAGACCCGTATTGTACAATTCAAACAATAGGAAACAAAAGAAATAGTGAGGGAGCTACATGTATCATCGACTGTCTCATTTGCATGCCAGAGTTGTGCAAATCCACCGACACTGTTTTGTGAAAAATAAGCGAAACTTGTCATAACTAAAATGTCATAACTGTCTTATTTTACAACCGATTTTGATGAAATTTTCAGCATTAAGGTATTAAAATCAACATTTTACTGGGGTGGACTTGACCTTTTTTAGCTTTAAGCAAATTAAGAACTTGAGTTTAACCAAAGTAACTGCAAATTTAATATTTAAAAAATATATAATTAGCTATGAGACAGGCTATGTGACCTATTTTACAGTATCCCACTTTTCAAATAAAGAAAGCTTTCTCTGCCATCGCCGCCCTCCAGCTCTCCAGGGGCAGTATTCTGAGGTGATTTTATCTTTTAAATATTTATATAATATTGACTGGCCTTGAGGGGAACATCAAATATATTGCCAGCAAATGAATCATATTGGCCTGAGTCTTTAGACGAGGGCAATATGGGTCATTTAAGGGCAATATATTTGATGTTCCCCGAAAGAAGAGCTAGTCAATATTTTTATTATCATCCAAATCAGATATCTAGAGCAAAAATCATGATAATAGGGATATTTCTTTTAAAAATAGAGTTCTGTTGTGTCATGTTAATATCGGTCTAGGCTCTGCACTTTACCATTATGACGTACTTGCAAGCGCTCGGATTCAGCGTTGTCTTTATTATGACGTATATTGTTGGTGGGCGGATCCTTATGAAGCGTATCTCTTTATACGCATCCACAAATTCCCGGATGTGAGACCAGGGAAAATACAAAGGTATATTTTGCTTCGTCTCTGCATGCAAAGTAAATACGCGCACTGAGACCGAGGAAAATACAATCAATATACCTACCCATCCCGATATTCAGAAAATGTAGGGCAATACGGTTTTGTAAATGACCAGCTCATACAGTATGTCTGATACGGGTGATAATTTATTTTATTTCTTAAAGTAAGGTTGGAATTCTGAGATGACATTTTATCTCTCAGATAAGATTCTAAATTTTCTCTTGCGCATACATTTCATCTTGCATAACCACAGAACAATGCCTGTGTAGACGTACACACTGCACATTGCATATCTTACCATTGCAATGCACATGATGTCCTTACACTCATGTTACTTTGAAGAAAAAATAAAATAGACTTTAAGAGGGTAGGGGCTATTTTACTTCCATGATGTTGATTTCATCAATATTTCTAGGTGAATTACCCCTAGATATTGATTTGAAAGTGAGGAAAAATTTAATATTCACTGAGAGTAACATTAATAGCATTATTCCTATCTGTAAAATCTGGAATTATTTCACAAGACTTTTCTTGATACCTGACTAATATTGTCTCTGAAGCAATGCTCGAGAAGATGCGATAAAGACATTAAATAAAAGACGATTGATGAGCTAGCGTGTAGTGCAAGTGTATTTGAAGTAAATAAATTGATGCAATCTCACTCCTTGACCATACCTCCTGGCGGAATGGATTTCCACTGGTTGAGTGAGACGAGAGAACTTTAAGTGTAGTGAAAGCATGTTTCTCATAATAATTGATATTGGATACAGCCTATATTGCTTCAGTTAAATTAACAATGTCATGAAAGTGTGTCTTACAGTAGGCCTACAGAGATAAAATGAAGTTTAATCAATTTTGTTCTCATCTCAGAATACCAATTCTGAGTGACGATCTGAGATATTTCAAGGGTAGGCTGTTACATATTATTATTATAAATTTTATCTCACTGGCTTTAACGGAGACAAAATTAAATAACTTCAAATAATTAAATAAAAAAGAATAAATTTAAAATTAAAATAATTTTAAATATGAAATATTTTAATCTCCGTTTGGCGTTAAGAATCAGTGAGATACATTGTAAAGTAAATACTTTATCTGAGATCCCAGTATAGCTTCTGTATGAGCTGCCAAAGGGATTATTGGTACTACATCAATTCAAGAGATTAAATAAATCTCAGATTCAGAATATCAACCCAAGCCACGGCATTATGCCATTAGCTAACTAGGCCACTCTCACTCTGTCCCGCGGTCAACCCCGACTCGCCAGCGCCAGCCGCCTAACAAACAGGCAAAGCTCCACACCGGAACCGGCGTCAGTCGTATTTTCAATCCAGTAATATTTTTTTTCAAACGAAATATATAGATAAAATCTTCAAAGAAATGAAGCATATTAGAATATACGAATACCATACCTCTTTCTGCTTCGGATCTTGTGGATAATATCCAGGGGGTCCGAGTTTGGGCCGTTTTAATTGCCTCAATTCATTTGGCAAAAGATGAGACATTTTGCCAGAATCCGAGGCGGCCGCGATCCATCCACTTTACTGCTATGGTAGAGTCGAGTAAAAAAGAAAAGGAAAATTGAAAAAAAGAAGAGATAATCCAGCTGCATGTTAAAGCGAACGCGGGAGCTCGTATTAATCGCTCGACATTCAGAGCGCGACCAGGAGAGAATGTTATTACAATTGTAGTAGACCCAATAAAAATAAAGCAACAACTTCTGATACAGATTATTATGTTCGACAATTTTACTGTTTTAACATCCAGGAGATGTGAGACAGTGAGCCGAGAAGCGATAACACAGAAAACTAACAAAGAACTCGATTACAGCTACTATTCGGATGAAACCCTTGAATAATTTAGCTTAAGGCGTTTCAGTACGCGAACCAGCACCAAAAAAATCCTAATTTCAAGAGCGATATTTTCATATTCTAGAGACTTTTGACTCCTCATAAACACATCTTTTTTGCTCATTCTAATAATAAAAATATACTTGCATGGTATATTTGTGAACCCCGCTACCACCAAAACACCATCATACTGAAAATTAATCAATAGGCCTAGGTCTATGTTTAGCACGTTTTGAATTCTTTAGTTGGCAATATTGACAAAACAAAAGTGCCCCCCCCCCATGATAAGATTGGTTGTTTCGATCCCTTGCTTTCGAATATCTTTAGAAATATGCATTTATTTATTTATTTATTTCGTTTTATTTATACAGTGTAGTCCCATCAGTAGTCATGTACTGTTTTCCAGGGGGCCCTGTAAACAAATGTTTACAATATAACAAACAAGCAAATTACATAAGGAAAAACAAACAGAACATGCAAAATAATCAGAAGTGAATACATGGAAAAAAGATAATGGTACATAGGTACCATGTAGGAAAGTAACATTAATTCATCTAGATTTCAATCAGCATTACAATACAGGAAAAACAGCCCCCCCCCCCCTACATTTCAATTATATAAATTAAGGTTAATCAGTGTGATTGCTACTCAATGTGAATAGTACATACGCAAATTTACAAGTGGAAACATGTATTGCATCTCCACTAACCCCCGGGAAAAATATCTACGACGAAAATCTGAGAAACTATTCTTCCTCCCAAAGTTGGGATCACCTGGATGTTTGCCCCTCCCCCCCCCTAAAAAAATTTGGAGGTGTCTTGGGCTACGACTCATGTCTTTCAATATGAGGGACGTGGGTTCGATTCCTATTTAGCCATGGTGTATTTTCCTTCAGCAAGAAATTTATCGGCTGCACTCAACCCAGGTGAGATGAATGGGTACCCGGTAGGAAGAAATTTCTTGAATGCTTGAGCGCCAAGATAGTCTGGCTAAAGCCGGGGTAATTGTAACAGGGCCCGCAGAGAAAATAATTTTCATAACTGAAGTGCATGGCTAATTATATTATGACTAGTGAACATTATTATTAACGAGCCCCTATCCTCCTTATGCTTAGCGACCCACTTGCTAAATTGTGACTATAGCGACCATCTTCTTTGATTATAACTAGCGACCTCGATGAAGATAGGCCCTTATGAATAGTTAACCTTATGACTATTATGAATAGCGGTCCTTATGACTGGCGGGTGGGGTGGACCACTGAGCCAAAAAGGCTGTGTGGGCGGTTATTGTATATCACGATTTAGTCGACTACCATTCTGTCGATGGTCGCAGCGGCTAATCAAAACGATATAAGTGATGGGAAAATTAATAAAATAAAATCAAATAAATGAAAATAAGAAAAGCAGAAGATGGAACCATGAAATATGATAAGTATCATTTTTCACTCTACATTAAAGTCGATTTAAGGTTGTTGTTTACTAATAAACTCAATAATAGTACAGCTGTAATAAAGAAGAAAATGTGGCCTACTTCATACCTGGGATTTCACCCATTTAGAATGAAGAGCGCCAGCTTAAGTTTAAACAAACGCACGAGTTGTTCAGAAACTTATCCAACAAAAAGAAAAGTTATAAAAAAGTAAGTAGTAAATATAGCTTTTCGAGAATTTAAAATGGGGTGAAAAACTAATGCACACTGAAAGAAAACCACTACACTTGCTCCAACTCACCGCATCACTGAAAGATAACTTACTCGGAGTTTTCTCTATTCCCAACAAAACATTGATTTGAAGAAAAAAAAACAGCATTACGCTGAAAGAATACATCAAAATTAAATGTAAGAATAGGTCTTGCTTCTTTATATGCACATTCTTGTTTGTATGCAAAGGATATAAACCAAATATGTCACCCACTCATTATTTATTTGTATTTTATCATATCAATATGAAATATATCGTTTTCTTCATTACACTCTAAATTACAGGGATTTAAAATAAGTCCAGATGGACTGTATTTAGGGACCAATCGATTTCTGGATTTACTTTTAATCCTAAAGACTTAACTTTAAATCTCAAATGATTTAAATTTAGATCTTTCGAGATTCAAAAATGAATCTTAAGGATTCAAACTAAATCCGGAATACGATTGGTCCCTAACTACAGTCCATGTGGACTTATTTTAAATCCCTGTAATTTAGAGTGTACGTAACAAAGTATGGTTCCTCTTTGACGAGTATCATTTTCGCTTCTATTGTGATTCAATTTAGAGTTTTCTAATTTTCAAATCTTGATAAATTAAGGGGGAAAAATAAAATTGACATAATTAAATACAAAATAGATAGTGCGCGTGTGAAATAATCGGCTTTCTCATTTGCATTATAGCGCACAAACTGTTTAATAAAAATTAAACAAAACTTTGAAATGTCATTACCTTCCTTTTACATCATTTTTTTTTCATGATATTAGATTTTATCAATATCCGCTACACATAAACAAAATATGAAAAAAGTCGAAGGTGAAAGATCAGGCCTTAATTTAAATTAACAATGACCTTATATAGCTGTCGTGAGTGGACTTGACCTTTAACGGTTAATCCAAGCAAGCCAACAAAGAGTCACGAACAGCCTTTACACCCTATCAAAGGTGTATAAGACTGGTACCTGCAAATGTGCTTCAAAAAAGATGGAAGAAACACGTAATGCCAAACAACATGTTTTAAAGGAGGTTTTAGTTGTCGCTGTCGACTGACAGTTAAAGTCCATGGCGTTACTACCTAAAGAAATTTGAGTGATTTGATTTTATTTATTTCTGCATTCAAGATAATATATGCAACATAACAATAAGGTGATACAATTCAGTTTCACAAAGTAATAAAGCAATAGTCATAATAAAGCAATGAAAAATAAATATCGACAAGAAGCAATATTCAATCGAAAGAAAATAACAGTTTAAATGAATGCAGGAGACCGCCATCGTGAGCGGTTAAGCTTGAAAATGATGGCGGCCTCGTAAATAACAGAGGAAGGGGGGGGGGTGGGGGAGGTGACTCAGGGGAACATGAATGAGAATTTATTACGTCATTCTCTCCGATCTGCCACAAATGATTATTACACCATCATATTGATAATGGTATCGTAATTAGGCGAGCCACCCTATATTTAATCTAGATTGTCCCTACAACAGTCTTTCGCAATCGACGATCACTTTTTTAATCTTATGACCAGGATGTGATAGCCATTGAATAGATGCCAAATAAGGCATTACATACCTAATCCCTCAACATAAAGCGATTCCTGATGGTTTCAATTGAACCCCATGAAACCCTTGTGGTAAATTGGCTAAGTAATGACGTGTTTGACGTCACAACAGCCGGCGGACGTAAGGTAGCCAATGAACGATTAGTTACCTAATAATAACTTTTTGGCAAAGTTCGTTGCAACTGGCGTCCAATATATAATAGGATATCTCTTCGTAAGTTACTATAACGTGATATAACGAGCAAGATCTTTGCTGTTGTTTTGGGTTGATTTTTACATTTTTGTGTTGAACTTGAAGAAGAGGAAAAAAGCAACAACATCAAGCTTGGTAGACGGTGTGACAATTAGCCATTCAGTCTAACATATAGGAAACTGAGAATTCAAAAAAGTAACAGGTAAGTGAGATAATTACGAGCAGTTATATCAAGTCAATCACTTTACTGGATACACATACGATTTTGGTAGTTTCATTTAATTCCCTTAACACATGGTCAAAGCATGAGCTGATGACGCTAAATATTAAGTGTGTACAATAGGTTATAACATTTATTTCATGGCGCTTGTAATTTTGTTACATCGACTGTATTCGTGGGATTAGTGGCAGGACCCTGGGAACGATTTTTTTTACTGGGGGTACTGATCTGTGAATTTGAAAAGAATATAATAGTTGTCACTACAAAATGGAGAACAATTTGGTCCCAATAAATTTGAGAAGCAAAGAAAGAAAAAAAAGTTTCGCTACAGCATTAACGTCCATTTCCTTGCATTTTTACCTATCTTCCAGAATACATGGGGTGCTGCCTATGGAGAATAATACACGCAGCACCCCAAGGAAATTTTTTGGGGGTGCTTCACCCTATAGCACCCCCGCTTCCCAGCGCCATTCATATCGTTAAAATAATCAAATTCAACAATATGAAGATATTTTCACACTGTGGACACCTCGACAGTGTGACTGTTCACAGCATGTTCACATGTTCACATATTCGACCATCACACTGTTGGAATGCTCATATTTAACGATGTGAAGATATTTTCACACTGTGGACACCTTGACAGTGTGACTGTTCATATGGTCAACCATCACACTGTTGAAACGCTCAAACTAACAATGTGAAGGTGATTTCCACACTGTGGATACATCGCGATCGACAGTGTGACCGTTCACATAGTCTACTATCACACCGTTGAAATGCTCATATTTAACGATGTGAAGATATTTTCACACTGTGGACACCTTGACAGTGTGACTGTTCATATGGTCAACCATCACACTGTTGAAACGCTCAAACTAACAATGTGAAGGTGATTTCCACACTGTGGATACATCGCGATCGACAGTGTGACCGTTCACATAGTCTACTATCACACCGTTGAAATGCTCATATTTAACGATGTGAAGATATTTTCACACTGTGGACACCTTGACAGTGTGACTGTTCATATGGTCAACCATCACACTGTTGAAACGCTCAAACTAACAGTGTGAAGGTGATTTCCACACTGTGGATACATCGCGATCGACAGTGTGACCGTTCACATAGTCTACTATCACACCGTTGAAATGCTCAGATTAAACTATGTGAAGATATTTTTACATTTTTGACACCTCGACAGTGTGACTGTTCATAGCGTGTTCATATCGTCGACAATGATCATATTATTGAAAGGCTCAAAACAGTATAAAGGTACTTTCACCAGGGACGTGAGTCCCTGCTTTCACTGAGTGCCATGTCTGATTTATATATTATGTTGAATCGTATGATGGTTTATTGGCTTCTTTGTGTATTATGTTCACATGTGGAATATGTAAGTAAAGTAATATTCAGATTGAAATTTAAATATAAATGTTTATCAATAAACCAGTTGATCTCATCAAAGCCTGCGAAATTGGAACAGCTGGATTTTTTTTACTGGCCGAATTCCATCTCGAAATTGATATATGTCTCTATTAGTATTACTGCAAGTTATCATTTCTATTATGGTATTTTTTGTTGTTGATTATCATTTTTATTATTACTACTATTACTATAAACATTGTTATGATTTCCATTATTATTATTTTCATCATCATCATTATCATCATCATCATCATCAGTATTTTTATCAATTATCTTGATAATGATCGTCGTTGCCATCATCTTCGTCGTCGCCATCATCTCTACCATCGTCACCAGCACCAGCACCACCACCACCACCATCATCATCATCATCATCATCATCATCTTCTTCTTCATCACATCACCACCAGTACCACCACCATCATCATCATCATCGTCGTCGTCGTCGTAATCATCATCATCATCATCACCATCATCATCATCATCACCTTCATCATCATCCTAATCATCAATACATCATAATCAGAAGTTTACTGTATTATTCTCAAACTCTTATCGAATCCAGCAGTCTGCCAGCTTCAAATGAAACATGATTAGCCTTCATGTAACTTGAAAACAAAAGTCTAAAACAATGAAATAATAATTGTAATCGTTTGTTACTGTGCAAACCATGTTAGTGTTTAGTGCTTACAATATCCGATATCTGGTCCTTGATTCGGCGGAGTTAAATTTTTGGCAACACTGGCGGATTTTTTTTTTTTGGGGGGGGGGGAGAGCAGTGCCCTCACAAAGAAAGGTCTAATTATTGTTAGAATTTCAGATTGAACTCCCATAAGAAGAAATATCCGGCAGTATAGGTCTGGACAGCGCCATGTGATTTTCCGTGTGATCATAATAATCGAGCAAATTAAATAGTACCATCATCGTATATCATGAATGATTTACATGTATGTCTACAAGGTTTATTTCCAATTCGTCCAATTTTTGCCGACTCGTCTACTAACATTTGGTCTACCATCAGTTCGTCCACTCACCACATGGTCTACTTTCATTTAGTCTAATGCAATTCCGTTTGATAACCTGTTGGTCCAATAGCTATTTAGTCCATATACCATTTGGTCTAATTGGACTGAGTGTTAAATTGCGCAAAATGAATGAAAATTAAATGGATATTAGGCCAACTGGTTATGAGACGAAATGGTGATTAGACGAAGTAATGATGGGACCAAATGGTTAAAGGACCTAATGATTTTTAGACCATGTGTTAATAGCTCCATGGTTAGACGAAATGTTGATCTACGAAATGGCATTAGACTAAATAAGAGCAGACCATGTGGTGAGTAGACGAGTCGGCAGTAGACGAATTGGCAATTTAGCATCCACAATTACTGAATTATCGTTTTGAAAGTTAACGTGTGGGAAAGGAAGAATAAAATTCAGTTTATCTGCCATTTAGCATTTTTATAGTGGAGTTAATCTTAATAAATGCCATCCACAAGTAGATATAATAAAACTGAAGCTTTGTATACTATAGAATAGAATATCCGGCATTTTAGACCCATAGCCTAGATAGAACCATTGCTTCCTGTTGCAGAGCCATGGTACTTCGTTGACCTCCGGACTTCCGACACTTGGTTCCTGGACGTATATACACAGTCAAGTAGTTTTTTTCCTTTTTAAAAGAAACTATAACACACAGTTATTCTAATACATTACCCTTAATAGTCATATCTTTGAATATTGTAATCTCATATGATTTTTATTCATCCGGGAAGAACGGGTTCAAATCTACCAGATTGTAACGCTTTCTTCTTAATTCGGTCCGGTCGAATCTCGTTGCTAACCGGACCCGGTGTATTACGTTGACACGGGGATGTCAAAAACATTTTCAGGAGAAAATAAAATGGTACTCATTGCCTAAAACGAAACAATTGCCAGCACGATAAATTTGGCGAGTGTACAAGCGAAAAAGTCCAGTCTCATAAACAAATGCATATTTTTTCTTAGGGTAAATATAGGAAATCCCTAGTTCTCCATGCGTAATGCGCTGCAATGACATATAATATACTTATGTCAGAAAGTATAAACTTGAAAACTGAATAAAAGAATAAAAACAGAAATAGGGTAGGCGGCTACGGGGGCCCCAGCGGTTAGGTTACAGGGTGAGCGAAGGCAGGGATGGTGCTACTGAGCCTATTGAAGTTGCCTCTAACCTGCGACGGGTTACTCAAGACGTAGTTATTAATTACGTAGACTATTCTAAGAGTGACTTTTACATGCCCTTATGATTTTCACCTTTTTTTATTTTGGATTTATCGTAGGATCAAACACCATGTCGTCGACGACATCATGTAGACAAGTATTCTTAGCAGTCTTGGCCATGTCCATGGTCATCGAGGCGTTCGCGGGACGAACCGACCCGGCGGTAACTGCACTTACCCATCGGGTAAATTACTTACAGCGTTATATGACAAGCACGCTGATGGGGAAGATCTCGAATTTGGAGAGACAAAATATAGCACAGGCCAAGTAAGTTTTTATATTTTTGAAAACAAATTGTGCAATTATTACTGTAATAGTAGTAAGAGTAGTATTATAGTGGTAGTAGTAGTAGTAGTAGTAGTAGTCGTAGTAGTAGTAGTAGTAGTAGTAGCCGCAGTATACTAGTAGTAGTATTTGTAGTAGTAGGCCTAGTGTAGTATAGTATGATAAAATATATTATTTTGAGAGTAAGACAATAAATAAGATGAAGAATCAGCAGCCTCATGTAGTTTTCGAAAAGTGATTTATCTCAGATTTTCTTTGAATCCTCCTTATTATGCACATCGCCATAACATTCTTCCACTTTAGTCACTCCTTGTAACATTCGATTCTTATTCATGATTATAGCGCCATCACCAGGTTGACAATGGATATGAATGAAACTGTGACGGAACTGACCCAAAGCAACGTTGAACTGAGACAGAAGAACGCAGAGCTTCAGACAATGGTTGGTACCTTTGAAAGGTTCTTTTCCTCGCTCTTGGTTGATAACCCTGATGCCTTTGACCCGACAAGAGGAGTTGTCGAACGAATGGACAGTCTGAATGCTTTCCTCGGGAACAGACAGGCCATGTTGGCAGGTACGTATAATGATTGCAGACCTTTCTTCCAAACAATATAAAAAATGATAGTTTGGTTGGTTGTCAAACAAATTTACCAACTACTGCTCCAAAAAATAAGCATGGGTGATTCCCCCAAATAGTTCTTAGAATAGTTTTCGAACTAGCCTTTTGATTTTAGCCACCTTTTCTGAGGGTACAGGCGTAGGGTGAATCTTTAATGACCCCAACCTCTTCTGTATTTGTTCATCCCTCGCCACCCATCCCTGAATGAAAAAAGTGAACAATTCAAGAAGGAATATGAAAAAGGAAATTATAGAGCCACCGAGAATTATAGTTACATATTTTAAGTGTCACAGTCTTGCTGAAAAGCAGTCTGTTTGACTGATTGTGAGTTTTATATTGGTTATAGTTCAAGCAATATTCCTCCTTTTGGCATATTGTTTTTTTAATGACAGTGCTATTAAAGAGTCCCAAAGACATGAAAGAGTATCTCTACCTATTATTAGCTCTAGTTTTAAAGGAAATGTTACATCTATTTCTACAGGACTGCGACCCGACCCAGAGACAGTTCCGACCAATGACACTGTTGACCAGGAAGAACTTGGGCGAGTCTTGACACAGCTGTCGGAGGTGAACAGTGGTCTTGAACAGAAGGTTGATAAACTTCAGAGGAGGGTGGACAACGGGGTTGAAGCGGCAGGAGACAGGGCATTAACCGGAGGAGCTAATGATATCCTGACTCTAAATCAAGTAAGAAAATCATTTTAAAAAGTTCTATTCGTTTTATTAGCTGTGGTATCTTAAGCATTGATAACTATTTTGTTTTGTATAAACCAGAACAGGCATGAGATATTTGATATAAATGAAATATGCAGAAGCTGCTAAGCTCGTAAACACACAACCATAGATAATGAGGAAATATAGAATGAACCTTCCGAATATTTTTCTCAGGAAAACCTTACATGGTGCCCGGCCTGTACTAAGTACTAAGTTATAAATAAATTATTTATCTCTGATACTGGTAAACCTGAATGGTGTTTTGAAAAGACATTCGAAAGATATTTATACTCTATTGGAACATGGAAATATTCAGCACAGGAATGGGCAACCAGTCGTGGGTAAAGCCATATGTACCTTCATTCTGGACAGCCTTACATTTGGGGAGTGTTCCATGAAAGGACTTATTGGTCGTTTTATCATGTTTATCCGACAAGTCCCATTTTATCCGAAAGTTACCATGGTTACCATAGGAACAGTGCCTCTCAGCCAATCAACATCAAGGGACAAATATCAGACCTGACAACTTGTCGGATGAAAATGTTGATAAAGCGTTCCAATGGGCCTGACCTAAATGGATTTCATTTGATTCTAATTAAGGATTCATCTCATGCTATAAATTTCTTTCATTGCTACAGGTTGGAGACAAATTAGTGGCTTTGGAAGCAGCCATCAGTGCACTTACAGCAACACAACTAGCTAAGGACGATGCTGACCGTCAATCAGGCTCACGGAATGTAATTTCAGAGACTGACCGAGCAATTCTTGAAGGCGATTTATACGGAACAGCAAGGGGTGTCACTAGTGAGTATAGAATCTCTGAACCTCCCCAAAAATACATATACTTACTATATTCTTTTAACCAAAATCAAAACTCTTGTCCGGTAAATTGAGCCTTAGTAAAGTAAAAAAAGGGACATAGGAAGTAAATCCAGTGGTCCGGACTAGAAACCATGTACATGACGTAAGGTAATAGTAAGGTTTGGTGAATCAATAGACGTATAGGACCACCAGCTATTTAGAAGACCTGATACTACAGCGATTTACTTTCAGTGTAAACACACTGTTTAAAACTTTAAGCACGTTGTTAAGCCTGTCACTCTAACAACTGCTGTTCACAATTTCAAACAAGCTGTTTACAGTTTTTAACAAGTTATCTAAAGTTTTAAACATGTTATTTAAAAAGGTTAAACAATTTTTAGAAAGTAAAACAATAGTTTAAAAGTCTAAACAACTTGTTGTTCGAGTGAAGGGCTAAAACAACATGCTATTTTTGAAATACGTTGTAGCTATGTTGTTAACATTCTTTTTTCTCTCAATCAACATTACCCGATGGCGTGTAGGTGTCCGGAAGTCTGTATTTTCAGTGGCCTTAGATCACTCTGTACTTGGAACTACTAGCGCCCAGAAAATGCCTTTTAACTTCCCTTATGTCAATAAAGGGAATCACTGGAATGAAACATCCAAAACTTTCGTCTGCGGTATCACCGGTTACTACTACTTTCACTTTTCGTAAGTTTTCATTTATCTATGAGTATTAAGTCCATTGTTTTAAGTTTTAAGTCCATTGAAAAAGGTCAAACGTCACCAGCATTTCAAGAAGCACCATCCGTCGAAAAAAACATCTGACAAGCAAAAAAGTATCATCAATATACAAATTCTGTCAGAGGGTACCCTGCCTAGGCAAGAAGTAGGCTGCCGCCTTAGCCTGGTAGGGATATCAACCTCTAAAAGTCTTATTTCACTAAAAAAATTGTTTGCTTGTTTGATGTAATGATGAAAAACTCTATTCTTTTGATATGCTTACTGACGAATATTACATTTGTCATTCGGATTACATATTTTGCGGAGTCTGAATACCTAATTTAGTTTAGGATAGAGCACATGTAGTTATAATCGTCAAATCATTTTCAAGTGAAGGAAAAGTAACTGAGAAAGTAAAGAAGATAAATGGCACAAGGAGATGAAAGGATGGGTATAAAAAACTAGTAAAGAAAGAAAGAACAAAATATTTGTTCGTGTATACAACATTTTTTTTATCAAACTGAGGAATTCAACTTACTTTCGGCCCGCCCTTTCCCCCACCTTTTCGTTATCGTCCCGTAATAGAATCTTTCGTATCCCATCACAATGTCACTGACAACACAAACAATGTGACAAAGTTACCATGGTTATAAACGCTTATGGTCTGGTGTTTACAGTGAAATACAAACTATTCAACTGCACTTTGAAGTATATTACTTTGCTGAAATCTTTTTAGTTTAGTGTGATTTTATATTTCGTTCTTTTCCCCAGACTGCGATCGTACGATTCTCACTACATGGGGGTGCATCTGATGAAGAATAACCAACCAGTCACGGCTGTTTTCACAGAGAAGAGCTCCCGGAATGTGATGGAGAGTCAGGGAGTCGTGCTACCTCTCGAGATCGGTGACGAGATCTACCTCCGTCTCAGTCCGTCTGAAGAGTACGCCGTGCATTCCGATACCTACAAGTACTGCACCTTCTCCGGCTTCCTCGTCTATAAAGGTCTCTGAAAGAGCGACGCTGCATGTCTCGGTCACGCCGGCGATACCTACTCCAGCCTCACAAAGATTTGCGATTTGATCCGATCAACCACAATTATGGAAAGCCAGCAACGCCAACATCTAAGACGCATGCTTATTCAAAATGTTGTTCTAGATGATGACGTTGTATACTCGATTGTCTATTTGATCCGGATGGTCCGCCTTATGCCTTATCCGAAGCCTTTGATAATTAAAAAAATCGGCAGCCAAATGGTTAATTTTCAGATTTGTAACGCTTGATGGTAACATCGAGGTCGGAGGTGCAACTCAGTGGAGCATTTCATCAATATTTTGATCCGACAAGTTGTCAGATCATACAACTTTCCTTGATTTTGATTGGCTGAGAAGCACTGTTACTATGGCATCTGTAGGATAAACATGACGTGTCGGATAAAAAGTCCACCAAGTTCAACGACGCCCCCAGATCCCCGGTTTTGGATGATTGTGTTCAAGAATTTTCTTAACATATTGCAGATCTGAAAACTTGATTTTATATGCGACTGATCGACGGATGGAACAGACTTTGGTAGTTCTCTTTCAGAGTTCATTTTAATACTTTATTTTTATAGAGTGTACAAAAGGCTTTATATTTACAATTTCATTACTCCATTAATTCTATGTAACTCCCACCATCGTTCATAATCCTATGGTAGTTACGGTAAATCCAATAGATTATCATATCTTATGCTATAGATGGGCAAACACATCTGATCATAAACATGATAAAGGCATTTTAGATAGGATTGCATCCCTGTGTGTAAGGCATGTACGGATGGTATAATACCTGTAGTTTCTTGTAAAAAATATTATATGGCTATACCTTGCCTTACATCTACATGCCATTCCTAGAATTAATGATTTATAGATATTATTAAACTCTCTGCATATAAAATAATCTACAGTCTACAATATACGTCAACCTAAAGTACATCAATGTCATTTGCGTTTGTCTTCTCGGAACCTCTGAGAGAAAGAAAGAGAGAGAGACAGTGAGAGACCGCATCTCATATACAAATATAGAAAAATTATCCTTTTTTATAACAGTAAGTTAGAGATATAATCTGATCCGTATTGTATGATGTAAACATTATCCTCTTCCAGATTATGCACGGCATATATCAGTGCCCGGTAACACAAAGATCAATCATTGAACTAATTTACGATTGATCATACACATTGAGCCTTAGAATCAATCGTAGAAATCGGTCTAACGATCAATCGCTAAGCTTCGTGTTACACACCCATGATGTGCCTCATATCCTCAGACTTGCTCTGCATTGCCTTTTCGGTCATACATGTGTATCAGCTCATTTGTACAAGATAAAATTTAGAAAGCTTGTATATCATATTATTGATACGAACGGTTTACAGTATATTCATTTCTTTTTCAAGGTTTTGACTGTAAATGCCCTTTTCTATCTTCTCTGTTTATAATAAAAAGATAAGAATAAACATGAAATAAAGTTAAATTAAAATAAAATCATTAAATGTTTCATTGTGTTTAATAAGACTAGTTTCTTGTCTTCCATTGTGAAATTGAGTCTATTACGTAAGATCCGATTTACGTCACCATCGTTAAGCCGCAAAAGACCCAATGAGTACATTCCCAGGCATGATTAATATTCAAGAAAGTGGAAATGTCCAGAAGTTGTACTTTACAAATTTGAATCAGGCTCGTAATATTTAAGGAGTCTACTAAATGCTCATGCATCGTCGACATCCACACTGTTATCGTGGTGCCCCAAACTGAAAATAATAATCACAAATAAATGACAGTGTGAAGTATTTTGGTCACCATATTGATAATTTTAATGAATCATTTAATTTTTCTATATACATACCATAATTACAAATACATGCAAGTATCGAATCCAAGGCCAACTGAAACATCTAATAATAGTAATTGGATAAATCTAAATGAGGGTTCATTGGGCAAATCTTTGAGTCTGTGTATGCTTCAAAGAAGAAGTCGCAGCCAGACTCGCATCCTATTACACTAAGGGAATAAAGTTTTGAACAAAAGCCGAGAACATCAAGAACCTCTCAAATGCAAGAATATTGAAATATGATATTTCTTTCATATAAATTGTCAGAGTGAGAAATCAGATACAAATCATGCAAATTGCTACCTTTCTTGCACAAGATATTTGAAAGTGCATATTTATACACTTTGCTTAACATGCGAGAAGTACAAGCGAATTTCTGAAACAAAAGTATTGCTACTTTTATTATTTTTCGTTTCTATCTCTCCGGAATGACATCAGGGGCCCGTTGCATAAAACTTTTTACCTGAGAAAAATCAGGTTGTTTTTACCGGAGTTTTTGCCCTGTGACAATGGCAGAAATCAGACTAACCTTAGTTTTCAGATTTTATTACAGTTTTCTCAGGTAAAAAGCAACAGGCCCCATGTGTTCGCACCTGCAGTACAAATATATAAGTATTCAATATTCAAATACCTTTTGATTAAAAGAAAGGTGAATTTTCCTCTTTTAAAATGGTTACCCAATGTTCTGGTGGAAACATTGACACTGTTGAAGCAAGTGTTCACATGATTAAAGGTTTAATACTGGGAGTATATCTTGAACAGAACTATCGTGTTTTCATGTACACCGATATTGATTTTTACAACATTGTGGGAATGGGGATTGATCTCGTGAATATCTGATGTATAGAACATTGTTTCAAAGAGCGAGATTAAGTCGATAATTGCTAACAAATCTAAATCATAGAAGCTACAACGTGCGACAATCATAAAATATCACAATTGGAGTGAAAATGTTTCTTAACATGATAATGGGGCAAGAGAACCCAAATAATGCTTTAAGTGCCTCGCGTCACGGAGACGTCATAAACCGTTCTTTATCACTGTAAGAATGAGTTCTCACGACATCTGGCACTTCAGAATTTCGTAGCAATTTGGGATATCAGAAAAGTTTATTAATTTTACACCATGCCGAGGAAGACACTTGGGATAGATAATCTGCAACAGGTTTCGCTTTTATATGCCGTTCGACTGACGCCGATTAAGTCTACCATTCTGCAGTAATCATACGTCGCACTCAATATCCACTGCGCTCATTCGGAGAGCACTCTTATCCGGGCGTCCGTTAGAATGGCTGTAACGTCGTTTCACAATCGAATATTCGGCATGGTCCAACGGGACGATCTCCCCAGGATTCCTTGAGGACCCGTGCTGATGCAAGCTCCTCGGCGCACACGACCAGCAGAGTATCCTCTTCAGATGACGGTTAAAGTTCGCGTCCGTGAGACCGTAAATGAATGGGTTGATGACGCTCGTCGCGATCACCATCAAGTCCGTGATGTCCATAGCGATTGAGTCATGGATACCGATTGGTTCTCCCTTGTAATTCAGGTATGCAATGTAGACATTAAACCCCCACCAAGCGCCCCATGTCAGTGAGAAGAGGAAAACGACGTACGCAACCATGCGCAGTACGCGGATCTTGCGTTTGAATTCCCAGCGCGTAAGGTGGTTTGATTCGCCGCTGACCTCTTGACCCCGTCGAACAGCGATGATGATGAAGACGTAACAGATGCCGACAGTGGCGAGAGGGAGAACGTAAGCGACCGCTGTGTTGACGATCACGACGAGGAGCCAAGATAACGGAGAGTTGGGGGTTTTCATGATCGGGTGTACGATGGGAAGAATGAAGGAGACTGCATGAAAAGAGAGAATAATTATCAATTGTGAAATAGGCAACAGATCGATTAGAACGAACAATAGGGGCACATTCAAGGTGAGTATTCCCGTCAGCATCTTTTCATTCAAGACAGTTTCATTTGTTATGATTGTAGTAGACGAACATCTGACTTATAGCTTATTGTATCTGTAAATTAGGTAGGCCTTATTGAATTTGTTAAGCTATCATAGGATCCGCCGAGGTGGCATTAATAAGTGTTCAAATTATATGCTGTCTTTGGCTTATCGTGTACATTAACATTTATCAATTATCAGCCATATCAGTTGGTGAAACGGGGGTGGGGGTGGGATAGCCCTATTTACCCGAAGTTGTAAATAACTCTCTTGCCCCTCTTTCACCTTTGTGCAGACATTTTCCCATAATTATTCTCGCTTGTCATATTGCTGGTGAGAATTATTGATAATCCACGGGAAGGGGGGGGGGGTATTTTTTCTCTCTTTGCTTGCCAATCATTTCTTAGTCATCATAGCCATTTATGGCGACAATTAGAACCATTTGGCATTGCGGACATTTTTTCTCTGTTTTCGTGTCAGATATATTATTTGCCAAAGAAATACTCCCAGATATAGTATATTTTTATTCGATGAGGATCGCCTTTTCGGTTTTGCTTGTGAAAATGTATTTGCCAATCTAATGGTGCAATCATCCTCTGTACACTTACCTATCCAGATGACAGCCGTTGCAATATGAGCTTTGTAAAAGCTTTTCTTCGAACGCGATTGCAGAGGATGGCCAATGGATTGAAAACGATCGATAGCTAGCGCCACCAAGAGTCCAGATGTAGCCAATATTGTCACCTGAAAAAAGAAGTTGGGTGTAGACAAATACGATTCAGTCAATGTTGATTCACGAAATGCGCTAATTCTTCCTTAAAATAAAAAAGGCCTTTACGATAAGTTAGGTCACTGCGCTTCCTCGCAACTAATGTTCCCACCCTGATAAATAAATATTGATTCAAATAAAGAAGGAAGCTAATATGAGAGAAGGTGAGACATTTCTGTATATTTCATTTTGCAATAATATTTGTCATCAAGAACCTAGTTTTGTTTGGCAGTCGCAGAACATTTTAAAGATAATTCAGTTTCAAGTTAATGAGGCTTCATAAAAAGTTTTCAATAACAGCAACGAAACAAGCGAAACAGAACAAACAAAGATTTTGCAAGCAACCATTAGACCAACAGAATCAACTTCAACACAACTCACCGTAAGGGCATAAACGGAGATCAAAGGCATAACTCTCAACTCACTTCCCATTCTGATAAATACTCCATGGTCAACGATCACGGCCAGACCGAATGTTGCCAGGAAAATGATATCCCGGATGGCTAGATTGGCGACGAATATATTACACACACTGTGCATATCCTTCTTGGGTACGATGTAGACGATGAGAGCGTTGCCGACCACGCCTAGTAGGACACATATACATGAAACGACTAGGACGGCGACCTCGAACTGTTGTATATGGGGGTCGATATCGTAAAGCGTGTCATTGCTTGAACATTGGAATATCGTGGCGTGCATACAAGCCATTGTAGATTTTTGAGACAAATGCAGACGGTCTTAGAAGAATGTTCTCAACACTTCCAAAGCACGGTGATCAACATCCATCAATATATGATCATGATAAACTTTCATAGAAAAGGAATCTAAAAAGAGAGTCTTGTTTGCGTCATCCGCTAAAAAATGCAGTGAGGCCAATTTTTATCAGATGAGTAAGTCCATATGCAATAAGATAATTACAATCGACCGTAAATAATAAATGAAAGCAATCTAGTCGCAGGATATCACTGTTAAATCCAACTAAACTTACGTCAACCAAACATCAAGCACGGATGTTGAAAACTCACTTGTGAGGGTAGGTAGGTATGTATAGGCCAACAATCAAACTCGAATCTCGCGACAAAAAAATGCTTAGGGTCTCTTTCGGTAGATCCGTCTTAAGTTGTTTATTGCGCATTTGAATCCACAATGTCATCACTTTGTTTACAGAATACAACATTCACGTGTATGTCGTGTATGTAATAAACTTTTATATATCTGTTGATGGGAGTAGTTACATAGAGATACGGTACCCTCACATTTTCAAAGGCTGGGTATCGATTACTGGTACGAAAAAAAAAAGTTCACCTCCGCTGGTATAGATCAAGGATGTGCCTTAAATTTCCTTGTATCAATCAGAAGATTATCCATGAATACGAAAATATTATAATTAATTCCAGGAATACGAAGGAAGGAACCACACCCTTAGAATACATCAAAACAGGACGTTCATGGAATTAGCTTTACCGTCTAAACCATCAGGTGTCGTGGCCACGTGGTCTAAGGCGCCCGAATACACCATGGAAGTCTGCGATTCGATTTAAATGCAGCATGAACATGTTTTATGCATTATTTAAACAACTTGTGGACGTGTTAAAAAACATCAAATTTTTTTCTGGCGTTTCCAATGGACGGAGCAGGGAACAATCATACTTTAGTTTCCTTTTCTTGGGGGCATAGTTCTCTATAATGTGAAAATTGAAAACAAAAATGATTTTCAAAACTTTTATATATGTCAATATTCCCAACAGTATTCTTTTTTCCATTCTTAAAATAATCAAATGATACTGTTGACGAAGAAAGAAAGATACATTGTTGACGAAGAGAGAAATATATATTGTTGACGAAAGAAGAGAGAACTATTGTTTGATATGTTTGAAATACTGATGCCAAACGAAAATGTAATATCATTGAAAGAATAAATACATAATGCATGTTTTCTTTTTTTTCTTCGTCAGCAATATTTAAATAAGTTTAATGCCGTCATCATCTTTTAAGCAATGTGTCTTTTTCCTTTCGTCACAAACCCATTAATCAATATTTTTCTCTCTCTATCCATCATCAATCTTTTGTCTCTCCCTTCGTCACCAATCTTTTAAATAATGTTTCTCTCCCCATTCGTCACCAATCTGTAAACAATCTATCTATTCGTCACCAATCTTTTGAGCAACATTAATCTCTCTGTCCCTTCGTCATCAATCTTTAAACAGTATTTTTCTCTCCTTTTGTGACCAATACTTCAAACATATTCTCTCTCTCTTCGTCACCAATATCCCCTTCGTCACTAATCTCATGAACAATATTTCTCTTCAATTTCGTCACTAATATTTCAAAAAATATTTCTCCCTATCTTCGTAAGCAATCTTTTAATCAATTTTTCTCTTCCCCTTCGTCAGCAATTTTAGAATGAACGTTTTCTTCCATTTCGTCACCAATCTCTTAAATAATATTTCTCTCTCTCTTCGTCATCAATCTTTTGATAAACTTTACTCTCTCTCCCTCTTTTCTCTATTTGTCACCAATCTTTTGACCAATATATATCTGTAGCTCTCTTCGACACGAACAGTCTTACTGTATGAATTAGACTGACAAACTTTCCGGACAGCTTGCACGTAACTTTATAAAGTTTTCTGTGAAACCTTCATCTATTCGTTACACATGAATCTCAGTGAACATAACGTTTAAACACTGATTGAATTGCGTCTTCAACGTAAATGTCTTTATGCATATATTCAAAGCAGAGCGAAAATCGCAAATCAAATTGTTGATTAATAGAATCTTATAAAATTGTACACTGTACCAGTGCTACATTTGCTCTGGTCATGTGACTTTGAAGTAGTAATTATCAGCTGATTATTACGATCGGAATATCACGCAGTCTAAATACACAACAATTATATGCAATAAATGATAACTAATTTTCTTTCGAATATCGTTTTGTTATCACAACCTACATATTGTTAGAAACAGATGAGTACATTCACACTATGCAAATATGCCTACTCGATTAATATTAATTTAGATTTTGTAGTTTGAGATGTACGGCTGTCATATGGCTCATTGTATGTACAAATTTCAAACTTTTGTATATATATATATAATGTTATTAGTGTGACATGTCATGTATTATCATTTCGAAATCTGATTGATTGATAATTTTCTTGATAATGATTGTTTTGAAGTAAAGAAAACATATAAAATTAAAGCTGTAAACATTGAAACTTATCATAATTAATGCTGCTTTTAGGATGTCCTTACAAAGAGTGGTGTTGTATTGTGTGTTAGGGCATGTACATGCCTTCAAAATCTTTCCTTGAATATTTTGTGTGTTCTACATATTTTCTTTCAAGCTTCACACTGAATTATAACACCATAATACCACTCATGGATATACCATACAGCAATACAATGTTTTAATGTGATTCGTGAAAGTGAAGGGGTTAAGACAAACACTTTCGGGTCTCGAAGTGGATATTTAATCCATACATGCCAGCAATAAAGACCATTGCCTTGGTAGCCGGACACCGTCTTACTGGTACACAGGGCAAACAAATTGTTTGAAACAACAAAGATACACGTACATAAGGACTGGTGGCGACAATGTATTCATACTGCCATCGCTGACGTCAGTCACACGAAATAAAATATATATGTTGTTAGTTCAATGACTCTGATAGACCCATGTCAAATAATTGACAACCTTTATGCAAATGGACTTTCAAAACTGTCAATTTTTTGTAAAAAAAATAAATTAGAATATATTTAAAGTACATTGTTTTATATAGTTGGTTAAAAACAACAAGTGCACACCTAGTTACCAAGAATGCAAATAGCATTTTCATTTATTTAAATGCAGGATAAAAGATCATTGTCGATTAAATGCCTTGGTCAGGGGCATAAGTGCCGCGGCCGGGAATCGAACCCCGGACTTTCCATGAATAATCAGGCGCCTTAGCCCCTTTGTTTCTATTACTTTGAATCGCTTTCACGCATAATACGAATGCGGCTTTGAGCAAATATTTTCCATTCGTATTCGAATGGATGAAACAAAAACCAATACATAACAGTAAAACTTTTGACGATTTATTTTCAAGACCAATTTTGTGAATATTTGTTTTTAAGAATGAATTTTATCTATAAATATTCGTGTAGCAGTATCATCTTGCATTCCCATTCCACAAATATGCATTGACTGTCGAGTCGTTTTTACTTCTGGATTTATTTTCTTTTTTTAGCAGATTTGAATTTCACCGATCGCCCTAACTCGTTATTGCATTTAAAGAAAATCGAACATTTATTTAAAGGAAATACATTAATTTTGTAATTGCAATTCGGAAAGCTTACAAGCAAAGAAAATACCCTGAAAACTCCAACCCAGGCCACAAGCAGAAAACAAGGAAAGGAAATGCAGTTATTCTTATTTTGGTATGGATCATGGCCAAAAAGTTTTTCATGTAAAATCGCCAAAACATCTCCAAAAACAACATTTTATTTCATATCGCCCATACCGTAGCAGTTTTTACATGTTTAGAACATGCACAGTCATATGAATCAGTAATAAAATGGAATAGCAAACAATACATACGATATATGAAGTACGACTTCCTTTTTTTTGGTTGGGGTTCTGTTAATGGAATTTTATTACTTTTCCATTTTGTTTAATGTTCAGACGTATAAACAGATTTCGCCAAACAAAGTGCATCCGTATGACCCGTCACAATTCTTTTAACGACTTTGGACAAATTATTGAAAAGTAGGAAATTTCAGTGATCATTATAAGAAGTAGGAATTCGCACCATCATTAGGCAGAACTCACTGTATTAGCAGATGATGACGTCACAATATAAGTGCTATCCCTGTCCATGGTTCCTCGTCTTTGTGGCGCCGAATCTGCGAACGGATGGAAAATTATTTGGATCAGATGCCGATGAAAATCCGGCGTGAGCATTCCATAAATGACCGGATTCAACGCGCTATTGACCGCGCACCCGATGCGCGCAAAAATTTGCACCATGACGTCATGGAATAACTTTTCCACGTGATCTTCTTGCGATCGAGGGCTCGTGTGATTGACGTACAGGCCGTAGATGAGCCAGAATCCGCGCGCGATGAGAAAAGTGAACACTAACATATTGACCATTCTGAGCATGCGCATGTTGCGTTGTTGCTGCCATCGCGCCACGCGACCGCCTTCGACCATCTCACGCTCGCGCACGGATCGATAGATGGCGATATGACAGATAGCCATGGCGACGATGAGGAGAGAAAAGAAGAACGCAGCTTGGTACAGGGAGATGCCCTCGGCGATGACGTGGGTAGTGAGATCAGATTCCAAAACAGCAACGATGACACCCCAAAAGAGAGAAACTGTTGGATGAAAAAAAGAGAACGATCACTTTGTAAACATTAAACGCATTTTGGCAAAATAATAGTTTCAATATTCAGGATGATTGTGATTAGAATTTTTTCCATATTGCTATTACCCTGATTACAACAGTATAAATCGTGGAATGACGTCATCGACATGTTATCCCATATTGATTGGTAGACAATTATTTTTCCGATTGGGAAATAAGATACATCAAACATTATGCCCGGACAATAGTTACCTTCATTTTCTTTGCAATACGTTCTAATAATACGCAGACATGAAACAAGTCGCTACTGATTGTGCTCGGGGTATAAGATCGCCAATTCAAAGTCTTTTGGGAGTGATGTATATTACCGTCACTTGCAATGATTTTAGCGCCATTATGATAAAGCATATGATATCTGGAGTATGGCAGGAATATCTACTTCTGCTCTTTCGGTTGGTGGTAATTCCTCTCGATGATTTACTACCAGTGTGAAATCACAGATAGGCGAATATTGTTGACCATGCCTCCCAAAGCAGTCGATGTACTAAACTATACCCAGTCAGTCAATAACGGTTTAAATTATTGCATTTGTGACCAATAAGGGCGCTGTATTACCCAGGTGAATTGCAAGAGATATATGTTCAATTAAACTATACTGATACATTCGCGGATTATACCACTTTAAATCTTTAAACATTAATTGAAAGGTAGTTATATGAACTGAAACATGTACCTGCTTCTAATTAAGAACAATAAGATATGCAGATGTGCTGCTATACAGTGCGTCCCACAAAAAACGAAACCGAGATTTATCGATGATTTATCATAACTTAATCACAAATACAATAGACAAAAGACCTACCATTTTAAAGCTTAGAATCTCCTCTTTCATCTGGAATTACTTAAATTATTTCTCATTCACGCATTAGAGATCAAAAATAATTTGAAAAGGGGATTCCAAAAAGTCACTTGGCGGGCCGTATCTTGGTTTTAAAAGAAAACCACATTTTTAAAATGCTCAATATCTGCTCTTTAATTTGATACCTCAATTACATAAAATGGTCAAAGAATAACAAAGTTATGGTTATTTGAAATAAGGCTTGAATTTCAATAATTTCATAAAATAAAGAGGTTTTACATGCTAGCGTTCAAACTCACTCGACGCTCCGTTTTGTTGACGATCAGCCATGCATTAACTCTTTTGTTACCGTGCGATAGCTTCTGTGGGAAACTGGTGAAAACACATTTATTTAATAAAATTATGGAAATAAAGCATTGTTTCGAGGGATCATAACTTTTTTACTTCTTGACCATTTTTTGTGATTAAGGTATCAAATAAAAGAGCAGATATTGAACTTTTTAGTCATATGACTTTTTTTAAAATTTAGATACCCCCGCCAAATGAGTTTTTGGCATCCTTTCTTTGAATTGTTTTTGCTCACGCATGCGTGAATAGAGAATAATTTAAGTAGTATCAAATGAAAGAGGGGATTCTAAGCTTTACGTTGGTAGGTCATAAACCATCACTAAACCTCGGTTTCGTTTTTTCTGGGACGCACTGTATAGGTGCTGGGACACGCACCCTAACACGATTTTCATGTATTGAAAAAAAAAAAGATTTTAAAAAAAATATTGAAAAGGAGGTCTGGGTCATATGCCCCTTTAATTTAATTGAGGACAATTACGTCACTGCTTGGTCATCTATCCCGCCCCATCAAAATACCTTGGCGCCGTCATATGCATACCTGTCCAAACAATAGCTTGCAGAATATTAGCGTTCTTGACTGTGCGTCGTTTCTTGTTCTCCAATGGTTTAACTATCGCCAGGTATCGCTGGAAGGCCAATGCCATCAGGGTCCCACAAGAGGCCGTGAATGTTAGCTGATATAAAACAGCAGAAGAAAAGAAAAAATGTTTCGTTTTGAAAAATATAAATTATGAACTATTTTGTTTCAGCAATAGAGAGCGAGTTGAAGGGGGGGAGGGGGTGAACCCAAAGATTGACACATTCAAGATAAATGATGTGTTTTGGAAAGCCAGATAATCAGTAATTATAGAGACACCAAGATCACGAGTTATTGATAGTTGGATTTAATTTCATCTTTTGGCGTTTTAAAGCCACCATCCTGGTGGCAAAATTCTTTATCTGCGTCACAGACTGTGAATGAAGCATCCCGGATATTGTTTTCATCTATTATTTTATTTAAATATTGTAAAAATCACACTTGGTCCATGGAACTTTGAATCGTGTCATTGAAGTATGTTTTAGACTGAATAAATAATGAATCAAACAAGTAGTAAATATATAGGGGGCCTATATACCGTTTGAACGAAGATGATGCCGGCCGACTGGCTCGATGATATATTCAGAAAAATATCGTGGTAAGCGATCACACCCATTCCGACAACATCGACCACGCTGCAGACGCAGAGGAATAGGATGTCGATGACGGCAAGATTGACGACGTGCACGTTATGGACCGTGATCATCTTCGGTTTCGTACATACGATGTAGACGATTAGGAGGTTGCCTACCAGACCGAAGAGGATGATGATGACCATGCAAGCGAAAGCAATGGTCGACGTCGTGTGCAATCGTTCGGCGAGTTCATCAGGGAGACTCGACATCGAAAAGTTGCACGAGATCGATAAGAAAACACGTGAGCAATCTGCCATTGTAAACGATTTTCCGTCGAATCGGCAGCAAAAGATAAGACTGCAAAGATGTATTTCAGTCTTTACATAAAACACCAATGCAATCGGTTAGCGAAAAAAAATCAATTTGATTCAATCAATCTAACCATTCCAGTCTGCTATCGCTTACATTACAACCGATATACCAGAGTAAAGATAATTAGGTAGGCCCATGCGTTTGATATGCGAACAAAGCTTGCAGGGCCTATGTACCAATATTTTAAATTCCGCTTCCTGCTATTTCACGAGAAATTTTCTCCAAATAGCGGCTCTCAATTAACAGACAAGTCAAAGCAGTATTTTTTTTTACCTCCACTGGGTTCTGCCTAGGTAGTCTCTTCTTTCTTTATATCACAAGGATACGTGGATCGCGTGTCAGACAAGGATGTAATCTGGAATGAAAATATTAGGTTGGAAATTAATACGGGGGAGATTAGGTATTTTCCTTTATTTCTTGTGTAAAATATAACGGCTATAAATCATAGACGGTATTATGGAATAATTATACACATTTTTTTTCGTGAGCTGTGGTAAACTAACATCAAATACTCGTAGTGTACGCAAATGAATTTAATTCCTGTAATCATGCTAGTGGCAGTGCTCTTGTAATACAATTAGACAAAATACCAATCTTTCTATTGGTCGTGTTTGATTGGTTTGTAATTCCACATTATTAGGCACTTGTTTGATAATCAACCTATTTTCTCAAAAAGTATTAAAATGATTAAAATCGTCTATCTTTGTGCTCGAATTAATCTTGACTTTGGTTTAGACTATTTTGTAATGAATCATCATCACAGTCGTTTCTGAAGGTAAAGATCCATCATATTCATTTACATTGCATTTCAAGGGGAAAGATAATAAAGTGGACATTTATTCATTCCTAACTTAAATAAAAAAAAAGTCGGAACAGTGTCCCGTTTCCCCCTTCCTTAATCTGGCTACTCCCGACAGTTAATGTACCAGCGTATTTACTGACCTATTATTCTTATATTTCGATTCAATGCGGCTTTGAACAATCAACAATACACTCTCTATAATGAAAAGGGTCAGTATAAGAAATAAGAGTATTAAAGCTTGTGTATAGTTTTGGTAAATCCACCAAAATGCACCTATCACTATTCCAATGCATTGCTAGCTAATATGAATGGATATGCCCTATAACAGTTATGATGTGGAGGATATGAAATGAAAATGTGTTTTACAGGATAAATTTTGCGATTTTACATGGAAATTTAACTTGATCGGGTCACCCGATCAAATTAAAATATCTGTGTGTTTTTGTCTTTCAATTAAATCCTATTCCAAATCATGGAATGGGCTGAAACTTTCAAGATATGTTCTTTGTCTGTAACTTTTGGATATCTAATCACTAAATTTAAATCTGATAAGTGCTTGAATGCCCATTTTTTAAAATTTAAAACAAGCATCGCCGAGAGAGGGCGCTATATATCCAAGATTTGAATATTTGAAATTTTCTCAGAGAAGTGCAGTTGGAAAAATATCTAACAGTCTCTACGCTTCAGTAAGACTGTCATATTAGATGATATTCGATTATCAATCACATTATTGACCCTTTACCAAAGCTATACACAGGCTTTAAAAAAACCCACCAATCTATTTACTAAGATACTCAGCTTTTTGTTCTTATTATCTGATATTGACGGCTGACATCTGACAAATAAGGATCAAACTAATCAGTTGTGTTGCGGCTTGCAATTTTGAAAGTGTTATTTCAAATGCTGGAAACAAAAATTCTTTTTGATCAATACCATTCAGATAGTTATTATGGCAATACTGGTAATTTCTCCCCACCCCTTCTCCCCCCCCCCCTTTCTCTCTCTCTTTCTCTTTGCACGCACTAGCACATTATCGCACGGTTCGCACCCTCGAAAGAGTGACAGTCGGTGGTATACAGTGCATTACCTGCCCAGAAGTTGAATTTAATATTTCATTTCCCCATGGGAGTTATCTTTTTCAACAAGGGAATACATTTTGCTCGAAGCACATGAAGCGCTGAGGGAAAAGATTGCCAATATTCGGCACAATGTAATACAATTAAATATAAATGAGATTAAAAAAATTCAACAATAAAAACAACGAAAAGGGGCAAAAACAATGAGGAACGAGCTACTTGAAGGTTTTGTTTTTAGAGAACCATTTTTAATTCATCAATTACATTTTATATCATCAAAATTCACAACGTACAACGTACAAAAAGCAGCATTCATTGCAATTTCTAAATTGCAACATATGTTAATGCAAAATGAAATACAAAACACAACAACAGATACTCAATGATACATGCAGTGAAAATAATAATCAACAGAGAGAAGAGTTGGTCAGACCAAATCAAATTTACAAGAGGATTTAATCCTCTTGTTTGACAGAATAAAATATTGTGCAGCATTTCTTTCACAAGATCGATTTTTCAGTTATATGCTGAAGCATCCTAAAATGATTGTCTAATAAATCAATTATATTTATAAATCATTGTATCATTATTATTATTTTTATTATGAAACAAGATTACAGAGTAATCTGTCATGATGAGGATCATAATTATTACACGAGGGCAGAAGCGAGAGACAACAAAAAAAATAACACGAATGATTCATAACGACATTTTTTTTCTGCCATAGAACTTGTCCCCCGTCACATAAAACTCATTGATTAGTAAGTTATGAAGCTAATTTTTATCATTGATCATACACAGTATAGTCAATGTGATCAATCGTACAGATCAGCATCAGAATCAATCATTATTCTTTATGTTAGTGGGCCCTGGAGTAGGTTAACGATGGTGTAATACCGTTTTTGTACATGGTTTGCCTAAACGCATCCGCACACCTTACAACTGGTCCACGATCCGATTATGGGACAAATCGCGCTTTGCTTATTTTCCTGAAATTGTGAATAAAATGTACCTTGGTTTTTGCAGTTCAAATTAACTGTAAGAATGCTAATATAAGAATTTGGAATATCTTACAAGCTTTTATTTCGGAGTAAATGTCAAATCGGTTTTAAATCTTTGGCAATCGTACGATTGATAATGACGTAATTACGACCGGACATTCAATTCGCTTTTATTCCGATAAGGATGGTGGCACAGTCATAGATTTGAAAATAGTATTCGTACGATGACTCAGAATTTAACACAGTAAGATGTTCCATGTTTAAAACATTCACATCAAATTTTATCAAATTTTATTCTAAAATCGAGTCCCAGACCAGTCGTAAGATGTACGGTTGTCTTTTTAGACCTGCATTTAGATCTACGCTTGATTTATTTTGTTCAATGTTATATGGCGCTTCAGGATTTTTTACCCATCTTACAGCCGTGTCAGGGAGGGGGGGTCGATCGGGGGTGAAATATCCACCCCCGTCGAGAAGATCTCGGCCATCGTTGGCGCGTTCACCACTATAATGTACACTTTATTCACACAATGATAATCTACCATTTTTTTTAGTTAAATAATCAAGAGAAATTGCTAAATGGTCTCAGTCATCAAACAGAGACCATCAGCATATTAATTTAAAGTTCAAACACCAAAGTGGATAAACTGGCATTCATATAGGAAAATTGCACCCATTATTTCAGCCTAGTCTCTTAACAATTTCACTACACATCTATAAAGCTTTATATAATAACACCGTAAATATATAAACTTTTAATCATTAAATGCGTTTAAATGAACTTTTGCTACAAATGTTTACAATTACAAAGTAATTTCGTTCATAAAATAATAAAACAAACTTTGTGAGGTCTCTCATTTTCATCAATGTTCCCTAGTTAATCATCGAAAGCACCATTATTTTCACACAAAATCATTCAATATCTGATAATCTGATATGATTATTACGAAAATATTATACAAAAGCAAAGTAATACAAATTTAGTCCAATTGTAGTCGTTGATTTCAGGCCACAATTCCATCTTTTTGTGCCTCGGCTGCAGCCACCATTCCACTGAAGATAGAATTTGGATTGCTTCGTAAGGTAGAAGGGGAATCGAATTCAGCAACCTGTGGGGGAGAAATGGACAATGAAGACTATAGTTACAAAAAAATATACATCACGTAATGAATTTTAGGACTTCATATCGAAATTTCTGTATATTCTTGATTTCAATCACAGAGGTAAATAAATGTGCATTTCCCACATTGTAAAGGAAAACCCTAACAATCGTAATGATAATTTTACTAATGATATACACACTACTACTATAATATAACTATACTACTACTACTACTACTTCTACTTCTACTACTACTACTACTACTACTACTACTACTACTACTACTACACTGCTTAATGTGAGTAACTCCAATAAGAATAGAATTGTTTAATTACCCTTCCATCGTCCATGACGAGTATTCTATCTGAGTCGAGTACTGTATTAAGTCGATGCGCTATAGTAAGAGTGGTACAGTTACTGAATGCTGTTCTTATCGTTTGCTGTATCAGGCTATCAGTGTCAGTATCAATGGCTGCCGTTGCCTCATCCAAGAATAAAATCTAAGTTTGGAAATGAAAATAGGTACAACTGCAAATTGAAAAAGGGTAAAATATAAACATTTCATTCTAAAGAATTCACAGACTCCCATTTCCTAGAGCTTAGAAATGTTCACAACTCAAAACATAATTTTAATCGAACTTCTCTATTTTCTGATTGTGTGAATTTCATGACCAATCACAAAAGAAATAATCCATGTCAAGTACCTATTTTGTTTACCTCAATTCGGACGTTCAATCTCTTATACTTGGTTTTATTTATTTATTCATTTATTTATTACTTCTTTATTTACTTGTTTGGCTAGATACATGTATTTATTTTTAACCATGACACGTACAAATTGTTGGAGCAATACCTATAACGTTCCTATCATCTAAGAATTTTTTTAAAGCTGATTAATATTCACTTTTTATAAAGTTTGGAACGATAAAATAAGTTAAATGAAATATTGTTAAAAGTTACTTACGACTCGATACACCCTTACTAATAATTTTTGACATCAATATTTTTACGGGTATATTTCAAAATATGTATTTATTGCAAATGAAGAAATAAGTTACTTTTGCAATGCCCTAAACAAAAAAAATCACATTCTTCATTTGGATCAATACCTTGCTATTTCGAAGAAGAGCCCTGGCCATACACAGAAGTTGCCTCTCTCCAACAGAGAAGTTATCTCCCCCCTCGGTAACGGGAGCTTCTAACTGATGATCGAGAACACTAATCTAAAAGAGACAATATAAAAAATAGACGAAAATGTGTTCATTAATATGATTTCCAATATTACCCCCTCCGCGGAGGTTCGGGGTGAGAAAACTAAATTTGATATCTCAATCGAAACCTCACCGACAGACACTTTCATTCATAAAAATTATCATGGCAATCATATTTTCGACCAGGTAAAATGCTAAGGAATCAAATTTAATACAACTTTTTCCCCGAGAAATTTAAAACAAGAAAAGACATGGCTCGCGAAAAAGATAAAGTCATGTGATATGAAAATAAACAAAACTTTACTACAAAATATAAAAAATAAAAACAATTATTTATATTTTCAACAAAACCCTACCTTATCTTTCATGTATGCCTGCTCCAGGGCCTCCCATAATTCCTTATCACTTCGCTCGTTAAACGGATCCAAATTGTACCTTTGATAAAAACATAAATATTAAAATGATTATCAAAAAAGACACAAAGTTTTGATAAGCGAGGGAAATTTTATCTAGTTATTTCATCATTATACTTTGCAACAAGTTTCTTTGAACATCTGACTGCTAGACCCCATTCTATTCCCATATTTCGCTTGCACCCTCTAAAGGTTGTAATTGGTTATTTATTTAAAAAAATAGAACGTGAATTTCCCCCTTGCTTGCTTCTCTAGCTCGTGGCCCTTTTCCCAGAGAAACCATGAGCTTATACAGAACACCACGAAAGCTCGGCTCGATATCCAGTCCAACCTCGTATAGCGCCTCTTTGCAATGCTTTGTTTCGGGTACAAAGCACTTCATAATCTGCTTCGGATGCTGTTCACTCAACAGCGATATCATTTCAAAAGAGACAAGTTCAGCGATAAAAACACCCCAAGCAGTGGGCTTTCAAGAACGATTATTAATGCCGCAGGCGTAGCTGTGCTGGACAAAATAATATTGAAAGTCGTCTACCTGACAGTCCCGATGAAGAGTACTGGGTCCTGAGGAATGATTGAAATCTTAGATCGTAGGTCGGTAAGGCCAATCGTACTGATGTCGAGACCGTCAATGGTTATCAGACCGTCATCGGCTTCTACGAGCCTGAACAACGCCACGCTGATCGTTGATTTACCTGTAATAATGAATTGATATCGAAATCGGTGAGATAGCTTTAAATGTTTGCTTGAAGCGCGTATTCGAGATGTCGGACTCTGTATATTGTTTCATTTGGGCTTGCTTTTAAATCAACGGGGAGAATCAAACCATTATTATTTCATTTGCAAGTACCAAGTGCCTACTGCAAAAGGGAAGCTTTAAAGAGACAAAGGAAGTAGCAGGAAAACAAGGATAAGATGAAGGAGGAAGAGAAAAAGTAGAGCAAGAAGAAGAAGATGGGGAGGAGGAGCAAACAGAGGAGGAGATAAAGAATAAGTAAAGGAAAGAAAACAAAGAACAGAAAATGAATGAGGAGATTTAGAAGAAAAAGGAGTGGTCGTTTTTTGTTACGGGTAAGAGTGCACCTATTTCTTTTCTTCACTTTCATAAGAGGATGATTAGGCATTGTCCTGTCTGGTACATTGAAATCTGTACCGGCATTTTCTGTTATATCGGTTTTGCATTGATTCGGATGCTTCATTCGTGTTTGATAAGAGGTGATAGCTCATTTGGAAACCTGACATATGAATCGTGATGTCATATTACAACAAAAAAAATTTAAGGTTTAAGAACGACACAGATGAATGTGTTCTTACCTGACCCGGTGCGACCAACAATGCCAATTTTCTCCCCGGCCCGAATCTTGCATTTGACATTCTTTAGAACCAGAGGGAGCTCTTCACGATATCTCATCCGATAGCTGTCGAATCGGATTGCACCCTCACTTGGCCAGTCCTTGGGAGGTCGGTTATCCGGCACCACTTCCGGTCCCTCATCCTCGAGGGACTTTGAAAGAAGAGAGAGAGATAGATTAAGAGACTTACGTCATGTATGACTTGTTCACCAATTTTACTAACATCAAACATAAAGATATTTACAAGTAAGCCCATGCCTGTGTCTGTATCAATATATTTTTTTTCAAATAAAGACAAATTGTAACATTTTAATTGAGGGAAATCAAATATTGGGGACCTTTTCCTCTAAGCCTATAAGAATTTCAGTTGTGAGAGGTATCGAAGAAACGATCAATTCCAAACCCAAATGCTTCTTTGTGTTTTATACTTGATCAAAGATCGGAAGTTACTAATTAATAAAGAAGACACTCTACGAGGTATACACTTACCCTGTTATATTCAAGTATTCTTTCTGCCGAGAAGAATCTTCCTTCCGTCTCAGCCAGTGTGCTCATTAAAAGCTGGAACATACCGGTCAACTGGAGGTTGCAAGAAGAAATGAGTAGTTTCCATGGTAATGAATAGTTCTATTGAAATACCCACGCGTACCAAATGAAATCAGGTGTGACTTAATAAATTTATATTGCACCCCGTAAATTATGCTTATTTCTGGTTGATGCTCAGGATAAAGTATCAACGAAAATAATAAAATGAGAATTAAAAAAAAATCATCAAAATTTACTTGTTTGTTGCAAATTTAAAGGAGGGGGAATGCACAGTGTCCAACAAACTCTTTAACTTCTATCAAAAGTATACAACATCTTTCTCTCCCTTTCTCACTTTCACTAAGCCCAATCGTGATCATTTTATTTTTACTTTGCTTTACTTTTTACCCCAACCCCGTAAAAAAAATCTTGGACAACAAGGGGTGTGATGAAAATGGGTAAAAAGAATTGGGATGAAATTGAAACACTTACGATAATGAGATGCGATGAAATAAAATGAAATGAAATGGAAGAAGCACATGGCCCATTGGCAATGCCCATCTAAATAGCATGTAAGAGGGCAAGTTCGCGAGGGCAGATGTCATCAAGGAAAGCTCTGGCAAGAATGAAAATGGGATGGGCCCCCGGCATGATTAAGAAGAAAGAAATGAAATGAAATGAAACGAGAGAAACACTGCATTTAAATGATTTGAAAAAAGGATTGATCTTAAGACATTATCAAGAACCTACCTGTATCGCGTACGAGATTGCAAGTCCAGCAGTCGACGTCGCAAGAGTACCTTTGGTCAGGACGGCCATGAGATTGGTCCCGGTGACGATCAGGACGACGAGGATCTCGAGTCGAGCTCCCGCCCATCGACTGGCCATACGAAACAACATCATCGGATGGGCGTTGACATCGAGAAGGTAGATGAACCTAGAGAGACGATTAGATCAGTGTGAAATCAATTCACGATAACATCCCGCTTTTATAGAGCGCTTAAGTTCATCGGAAAGACGTCTCTAAGCGCTCTCCAAAATAACCCCGGTCATCGGATCCTATCATCCTGGCATGCCCCTACATTATGTATGGCCTTTTTCCACTACCTAGCGAGCATTCCAATAAACCTAAACCTCAATTGCTACGTACACTACAAACGCATTCAAATCCTACTGGGTACCCATTTAACACTTGGGTGGAGAGTGGCAAAGTGTAGATTGACGCCTTGCCAAAGGACGCTATGAATGCCGTGGGGGATTCGAACACACGAGCCGAAAGTCAGAACCGCTACACCAAGACGCTTCCAATTGAATATTCAATGAAACATTGGTGTACACCATTGACAAAATTTCCGTTTGTATATAGACCACTAAGTGTTTCAAATTTTTTTCAATGTAAAGCAAGTGACAGGGTCACGGGAACGATTTTCTATGGGGGTGCTGACGTAAATACGACAAGCACAAAAGAAAATAAATCACTACAATATGCATATGGAGGAAATTTTGGTCCCGAAAATTTGACAAGCAAAGGGATTCACTACACAATGTTGGTAATTTTTGTTACATTTATCCATTTTGTCACACCTATCAGAATTCCAGGGGGTGCTGCCTATGGAGAATAACCTAACCCTCTTCACAAGGCCAGCCTAGTGACGGGCTTCCTGATCTGTAGGAATCTATTTCTGACAAGGGTTTTGCAATGTTCCAAGTTGCCAAGAGCATTTGCAATTACGTTAGTATGTAGGTTTTTTCAATGTACCGTTGTAGGAAGCTAGAAAATCACAATGGACTGAAGTAGGCCTAAAATGGCGGAGAAAAACTTTTCCTTTAAAGTAGCCATTAATGGCGAATCTTAATCAGATAAATGCTCCTTTATGTTCAGTAAGGTTCGCAAGAAATTAATTTGTAAGTTCATTTTGGATTCATCCAGAACAGTGGCGTAGACAGGTCCTTAGACCTGGGGGATGATCCCTAGCTGGGTCACATATATATATATATATATATATATATATATATATATATATATATATATATATATATATATATTATATATATGTATATACACATATATATATATATATATATATAATTAATATATAAATATAAAGAATGAAGGAAGGAGATAACGTACTCGATAAAAACAAAATATCATGGGCCAAAGCAGACTAGTTAAAGATAACAAAATAACACGATCTGCCTCATGGATTATCTCGTGTGTCTTTTAATCACTTTGCTTTCATGCTTTCAGCAATAAACAGGGCATCCAGTAATAAACAAACTTCCTTGCACATTTTTCATGGCAGTAATCTTTTGTTTGATTAATGACAATGAGTAAAGTTGATCATAAGAGAAATGTCATTTGTCGGATGTCTAGTTATCATCTTGGTCATGACAGTCCTGCTAAACATGATCTAGAATAACTAGTATTCCTTATTCTACTAGTATAGTAGTATACTCTTTTAAAAGTAGCGATATTGTTAATGATCAAACGAATGAATCAACAACTAAAGGAATAAACAAATAAACAGCCAAATAACTAAAAAATATCAATTACAATTATAGTAATAGGGGTAAAACAAAAAAAGCTCAACATTATATTTCTTATCCACGTGCAGATATGCGGACACTAAAATGATAAGCACACTCTGTTTAAAATTACCATGATTACAAAGGCTTGATTGAATTAAGTATGGAAATGAAATAAACCTCACCGGGTTGTCGGAAGTAAACTGTATAGATAATTTTTATCGCGTAAATGCGCGAGATGATTATGTTTTTTGTCAAAGGTCCGACAATGAACACGCTGAGGGTCGAGTTAGGCTTGTTCTGTGATCTTAGACCATAAATTAATCTTATCCATGGATTGATTCAATCTGCCTTCGTGAATTAAGGCATGTCTATATATTGGATGATTCTACCTTCTTTGAAAAGCGCAAAGTACTCTGAAAAAATTAGTGAAATAGTTCACTCTTTAAGGAGTGAATATATGAAAGAGTGAATATTGAGTGAAAAAACCTCGGATATCACTGAGGCCATCCAAAATTTGCACTTTCATTCCAGAATCATTCATTTACTAATTCGCTCCTTAGAGACTGAAAATTTTTACCTTTCCTTTGCAAAGTAGGGGTTGAGGACATGGCCAGCAGGGAAAAGGGTCAGTGTATGTGTATAGGTAATTTCTTATTAATTCGTTTGAACAGTGTTAATGTGTTATGAAAGCAATTGCTCTGAAAGGGAGTGATTAAGCGACACTTTCTTAAATCTGTAATGAAATATTTTGAACTTATCTCCTTTGCAAATACACAATTATTACAAGGAAATGTACTTGGTGAAACTCTGAATAACGATCCTTAAATGTATAATATGACGTAAGACAGTTGTTATTACTTAAAACTTGCAAGTTGTAAATGCATTATAAGATGATTGACTCTGAATAAAAGTCCAATTTTGATCATGTTTGTCATTGCTGTACGTTATGATTATTACTGCTATTATTATTGATTGATTTTAACTAGCATTCATTGCTTTATTACTGTATAGTTTTGCTTCTTCCCCCACAGAAACCTGGGGGGGATGATTGTACACACCATCCCCCCCCACCTAAAATTCTGGGGGGGGGATGCATCCCCCCCGCTATCTACGCCCCTGATCCAGAACTATGTTTATCTTATCTGAAATTTGACGTCAGTAGTATAAGGATGTCTATGATGTCATGACGTCATCGTCCATTTATGGACGATGACGTCACGAAGTGACGTCATGAAGCCACGCCCCCAGCATGACGTCACGAAGTGACGTCATGAAGCCACGCCCCCAATCTCTGACGTCACGAAGTGACGTCATGCAGATGACGTCACGAAGTGACGTCATGTTTATGACAGCATAGAGGGGCGATATTGCGAAAGGGTAGGGTAGACATGCCTGGACGGGAAGGGGTATATGACACCATAGAGGGGCGATATTGCGAAAGGGTAGGGTAGACATGCCTGGACGGGAAGGGCTATAAATAATGTATTACAATAAGAGGGTAAATTTAGCATGCAAGAAAGCTGTCTTTATAAAGAGGGGGAGAACACCATCGTTTTATACATTCATTCAGCAACATACACGACAGCGTACGAATATAATTACGGCTGAGCCAGAGAACTCTCAAGATGTCTCCAAAAACTGTCGAAAAAGAAGACCAGGAATGGTGTCAAATATTCCAGAACCAGGTGGAGAAGGCAGACCTGCTCTTGGTCATCGAATACATAACGATCGTGGAAGTATTCAGGGACCTGGCAAAATATCCCAGCACGTGGATAGAAGACATGGTCAAGGACAATCCTCAACTGAAAGTTCACCAGGCTGTACAATACCTGGACCCTCAAAAGGTGGCTCAATATTACCCTCATGTTGCGAGAGTAATGTGGTTGAAACCAGAGCTGATGGATCCCTGCCTCTTCACAGAGTCAGGTATTGACGACTTTATACGGGCAGAAAAGGATTAAAACTCGGGGATCAGTTGAATTGGTCCCTAAGATTATCCTTGTATGAAAAGAAATAACGGTGCAAGCCTAATAAACACCGCTCTTTTCTTAATTCCCCTTGAAATTGAATTGTGTTCTAAGATTATCCTTTTGGTCCCTAAGATTAATTAGGACCCACTTCAAAGAGGCAGGGTTTTCCTAAGAACAATATGAACTCCAAACCTATTAATATTTAAATTTGTTCCCAAGATTCGGACGAACTTGTCTCAAACTTTGTTAGGTTTATAGAACCCTTGCTTGGTTGCCTTTCCGTATTAAGCATCTATAGGCCTGGATTTGATTGTTTACCTCGTTGGGTTTCATGCGAATGTTGGTATGAAGAGTATCGTATCCATCAACGATCGATATTTTCTGAATGATAGGACAAGAATGGCGAAAAGCAATGGGTGAAGTTATAGAGGGCGGAGGAAAAATAGCAATTCATTCGTCAGTATCGTCATTTGGTTATTTTCTTCATTTTGATAATTCTGTCATTTCCTCATTATTTGTTGTTCTGCCATTTGCCAATCTGTCAATTATTCATTTTCTCGTGCTGCATTTCATCATTCCATCCTCTACTAAAGTACATTATTGGGAAAGGGACATATATGGGACAAGCATCCTTCTCTTCATCATTGCACAATTCGTCATACATGTCATCTTGTCTGTGTTATTTCGAAGCCATCGTTTTATATTTCGTTTCGTCATGCCGATCAGGCTATTGTTCATTTTCTCGTTCTGTCATTCGGTCATTCCGCCATTTCGTCGTTCGAATCGGCGTCAACGGCGTTGTTTCGTTACTAAAACTTCCCATAATAGTTTCATCGAAAATAAAAAAAAACATAAGAAAAAAACTAGATGTTCATAATGTGTATATACAATGATTTTTCATCTTCTACTCACTACTTATAATCATGTTCATATGTGCCAGATGAAACAACTATTAAAATGTTATAATATTGGAAGAAATATTCTCTCACCCCACGATTTAACCAAAACAACTTTGCTGCCTCGTGATGTTCACACCGATTTTTATTTATGGTCATGACACCATTATCTCATATCGTTTCACCATTTTGTCATTTGGACATTTTTATTTTATAGCAATGTCGTCCTTTAACCCCCTCATCATTTTACCTCTTTCACCATTTTCTTCATTTTCACATATCACCAGTCATCATTCGCAAGATCGTGTTTCCTTCCACTCCATCTAGACAAAGTTCAAGAATGAATCGCCACGTATATTTTTGGTCTCTCTATGACAACCAACATAGGTAAAGCACCATGGGGAAAGTTGGCTAAATATAATGAAGAAATTATGAAACACATACAATGCACAAACACCAAGAAACAGAAATCTGGGATAAACTTTGTTTTTTATTACTTTTTATTACACAGAACACAATGGCATTCACAAGTAAAATGGTATTGTAAAGGGGTTCCAGACACGTGTCAGTTAATTTAATGAATATGCATTTCAGAACGGACTCAACATATAGATTCCGTACAAAATCAATCAATGCAATATTTTAGTTATGAATTTCTTCGGTTCCTTCCATCTCATCATCATTATCCTCCTCTTCAGCTTGATATTGGAATAATCCATCGAACTTGGTTCCTTGTCTTGCTATGACTCGTTGTACTGCTTTCCGTACGTTCATGCCACTTTCTACTTTTTCCGAGAGATTAGAAATTATTTCCTGATTTGTGTCGTCTTCTTCGAGGTACAAACTTTGTCGCAAAAAATTAGAATAGCGGTCGAAAAAGATCCGTTTGACGGCCCACAGAACTTTCACATGAGCCTTTTCTTTGGCTTCTTCATCACTCATGCCCTTAGAGATGTATTTGTCGTACTTTTCAATCCTCAATTGCTCGGTAGCTGCCATCGCCTCTGCGTACCATTCTTGATAAGCTAGGTTGTCTGCTGGGTCGTCCATGTCAGGTGTCTCTGAATTAGAAGATTCGTCGTCCTCTGTATCATCATCTCTTTCTGAATGACTCGTTTCTACTCCCTCCTCATCACTATGACTGTCTCCGTTGTTGGAATCTTTATCCTCGTATTCATTTTCAGCATGTTCACAAGCATTGTCCATTTCAGGGTGTGCATTTTGTTGATGCCTTTTCATGTCATATTTACGACTATACGTTCTATGGCATAGTGAACAGCTGTAGCGCTTCGATATATCGAGGTTATTCATCCTGTTGACTTGATGGCTCCTAGCTCGCAAAATGAAAAGAAATGTCTGAATCTGTCCTTTTTGTATTGTTTGCAATTTCGTCTATGATGTCGCATGCAAGTAGGCTACAACATTGCAATACGAAAGTGTATAACGCCGTTGCCGGCGCCGCTACGGGATATTGGTTTACTGAACGCCGCTGGCGCCGAATTGAACGACGAAATGACGAAATGACCGAATTAAGTGATCCTAAGAGTTTTTCAGCTGAAAATTTATACCCTTTTTTCGCGCGTTTTTTTTCTTTATCTGTTTCTGTTTTTTCTTTGTTTATTTGTATAATCTTAAAACACAATTCAAGTTCAAGAGGAATAAAGAAAAGAGCTGTATAACATATTTACTCTTTGAAGTGGCCGGGTCCTAATCGTAGGGACCAAAAGGGTAATCTTAAAACACATTTCCGAATTAAGAAGAGATCGAATGGTATTAATTATTTACTCTTTGAATTGGCCGGGTCCTAATCGTAGGGACCAAAAGGGTAATCTTAAAACACATTTCAGAATTAAGAAGAGATCGAATGGTATTAATTATTTACTCTTTGAAGTGGCCGGGTCCTAATCGTAGGGACCAAAAGGGTAATCTTAAAACACATTTCAAGTTCAAGAGGAATAAAGAAAAGAGCTGTATAACATATTTACTCTTTGAAGTGGGTCCTAATCGTAGGGACCAAAAGGGTAATCTTAAAACACATTTCCGAATTAAGAAGAGATCGAATGGTATTAATTATTTACTCTTTGAAGTGGGTCCTAATCGTAGGGACCAAAAGGGTAATCTTAAAACACAATTCAAGTTCAAGAGGAATAAAGAAAAGAGCTGTATAACATATTTACTCTTTGAAGTGGGTCCTAATCGTAGGGACCAAAAGGGTAATCTTAAAACACATTTCCGAATTAAGAAGAGATCGAATGGTATTAATTATTTACTCTTTGAATTGGCCGGGTCCTAATCGTAGGGACCAAAAGGGTAATCTTAAAACACATTTCAGAATTAAGAAGAGATCGAATGGTATTAATTATTTACTCTTTGAAGTGGCCGGGTCCTAATCGTAGGGACCAAAAGGTAATCTTAAAACACATTTCAGAATTAAGAAGAGATCGAATGGTATTAATTATTTACTCTTTGAAGTGGCCGGGTCCTAATCGTAGGGACCAAAAGGGTAATCTTAAAACACATTTCCGAATTAAGAAGAGATCGAATGGTATTAATTATTTACTCTTTGAAGTGGGTCCTAATCGTAGCGACCAAAAGGGTAATCTTAAAACACAATTCCGAATTAAGAAGAGATCGAATGGTATTAATTATTTACTCTTTGAAGTGGGTCCTAATCGTAGCGACCAAAAGGGTAATCTTAAAACACAATTCAAGTTCAAGGGGATTAAGAAAGAGCGGTGTTTATTAGGCTTATACCGTTATTTCTTTTCATACAAGATTAAAAGGGCTCGGTAATTATACTTACTTATTTACTCTTACATTTTCCTTGTAGGGCGTTGTGTACGTTAGGGCTCTCCGAGCACAAAGCCCTGAATTCGTCTATAGATAAGGTCAACCCTTTTTTGCTGGGAAGTAGTTCTTTGTTTTTCTCGAAATATTCTCTCACATCGACGTATACACGTTTACGGTACATCTTAGCCACGATGTATTTAGGACGACCTCCTTTTACGCTGATTGGACGTTTAAGATATATCTTTGATTCCTCGTCGTCTGCAATGTTTTCTGGTTTGCTAGGCCATCCTGTAGACCCCGCCTCCTCTCTTCCAACTTGGTGATGGTTGGGTACTTTCATCTTTCTACCAGGAAACCACACCCCTTCTTTTCTATTCTCATTTTCACGATCCTGCTGTTGGTTCTGGTATTGCTGCTGCATCTCCATGAAAGGTTGTTCCTCGTCTATAAACAAAGGATTTTCGGAGAATAACTTATCTGATTCCTGTAGTTCTTCTCTTCCTACATCTTCGTGTACTTTCGAACTACCGTAGAAAGACGTGTAATTTCCAGCCATGGTTTCAGCCGTAATTATATTCGTACGCTGTCGTGTATGTTGCTGAATGAATGTATAAAACGATGGTGTTCTCCCCCTCTTTATAAAGACTTTCTTGCATGCTAAATTTACCCTCTTATTGTAATACATTATTTATAGCCCTTCCCGTCCAGGCATGTCTACCCTACCCTTTCGCAATATCGCCCCTCTATGGTGTCATATACCCCTTCCCGGGCGCGCGTTTCCGTTTTACACCCTGGCGAAGGCATTTTCCGGAAAAGTAGCCAAAAAGCGACTAGTGAAGAGTCTACGTCTTCGTTTGTTTACATTATCAGCTGGGCGCGCGATCCAAAGTCCGCACCGAAGTTATCCGCAGAACATACCGTACTTGGAAATGCAACTGAGCTTATACTTTCCAGGTTCAATACGAATGTTGCCTTGATCATTTGCCTTGCCGATGTCTGTCTTTCTCTCTATCTGTCTATATATCTATCTCTCAAATTCTATCTCTATCTATCTATGTAACTGCAGTATCTATCTATCTATCTATCTAATAATCTTCTCTGTCTCTCTCATTCTTTATCTAACATCTATCTATCTCAAATTCTCTATCTCTCTCTATCTATCTATCCATCCATCCGTCTGTCTT